>NC_058418.1:45331578-45517580 GCF_002201575.2 Neomonachus schauinslandi
ACCATAAAGAACTTGAGATTGAAAGAATAATGATACCATTAACAGAAACAAGGAACTTGGGAGATTCTCTGCAACCAAGAAAGAAATTTTCTTTTTGGATGAGAGAAATCCTAAGTTCTATTTTCATCCTACTACACTCTGGA
The DNA here is from genome assembly GCF_002201575.2 of Neomonachus schauinslandi. NCBI lineage: Eukaryota > Metazoa > Chordata > Mammalia > Carnivora > Phocidae > Neomonachus > Neomonachus schauinslandi. The sequence goes on from NC_058418.1 coordinate 45,331,722, forward strand.
AGAAGACAGGGCATGTGGGTAAAATGCCACAAACATGAACACTATCTCTGAGGCAGGAGCAGTAATGAGAAAACAGCAAAGGGTTCAAGCACTGAGGGTTTCTGATTCACACTCACCAACAATCTGTGCAGAAGAGACATTCTTATCAGCATTAAGGTCATCAACCTGAAACACAAAGATTGTTACTAGGGGAGAAAGCAATGGCATTACTGGACAAAGTACTGATATTGGTATAAGCCCCTGTGTTTTCCAAAAGCTAAGCTGCTCAGCAGAAGCAACAGAACCTCCTCCAAAGAAACTGCCCCTCCACCCCCTATACTCCTTCCTGATCTTCCAATCAGATAACATGTTAAACTCAACCACCAAGCAGAGAAAAAGAAAATTCTTACCACACCATAACACCTCTCTTTGATACCTTCACCTTCTGGGCAGAGAGAAAGCACTAACCCACTGAATTCATCTCCAAGAACCAAGTCCTCTAATACTGAAGATCTTCTACCTCATTCCTAGAAACAGTTGTGGGCAATGCTTCAATGCATGCAAGACCGAAACGTAAGAAAACCCAGGCCCAAGAGAAAACCAAAGGAAAGAACACTAAGCAAGTTCAGGAACAGGGCGATCTTGCAGCAAACGCCCTACCAACTGTAATGCATCAGATGGAAATAGGTCTCAAAAGGCATATACCAGCTGAAACAAGGCTGACAGAAAAGGAGCCCTCTAATCCTGAATCAAAGCTATGCAATCACCAACAATTCAATTCAAGGCATGGTTACCATATTTATAACAAGTTTCATCTATACGATGAAAATGTAAAAGTAATGTTATAGGCTGAAGTTTACTAACTGGACACTTCTGTTTAACATAAAAATCTGGCCACTATTCTTTTACACAGTGCTGAATTTGTAAAACTGGTATTTTAATTAGGATATTCTAGCAGTAAGACTACACCAGCTCAATACAATTCTCTGCCTAGTTAAAAAAAACAAAAACCACCAAAAAAACCCCCCAAAAGACTAGGTGAGTGCCCTACTAGAACTTTCTAGGAGATCTGCAGCTCCTTCCTGATTCCTGGCTTAATTGCAAACAAAGCCCTGCCACCAGTGATGCCGCCCCGCCACCCCATTTCCAGGGTAATGTTAAAGCAACACAAAAATCCAAAGCAAGAGCAATGCTGGTAACTAGGAAATGATCAAAACTTTGCCTTCCCTGTGGCCATTATTTCTCTCTCTTCATGGGATTCACTCTCCTGCTGCTTACAAAAGAGGCTCAAGCACTTACAGATTCATACGATGGGGGAGTTGCTGGTATCTGAGGTGGATGAATATTGGGAAAAGCCTGATAAGTCCCCACTGGCAATCCATTGAAATCCGACTGCAAGAGAAGAAAGGCGACATCAGAGACACGGCCCCGTTTTGCAGTTTCTGAGGTTTGTGTATGGTAAGGGAGCAATACCTACACATATTCAGTGTGAATATTCAAGAAATATATTCAGTATGTATATATATTCAAGAGCTCCAAAAGAAAAAAATGCCCAGAAGGATTCCAGATTTTTAAAGATCTAAAGCCAAAGGCTAGTCTTCAAATTACTAATCAACTGCCTGGATATCTACAGGGGAAGATTCTAATCAGACTTTCCTATTACTAGTAATGACCTTCACCTTTTTGTCTACAAAAGAGGTTTTTCTACCTGGTAATAAGTTGTACTCATTTTTGGAAAGAACTACTAGTATGCCTGCTACAGGTCCCAAAGGTATTCAGTAAAGCTACAAGAAAAAGTTTCTCTAGCACCATCTCTGTATATTTTCCCACATCATTAACGAAAGACTTTCTCCAAATCCCAGTATTTTTTCCACAATATGATCCCTAATACCAAATGTTCTTACTGCAGAATCTTCTTAACAACCTACAACTCCTGTGTATTCATACAACCAATGTGTCATCTTGTTACATTTTCTACAGTTTACACCCACACTTCTATGTATACTTACTGGTCCCTTTGGAAGTGGGTAGGAGAAAGGAGTACTTGGAGAGGGCATGGGCATAGGCATTGGCACTGTTCCATCAGGTCCACCAACTGGTGTTGCGAAACCACCCCCTCCTCCTCTTCCAGGACCCCCTTTCTTCACATCATCTGTGAATCCAACATCAATAAGATCTGTCTCTACCCCAGGAGGAGCTTCTGCCTGAGAAGGAGAGAGAAACCTGTATCATTAACCCACATTGCAGGCCAGGTTCCCCCAGAAGCAGACTCTGAGATGGAGACCAGTGTGGAGGAAGGTACTGGCGTGGTCCCTTGGGATAAAGACCTGTGGGGAAGTGAAGGAAGCCGGGCTAGGCTGCTGTACAGTCACAACAACTGCTCAGTCGATTCCTTAAGGAGCTCTGAGCTGGGATGGGCCTGCAACATGTACCCCCGACTGGGACAGAGTCTTTAAAACCCAGTTACTGAATACAGGCTGTCCTGCAGAAAAGACTGTGGATGAAGCAGCTTTCTTCTGAGGGCCATTGCTGGAGTGTATGAGCCACCAGTCATCAATACTCTCAAGAGCTGGGGAAATAAATGCTTTTATCCTTAGGTGTGTATATCTGGGATGGGGGAGTGTTGTCTAAGCAGCACAGCAAAGAACCCAGTACACCCCACTGACCTTAACTGAAGGATTACTATTTGCATATTTGTCCCCCTTACACTGTAAACCTCTTCAGGACAGGGAACTTGTTTTTATCTCTGTATTCTCAGGTCTCAGTGCACTGTCTAACACACGGCAGGCACCTAACAGTTTTAGAATCCATTCAGGGTCTTGGGGCATTTCTTGCTTCAATTCCTTGAACTTCATCGAAAAGCAGCAATAGTGCCATTCTGTATTTGCATCAAGGTTTGTACCTTTTCTAAGTGCCTTCCAGTCATTCATCTCATCTGATCCTTAAATACTCTTTGAGAAATGCAGGCATATTTATCATTACCCAAAAAGGCACTAATTGGACAAAGGCTTAATCTCCCACATACAAACTTTAGTGCAAAGGATAGGATTATTTTTTAAGAAAATGATATCCAGAGACTCATTTCCCCCTCTGTACTCTGAAAGACTCTCTACTCACCATGACCACAGAGTCAGGCTCATAGGGCACATTGTAGTTCTTAGCAATTTCAATCAGGTATCTCTCCACCAGGATTTTGGGTGGGGCTTCCACACTCAGTTTGTGCATTAGCTGTAAGTAAAAGACCCAGGGTTAAAATCTATGCCAATCAGCCTAACTTGACTCACTTTTAAACTCTGTTCCTCTTATTTTACAGGTAAATTGAGGAAAAAGGAGGTTCTGACCGGTTAAATCATTTTTTTTTTTCAGTCACAAAGCATTATCACAAACCCATGCCCCTCTCATGGTCTCTGGTTACACATGACCCAGGTGTTGGTAAGACTGATAATGCTGCCTTCCACATCTGAATTCACCCACTCTTCATCACCTTGCTTCTACATGCACAAATCACAAGGGGCACAAAGGACTGGGGGCCTCACAATCAGAGGTTTAGGGAAGGGTAAGGAGTTGACTGCACAGCCAGCCAGAGAGCTTTCTCACCCTCACTATAAAATATGCAACCCTAGATTAACTCAGCCATACAGTAGGACCCACTACAATCAAGCCAAGATAACATGTCCACACCCTGTCTACTGCATCATGTTAAGTATGTTCATTACCCTGTCATTCACAGTTCCAATCTGGTTGGTCCTACATAACTTGCCGTATTCCTTGCTATACTTGGCACAGAGCTGATCAGCAACCTACAGAGAAAAAAGAACAGTAAATGAAAGTGGAAACCATTCTTACAGACTGCTTCAAGCTTCCTATCAACAGTAACCATGCTTCTATTACAGGATTTCAAAAAACCCCGGGCCTGTAAAACTTTTAAGGGATACATTGTTAGTTCATATTTGTTTATCCATCCATCGAGCTGTAACTATGTGCCAAATTCTCTCATAGACATTATGACATATGCTATAAATACAATAAACAAAAACAGACACTGTTCCTACTCTTAAAGTTTTAGAATCTCTGAGGAAACCAGTCATTACTCAGTCACACAAATAAAGATACAAATGTAGCCGCAGGTAAGTATCACCAAGTGAAAGTACACACACTGTCAATAACTTACAACAGTGAAATTAGATCTGATCAAAAAAGTCATGTAAGGGGGAGCCTGGGTGGCTTAGTCGGTTAAGCGTCCAACTCTTGGTTTCAGCTCAGGTCATGATCTCAGGGTTGTGGGAACAAGCCCCGAACTGGGCTCCTTGCCCAGCACAGAGTCTGTTCGAGATCCTCTCTTCCTCTCCCTTCCCTCTGCCCCTCCCACTTGTTCACTCTCTCTCTCAAATAAAATCTTAAAAAAAAAAAAGTAAGGCTTCCTGAAGAAAGGGATGATGCTTCACTGAGATGTAAAGGATGACTAGGAGTTAAGAGGGAGGGAAGAACATTCTAGGAAAAGAAAACAGCATGTGCAAAGGCCTCAGGTAGAAAAACTGGGTCAATCCTCAAGCTGAAATAAAGTCAGTGTTGAGCCCCAGGGAGAAGTGTGATAGGAAATGAAGAAAGAGGGCGCCTGGGTGGCTCAGTCGTTAAGCGTCTGCCTTCGGCTCAGGTCATAATCTCAGGGTCCTGGGATCGAGCCCCACGTCGGGCTCCCTGCTCAGCCAAGAGTCTGCTTCTCCCTCTCCCACTCCCCCTGTTTGTGTTCCCTTCTCTAGCTGTCTCTCTGTCAAATAAATAAATAAATCTTTAAAAACACACACACACACACACACACACACAAAAAAAAGGAAATGAAGAAAGAAAGGCACAAAGGGGCCACACAATGCGGAAGTATGTAGGCCATATTAGGAATTGTTTCCATCATAAAAATAGCAGCTACTAAAGGGCTTTAAAGCAAGGAGTAGTGACAGAATCAGATCTGTGTTCTGAACAAAACCCTAAGCTGAATAGACTAAAAGAAACCAAAGTATGTGTAGGAAGAAGATTCAAAAAATCCAGGCAGGCATTGAACCAGAGTGGCCCCAACATCTGAGAGTTCAGTAAGGAGGCACTCATTGTTCAGTATGTAGACCTGGTACTTACGACTTAAGGTTGTCATTTGTCTTTTAAATAACTGTTCTTGGTTGCTTTATATTGTGCAGGAATTTTTTATTTTTCTTAATTTATTGCTCTTTGTTTACGGCTTTTGGGTTTTATGGACTTTTCCACTATGAGATCATTTTTTTAAATCTGCCTAGTTTTCTTCTAGTTCCTTTATGAGTTCACCTTTTTAAAATCATGTAAATGTGTTTCATCTTCAATAAATTTTAATATAAAGGAAGAATACAGGAGAGGTTACAACGAAACTGAGGTTGGGACGCCTGGCTGGCTCAGCTGGAGGAGCATGCAACTCTCGATCTAGGGTCATGAGTTCAAGCCCCACATTGGGTGTAGAGATTACTTAAATAAAAACTTAAAAAAAAAAGAGAGACAGAGACTGAGGTTAGAAGTCTGTATAAGCAGCAGCTGCCTCTGAGGCACCTCGCTGGCTCAGTCGGTCGAGTATGGGACTCTTGATCTCAGGGTCGTGAGCTAAAAGGAGGAGCAGTTGCCTCTACTCTCCCACCATTCCTCTACTTACACAACTCGGACTCCCAGCCCTACCAGATCAGAATACAGGAGGCTTACTCTCTGGTGAGGTTAGACTAAAGGGATTCTGAACTCCAAGCATAGCAGAGAGCAGAGACACATAATGACAACAGAAAAATTACGTATAAGTCTTCTAAAAGAGAAGAATGAGACCTTTGGCTTCCTTCTCCTCTGGTTCTCAGAAATTCTGCCAGCTTATAACCTCAAGGTAAAAAAAGAGGATTCCTCTCTGAAGGAAATGACCATACCGAGGAAAAAAACTAGTTCCTGATACTCTGGAGTTCCCTTAAGAAAGGGCTTAGATCATTCAACAGTGAAGGCATCTGGCAATAAGCCCTACTCAGGCACACAAGAGGTTCCAAGCCGCTTTTTAAATGCCTCACTTTCAAATATAAACCAACAATCAAGGGTCACCAAACTTCTGTGAAAAGCCTCTACTACAAAATAGTCTAAAACAAAGAAACAGAACAAGAAAATGGAACAAGAGGGCGCCTGGGTGGCTCAGTTGGTTAAGCGACTGCCTTCGGCTCAGGTCGTGATCCTGGAGTCCCGGGATCGACTCCCACATCAGGCTCCCTGCTCAGCAGGGAGTCTGCTTCTCCCTCTGACCCTCCTCCCTCTCATGCTGTCTCTCATTCTCTCTCTCGCAAATAAATAAAATCTTAAAAAAAAAAAAAAAAGGAAAAGTTAATAAACTAATATTCTCAGTTAAAAGACATTAATGCAGCTATGAAACAAAAACAACAAACTATGAAGTATTCAAATAAAGAATTAGAAAGAGCTCTTAAAAATAAAAACATACAGAAGACCAGGAAATCTCAAAAGATAGGTCAGGAGATGACTGAGACAATCTAGAGAATAAAAAAGGCAAAGATGCAGAAAATAGGAGGGAACAACTCAACTGAATTTGTATCCTAGCAGTCAGTGCCATATCCATGTTGTGATGGGGAAGTTTTTAACGTCTATCTCTTCTGCTAGATTTTAAACCTACAAGAGTAGGGTTGGTGTCATATTTTGCTCACTACTGTACCCTCAGTGCCCACCTAACTTGTAACATACACCCGATGAGTATTTGTGAAATTAATGAATGAAGCAAAACATCTGTCACCTTAAGTTAATGTTATTTTAACTTTACTGGTTTACAGTTGCTTAAGAACTTTTCTATTTGAATATACTTAACATTACAATAAAAACAAGACAAAACTGGAGATACACAAAACTTTGCTCCTTAAAAAAAATTATTTAAGTTTGAAAACACTGTTCTGTTGCATTATACAAGGCCTGAAAAGGAGGTAGAGACAAATTTATAAAGCCTGTTTCAAAGACACCATGAAAAGGGTACAAAATATCTGGTCAAATAAGCAGAAGTGAATTTTGTTAACCAACCTAATAATATGACAAACCTCAGACATCACTGAAACTCACTGTACTCACTATTTTCAACTCAGCCACTTCTGACTGGAGCCGAGGAGCAGCCCATATCAGTGTAGACACGGATTCAGCCAGACCAGAATCTAGTTCCCTAATTAAGGAAAAAAATTAATAAAATTTAATATTCTTTAAAAGAAAACAGGGGCATCTGGGTGGCTCAGGTCATGGTCCCAGAGTTCCAGGATTAAGCTCCGTATTGGGCTCCCTGCTCGGTGGGGAGTCTGCTTCTCCCTCTCCCTCTGCTCCTCCCCTGCTCATGCTCTCTCTCTCAAATAAATAAAATTTTTTTTAAAGATTTTATTTATTTGAGACAGTAAGCCAGAGAGAGCACAAGCCAGTGGGGAGAGGCAGAGGGAGAAAGAGACTCCCCGCTGAGCAGGGAGCCTGATATCAGACTCAATCCCAGGACCCTGGGATCATAACCTGAGCTGAAGGCAGACACTTAACCGACTGAGCCACCCAGGCACACCTAAATAAAATCTTTAAGAAAAAAAATTCTTTAAAACAAACCAACAAAACCCCAGAATTTGTATCATATGTTTGATAGCCTCTCAAGTTCTTTCACAAACCTCACTGGATTCTCACAAATAATTCTAGGGCTTCTAGCCATTTTCATCATCCTATTTTACTTCTGGGGAATCTCTGACAAGCCCAAGGTCACAAAGTCAGGAAATGGTAGAGCCAAGACTCAAACTTAGACTTTTTTTTTTTTTTTAAGACTTTTTTTATTTATTCATTTGAGACACAGAGAGAGAGAGAGAGAGAGAGAGAGAGAGAGAGCGAGCATGAGCAAGGAGGGGAGACAGAGGGAGAGGGAGAAGCAGGCTCCCCGCCGAGCCAGGAGCCCGACGTGGGACTCGATCCCAGGACCCCTGGCATCATGACCTGAGCTGAAGGCAGACGCCTAACCATCTGAGCCACCTAGGCGCCCCAAACTTAGACCTTTTGATTTCAGAGTCTTTATTTTCTTTTCAGTTGTTTACATGGAGATCAGTCCTTCCAGCAAAGGTATTAGGAAAAAGGTCCTTGGCTATGTGAAGTAGTCCCCTAGTTCTAGCCCCCCACATGCAGTAGACCGGTATTACTACCTTCTCAAAATCCCTTTCTCAAAAAGGTGATTTGATCTAGGTCTTCAAAATATCTTATTTCATTTCATTACAGTTATACAAGATGAAGTTCTAGAAACCTACCAAACTACACTGTGCATACAGTTAACAATACTACACTAGGCACTTAAAAATGTTAAGAGAGTAGAGGGGCACCTGGGTGGCTCAGCTGGTTAAGTGTCTGACACTTGGTTTCGGCTCAGGTCTTGATCTCACGGTTGTGAGATCAAGGCCCCTGTCAGGCTCCACGCTTAGCACGAAGTCTGCTTGGGATTCTTTCCCTCTGCTCCTCCACCCCCTCCCTCCTGGTGCATGCGTGCTCTTTCTCTCTAAAATAAATAAATAAATCTTTTAAAAAAATGTTAAGAGGGGGATGCCTGGGTGGCTCAGTCGGTTAAGTGCCTTTGGCTCAGGTCATGGTCCCAGGGTCCTGGGATCGAGTCCTGCATCGGGCTCCTTGCTCAGCAGGGAGCCTGCTTCTCCCTCTCCCTCTGCCTGCTGCTCCCTCTGCTTGTGCTGTCAAATAAATAAAATCTTAAAAAAAAAAATGTTAAGAGGGTAGGGATCTGATGTCATGTGTTCTTATCAAAAAAGAGTGTGCATGGGCGCCTGGGTGGCTCAGTTGGTTAAGCGACTGCCTTCGGCTCAGGTCATGATCCCGGAGTCCCGGGATCGAGTCCCGCATCGGGCTCCCGGCTTGGCGGGGAGCCTGCTTCTCCCTCTGACCCTATCCCCTCTCATGCTGTTTCTCGCTCTCTCTCTCAAATAAATAAATACATAAAATCTTTAAAAAAAAAAAAAAAAAGAGTGTGTGTGGGGGACACAAGGAAACTTCTAGAGGTAACAAATGTTTATTACCTTGATTGTGGTGATGGTATGCAGGCGTCTGCATATGTCCAAACTCATCAAACTGTATACATATGTACAGTTTTTTTCTATAAATCATACCTAAATTAAGTTTAAAAAAAAAAAGACAAAATTATCTTACTTCATAGACTGGATGAGACCAAACCGAGCCAGCAGCAGATCACAATACAGCTCCAGAATTTCCATGGCCTCCACAAGGTAGTCTTCTCGGATAATATGCTCCACTCGGATCCGAGCTCGTTCATCCTTCCCAGCAGCCAGATAGTCAGCAATCTCTTTCCTTGCTTTCTGGGCCAGTTCCGCTAAGGCACAAATCCCATCCACTCACACAGCAGCAGTACACTGGGCCCTGGCCTGCAGGAGACTTCTACCCCAGGAGTGAATTGGGTGTTTCTAGTACATGCCTAGCTCACTTGTCTTTTACCAAATCTAGTCCCAATTCATCTAGTCTCCAGAATTTGCTCCTTTGTCTAGGTGAGAATATTGCTGTTATAGCCACAAATTTACGTCAGGAGTCATGTTACCAATTCCCTGCAACAGAATGATTCAATCTAACTTGTCACAAAGAGCAGCAGTAATTATCTAAAGCTTAAAGGATATGGGATCCCTAAGACTTCACAGTACTAGCCTCACAGAGCTAATATTAGGATGGGAGACCCCAGTGATTTTGGGAAAGAAAATATATGGCAATCATGCATTACTCACTTTTTTTTTTCTCCAATAGTTTAAGACGGTTTATGACTAATCGCAAATTGACTCGTAAACGCTCAGCTTTAAATCCAGAGCCCAGCATGCTGTGTTGTTCCTCCTGGAAAAAGATAAGCACAGTTACTACTTTCAAGCTGAAATTATTCCAGTTAGAGGGTGGATTAGCTGACAGTATAAACCAGAATGGTTTCCTAATACAGGCAAAACAACATGATCTGATTCACATTTCTTGAAGATCATTTTGGTTTGTGTAGAGAACTGATTGGGGGAGGGTAATAATAGAAGCAAGAGGACCAAGGAGAGAAGGCTATTACTATAGTCCAGACAAGAGATGGAAATACCTTAGACTAGGGTAGCATGACTTGATTTGAGATCTAGCTTGAAGGCAGAGCTAAAAGAATCTGGTAATGGATAAAATGAGTATCTATATATTGGTGTAGGAGTGGGTTGATAAAAAGACAAAGCAGCAGCAGGAAGGACTCCTACCTGTCCCAAAAATCTCATCAGGGCAGTGATGAGGAAAGACTATCATATTTAGAACCAAATTCAAAAATATTCTCCCATTAGTACCTCAAGTCCTCCTACTAAGTCTCAGCCTGTGGGAAAAAGCCAGTGCCCAAGATCACAAAAATATTAATATTTACTGACTTGCAAAGAAATATACAAAGGGATGAAAAATCCAAGAAAAAAACTGCTCTATAAAATTTAACAACAGAAGGCTATTTACCAAGACTCTGAATGAACAGCAAAGTTATAGTCAACAAAACTACTCCCCTCCACCCACAAGGGGGTATACCATTGTGCATTTCATATTGAGACAGCGCAAATTCTATGTCTCCCAATGAATTCTGGACTTGAACTTCAAAACATACAACATCCAAACAAAAGCTAGGTCTAATAAACTAATCAATAAACAGACAAACCAAAAAAGATATCCAATATAAGGAAAAACACTAGGGATATTTGTCCGCTTGTGCATAAACCACTAATAACCTCCAGAAGCCTTTATATATTTAATAATTAACCTAAGTCTCAGTTTACAACGGGGCTTGTATGTGATGAAATATCTGGGAACCATTACACTGAATTATATTCAACCCACTCAACAAATACCGAATATTTCTACATCAAACAATAGCTAAATGCTGAAGATTTACAAAAAAAAAGTACAGTCCTTGGGCGCCTGGGTGGCTCAGTTGGTTAAGCGACTGCCTTCGGCTCAGGTCATGATCCTGGAGTCCCAGGATCGAGTCCCGCATCGGGCTCCTTGCTCAGCAGGGAGTCTGCTTCTCCCTCTGACCCTCCCCCCTCTCATCCTCTCTCTCTCTCTATCTCATTCTCTCTCAAATAAATAAATAAATAATCTTTAAAAAAAAAAGTACAGTCCTTGCCCTCAAAGGAACTTATATTCTATTGGAAAAAAACAGCTTAAGAAAATCTGGCAACTATAATACTATTTGGTAAAAAGTGTAATTTTAGAGTGGTTCTCAACTGAAAGAGACTTTGTCCCATATGGGACATTTGGCAATGACTGGAGACATGCTGGGTTGTCACGATTGGAAGGGATGCTACTGGCATCTGGTGGGTAGACGCCAGGAATACTGCTGCTAAACATTCTACAATCAACAGGACAGTCCCCCACAACAAAAAAATTATCCAGCCCAAATGTCAGTAGTGCCAAGATTAAAAAACCTAATTCTAGAGGAAAGACACCCAATCTTAGAGACATTACAGAATACTTCCCAGGAGAAGGAAAGTCTAAGTTGGGTCCTAAAGGACAAACAAATTAAGTATAAGGTAAAAAGAGGATGTGACTACCCCAGGCAGAGGAAGTGCTATATCTAAACTCCAGGTACCAGAGAGAACAAGAAACTTTCAGAAGAACACAAGTTCAGTACAGGTGAAGAATGGCATTAACTACAGTTTATGCCGTAACATCTCTCACAATCATAAATTCAAAACTTCAATTTGACAATTATTTATAAGAGAACAGGTGCTGTGGTAGGTTCTGGTGCTAACTAGATCCAGACAATATCCTTGTTTTCAAGGCCTTCATAACCAGAGATGGATCGGACAACCAGAAAAACAGTAATTAGTACTATCATTTGCCGTACCAGGCACTGGCCCAGGATCAACCAGCAACTAAGTGGCAGAATGAAGAATAAAATCTAAGTGCATCTAAACTCAAAACCCAAGTAAACAATCTTAATCATATGCTCCTATAGCATTTCAGCACAAAAAATTATACTATATATTTTTCAATCCCTTTCAACAAATATTCATTGTCTACAATACTGTGACAGGAGCTAGATACACTGGCACTGAAAAACAGACATGGTTATTGCCCTCATGGAGTTCACAGTCTAGTTAGAGAAAACTATCACCTCAGTAACTATAAAATAACAAGTAAGTAAATAAGTGCTGCTCTGGAGTTTATTATAAGGGGTTAACTTCTTTGGCCATTTACTTGGATACTGTTTCGAAGATAAAAGATAACAAAATCAGGGGTTACTGTAGAGTCACAAGGTACGACAGAAAAATATCATGATTTCTCTGTGGTTCTTAACTAATCTATAAGCATTGATTTTGTGATGCATCAATATATATGAGAACTAAACTTCAGTATTATAAATATTTCCAAAAGGCTTAAAAACATATACATTTTGACCTATTAATTCTACTCCTAGGAACTTAGCCTAAAGAAACAGAGCTTCATTCAGACTTTTATATAAAAATATTTATCAGCACATTTTAAGACCAAAAAATTAGAATAATGAAATATTGCTTATTAAACTATAGTATATTTGTGATGGAATTTTATGTAGCCATTAAATATTTAAAAAGTATTTACTGATGTGAAAATATATCAATGATATTAGTTGAAAAGGCAGGACTACATATATGAAGTATGACCCCAAATTCTGAGTTTAAAAAAGCAAATATACATATAAACAAAGGCTGGACTAAAAAGAAAAAAGATTTAATTATTACTGTACGTAAACTCTTTCCAAACCCAATGAGTTAAGACTAACAGGAGAGCTAATATTAAAAACCAAACCCAGGGCGCCTGAGTGGCTCAGTTGGTTAAGCGACTGCCTTCGGCTCAGGTCATGATCCTGGAGTCCCGGGATCGAGTCCCGCATCGGGCTCCCTGATCGGCAGGGAGTCTGCTTCTCCCTCTCCCGCTCCCCCCTCTTGTGCTCTTTCTCTCTCTCTCTCTCTCTCTCAAATAAATAAATAAAATCTTAAAAAAAAAAAAAAAAAAACCAAACCCACCTCAGAAAGCAAAGAATTTAGAATTTCTATTAAAAGACAAATAATAGGGGCGCCTGGGTGGCTCAGTCATTAAGCGTCTGCCTTCGGCTCAGGTCATGATCCCAGGGTCCTGGGATCGAGCCCCACATCGGGCTCCCTGCTCGGCAGGAAGCCTGCTTCTCGCTCTCTCACTCCCCCTTGCTTGTGTTCCCTCTCTCGCTGTGTCTCTGTCAAATAAATAAAATAAAATCTTTAAAAAAAAAAAAAAAGACAAATAATAATATAAATTCATTGCCTCCTTAGAAAAACAAAGTATTAACTCATCAGAAAACAATAACCAAGATCACCTTATCGTAAGTGGAATATATGTGGAATCTGAAAAAAAAAAACCACCACCCACACGCTCATAGATACAGAGAACAGACTGGTGGTTGCCAGAGGTGGGTGGCAGAGAGTGTCAAAAACTACAAAGAAAAATAAGTATGGTGCATTCCTGAGCACCAAAAAAGTGCTTACAATTGTCCAGTAATTTATGACCATCTCCTTTGACAAATAAACAAACATTAAAAAGAAAGTACATGCACACTGTGTGCAAGGCCTATGATGAAGAGCTAATGCAAGAAAAGGAGCACAGAGGAGAAATCTCACTGCGTGCCAGGTCCTGGCCTTCATATCCATCCGCTCATCTGTCTCACCACAGATGAGTGGCAAGATCTGGGTTCAAAGCCCAAATGCAACATTCCCCACACAGGGTGACCACTTAGCAAAAATATTACAACTGTGATTAAAAATGTAAACATGGTCTTGATAACCCTCCTAACTCAGATGCTCTTCCATCGAGGGCCAGCGCAAGGGGAGAGCTATGAAGGAGAACATCCATTCTGCCATGGAGCTCTGGGAAGCTTCCAAGAAGAGAAGGGATGTGCACTAGGCTTGAAGTGTAAAGAGGACTCTATAGACAAGCAATGCAGCAAAGGTTAACAGAGGCTTGATTATCAATCCTAACTTCTGTTCTTAATAGCCTTTGCCCATGCCATTTAACTACTCTGAGCATCATTTTCCTTACCTTTAAGATGAAGACAATAGCAAATATCACTAAACAAACACAAGAACAAACTAACAATTCCTTTTTTTTTTTTTTTAAAGATTTTATTTATTTATTTGAGAGCGAGAATGAGAGAGAGAGAGCATGAGAGGGGGGAGGGTCAGAGGGAGAAACAGACTCCCTGCCGAGCAGGGAGCCCGATGCGGGACTCGATCCCGGGACTCCAGGATCATGACCTGAGCCGAAGGCAGTCGCTTAACCAACTGAGCCACCCAGGCGCCCCAAACTAACAATTCCTATCAGGCACTCTCCTATGCACAAAGCAACAGCCACATGCCTTAGCAGAAAGCAAAATAGGCAACACAGTTTGTGGAGGACAAAAGAGGAAAACTAGCAGCACGTCTACTATGGATGTAAAACCACAACCAGAAATAAAAAGTCCCCTAGCTTTTTACGGCCACAGACAAATGCCCAGACTCCTAAGAAGGAACACTAAAGGGCCGCCTGGGTGGCTCAGTTGGTTGGGCGACTGCCTTCGGCTCAGGTCATGATCCTGGAGTCCCCGGATCGAGTCCCACATCGGGCTCCCTGCTCGGCGGGGAGTCTGCTTCGTCCTCTGGCCCTATCCCCTCTCATGTGTTCTCTCTCTCTCATTCTCTGTCAAATAAATAAATAAAATCTTTAAAAAAAAATTTAAATTTAAATTTAAAAAAAAAAAAAAGAAGGAACACTAAAGTGCATTTGAAATGCACAAATGAAGTCTTGGAAAGGGAATGCCTGGGGGAGAAGAATTTTAGAAGGAAGGGAGAGGAGCCCTTTAGAAAACTATGCTGAAGGGGAAAAGGGGCAAAGGGAGAGTTCTGTCAGGAACAAGAAACTTTTTTTAAAAGTCAAAGGAGGGACACCTGGGTGGCTCAGTAGGTTAAGTAGGTTCAGCTTAGGTCATGATCCCAGGGTCCTGGGATCGAGTCCTGCATCGGGCTCCTTGATCAGAAGGGAGCCTGCTTCTCCCTCTGCCTGCCACTACCCATGCTTGTGTTCTTGCTTTGACAAATAAATAAATAAAATCTTTAAAAAAAAATAAAATAAAGGGACACCTGGGTGGCTCTGTCATTTAAGCGGCTGCCTTTGGCTCAAGTCATGATCCCGGGGTCCTGGGATCAAGTCCCATCAGGCTCCTTGCTCAGCAGGGAGCCTGCTTCTCCCTCTGCCTGCCGCTCCCCCTGCTTGTACTCTCTGACAAAATCTTAAAAAAAAAAAAAAAAGTCAAAGCAAACACAATACATCTCCCCATCTCAAAAAAAAAGCAAAAGTTAATGAGGACATGAAAAGAAAAGAGTAGAGCTGATTAATACATTAATACATATTTAGGAAAATTAAGTTTACCAAAAAAATTAATTCATCAGAATAGGTATTTAAAGTGAGCCAGACACTGAAAGACACATGTTAACAGAGGAAATGGGTAACAAAGGAGTGGTTTTAGCAACATGAAATGCTAGAGGGTGTAAAGACATCTTTATTTCACATATTTGCCTAAGATGGCTAGTGTCCACAAATGCTAGTTTAGGACTGCTGAAACAGCCTGGGAAGGAAAAGATCCCAAATCATAAGAAAAGGGACTTTAAAGAAGAAAAGTGCTAAAATTCCCTGAAAGGGGTGCTTAACAAATGTTTTATGCTGCTAACAGAAATCCAATTCTGTGAAGGAAGTTGAAAATACTGAAGTGTGGCAAAGTTGTTTATATTTCACTCTTCATCTTTTAGCTGGGGATGTTTGGGAAAAGCCTACTGTAAACCTGTGGAAGGCAGATAAAAATAAACCCAAATTACTAATCTTATCATTCAGTAATAACATTTTTTTGTTTAAATCTAGAACAGTAAAATCACAGGGCCTGTTCAGGGACTCTAACAATCAGGATTCCAGCTGAAAACAGATTAGCATCCACAACCTGGGTAACCTGAGAAGAATTTAATAGACTATGTACAAAGGTGTGGCTAAGGTTTAGAGAAACCAACAAAGGATAGTGTATTGCCCCAGAACCACTAACATCCAGGCCTGAAAGGGAAAGAAGAGGAACTGACACCTCGCATGAGTAGCTATATGAAGAGGGTCTCCAGACAGGAATCAAGGTCATTGGTAGAGGCATGCAGACAATTTGCAGCAACCTGGCAGGAAAGGAGAAGGGAAATAAATAGCTAGCCCTCATTCCTCCTGCCCTCTGGTCTCCTGGTACCTCCCATCTACCCCCAACTGGAAGGCAGAAAGTAAAGGGGCCCATAGACACAGTGTACAAGAGTGAGCCTCCAGGGACATACATCAGAGGAATGATGCTATGTGGCTCTGGAGAAGAAGTTATCAAGCATAAAGGTTACACACACACACACACACAAGACCAAACAAGAAGGAACCTAGATCTAACAAAGCAACCCCAGATTTACACTGTAGTTAAGATTTCAGCTAACCAGACTAGAAAACTGAAGTTAAATGAATAGCCTAAAAAAAGAAAACTGGGGCACCCAGGTGGTTCAGTCGGTAGAGCAACCAACTCTTTGTTTCAGCTGGGGTCATGATCTCAGGGTCACAGGATTGACCCCAGTGTGGGGCTCCACACTCAAAGTCTGCTCCCCCTCTCCCTCTGTCCACTCCAACTTGTGTGCTACCTCTAAAATAAATAAATCTTTTTTAAAAAAAGGTAAGGGCGCCTCAGTGGCTCAGTCAGTTAAATGTCTGCCTTTGGCTCAGGTCATGATCCCAGCATCCTGGGATTGAGTCCCACATCGGGCTCCCTAATCAGTGGGAAGCCTGCTTCTTCCTCCTCTGTAGCTCCCTCTCCTGCTCCCCCCGCATTTGTGCTCTGTCAAATAAATAAAACCTTTAAAAAAAAAAAAAAAAAGGAAACAAAGTGTTTGAAAGGATATGGAAAAAACTGGGGCCCCTGTGTACCACTGTTGGTAAGACTGTAAAGTGGAGTACCACCATGGAAAACAGTATGGTAGTTCCTTAAAAAACTGAAAATAGAACTACCTTATGATCCAGCAATCCCACTTGAGTATATATCCAAAAGAACTGAAAATAAAATTTCAAAGAGATATTTGCACACCCATGTTCCTAGCAGCATTATCCACTATAGTCAAGAGGTTAAAGTAATCCAAATGTTCACTGACAGATGAATGGATAAATAAAACATGCTGTTTATATTTATGTATCCTGACATATATAAGAGTATTAGTAAAGTCTGAGTCCATATTGTAGCGTGTGACAGGATTTCCTTCCTTTACAAGGGTGAATAATACTCTATTTGTCTAGTAGTATTTGATAAAATGTATGCCTTAATGTGTAAAGTAAATGTATACCTTAGTAGATGGCAATCCCATTCCTGAACATATACCCTCAAAGAAATTTGTAGAAAGGGCCATGAAGACACATGTATAAGAATCCTATGGTGGGGCGCCTGGATGGCTCAGTCATTAAGCATCTGCCTTCAGCTCAGATCATGATCCCAGGGTCCTAGGATCGAGCCCCACATCGGGCTCCTTGCTCCACGGGAAGCCTGCTTCTCCCTCTCCCACTCCCCCTGCTTGTGTTCCCTCTCTTGCTGTGTCTCTCACTGTCAAATAAATAAAATCTTTAAAAAAAAAAAAAAAAAAAGGATCCTATGGTAGTAAGGAGGTGGCAGAATACTATGTGTCCATTACAAGAGGACAAATAATACAACAGACTACTACACAGCAGTCAGAATTAATGAACTAGCTATACTTAGAGCAACATGTGTAGTCCTTAAAAAACAAGCAAGGGAGTGCCTGGGCGGCTCATTCAATTCAGTGTCCAACTCTTGGTTTCGGCTGAGGTCATGATCTCTTGGGTGGGGAGATCGTACCTCTCGGCGGGCTCCATGCTCAGTGGGGTATCTCCTTGAAGATTCTCTCCCTCAGCCCCTCCCCCACCCGTAGTCGTGCTCTCACAAATCTTTAAAAAAAAAAAGAAATAAGAAATAAAAGATACAAAGAGAAAACAAATAAAACTTTAGAATTGAAAAAAACAATAACCAAGGTAAGAAACTCACTGATGGGCTCAATAGCAGAATGGAAATGACAGAGGAAAGAGCCAGGGCACCTGAAGACAGATCAATAAAAAGTATCAAATTTGAAAAAGAGATTAAAAAAAGATTGAAAAAGTGAACAAAGTCTCAGAGATCTGTAGGGCAATAGTAAAGGATCTAATATCTGTGTCCTCAGAGTCCCAGAAGTGTGGTACCAAAAAATAGTGAAAAACTATAGGCTGAGGGGGCACCTGGGTGGCTGGCTGCCAGTCAAGCACCCAACTCTTGATTTTGGCTCAGGTCACAATCTCAGGGTCATGATATCGAGCCCTACATAGGGCTCCACACTCAGCTGGGAGTCTACTTGAGATTCTCTCCCTCTCTCCCTTTTCCCCTCCCCCCAGCTTGCACACACACTCTCTATAAAATAAATCTTAAAAAAAAAGCAAACTATAGGCTGAAAACTTCCCAAATTTAGCAAATGGCATAAGTGTACAGACTGGAAAAGCTTAGGGAATTCCAAACAGAATAAACCCAAAGAAATGAATGCCCAGACTTATCATCATCAAACTGCTGAAAACTAAGGATAAATTTATAAAATACTGAAAGGAGCCAGAGAAAAATCCATTACTTATAGATGACCTATTCAAATGACTATGAATTTCACATCAGAAATCATAGAGGCTCAAGAGAAGTGGAACAGTATTTCTTTTTTTTTTTTTTTAAGATTTTATTTATTTGACAGAGACACAGGGAGAGTAGGAACACAAGCAGGGGGCAGTGGGAGTGGGAGAAGCAGGCCTCCCGCGGAGCACAGAGCCTGATGCAGGGCTCAATCCCAGGATCCCGGGATCATGACCTGAGCCGAAGGCAGACGCTCAAACGACTGAGCCACCCAGGCGCCTCTGGAACAATATTTCTAAATTGCTGAAAGAACTGTTAAGCAGGAATTCTATATCCACCGAAAATATCCTTCAAAAATGAAGGTGAAATAAAATCATTCTCAGATGAGGAAAAACTAATAAAAGAATTTGTCACCAACAAACCTCTTAAGAAGTTTTCCAGGCAGGGGTGCCTGGGTGGCTCAGTTCGTTAAGCAACTGCCTTCAGTTCAGGTCATGATCCTGGAGTCCCAGGATCGAGTCCTCATCAGGCTCCCTGCTCAGCCAGGGAGTCTACTTCTCCCTCTGACCTTCCCCCCCTCATGCTCTCTTTCTCTCTCTCAAATAAATAAAATCTTTAAAAAAAAGTTTTCCAAGCAGAAGTGATACCAGAAGGAAATCTGGAATATTAAAATAAAGGAAAAAATGGAAAATATCTATAACTTACATTACAGATATAAATATCTGGGAAATATAATAGATGACTCCTCTTGAGTCCTGCTCGGCAGGAAGCCTGCTTCTCCCTCTCCCATTCCCCCTGCTTGTGTTCCTTCCCTCACTGTCTCTGTGTCAAATAAAATCTTAAAAAAAAAAGGGGGGGGGAGGGGTAAAATACTGACTCTAGGTACACTGTGAAAGTACATCCATTATAATCCCTACAGTGACCTGTAAAACATATTATAAAAAACAAAACGAAAAACCAGAATTTAAACTAGAATACTAGTGTTCAAATAACCCAAAAGAAGGCAAAAGCAGAAACAGAAATGAAAAACAGAGGAAAAAACAGGAAACATAATAAAATGGTGGACCTAAATTCAAATATAATTACATAAAAAATTATATAGAAATGGTCTAAAAACAATTTAAAGACAAGAGACTGTCCAAAAAAGGGTCCATCTATATACTATCAACAAGAAACTCACTTTGATATGATAAAATGAGTATGTTAAAAGTAAAAGGATGAGGGATGCCTGGGTGGCTCAGTGTGTTAGGCATCCTACTCTTGATTTTGGCTCAGGTCATGAGCTCAGGGTCATGAGATCAAGCACTGCACTGGGCTCTGCACTCAACACGGAATCTGCTTGTCCCTCTTCCTCTGCTCCTCCCATCACTCACATGCTCCCTCTCTCTCTCTAATAAATCAATAAAATCTTAAGGGGTGCATGGGTGGCTCAGTCAGTTAAATGGCTGCCTTCGGCTTGAGTCATGATCTCAGGGTCCTGGGATTGAGCCCCACATCAGGCTCCCTGCTTCTCCCGCTGACCATCCTCCCTGCTTGTGCTCTCTGTCCCAAATAATAAAATCTTTAAAAATAAATAAATAAATGAAAGCTTTAACAAAAAGCAAGTTGGGGAGCCTGGGTGGCTCAATCGGTTAAGCATCTGCCTTTGGCTCAGGTCATGATTCCAGAGTCCTGGGATCGGCCCGCATTAGGCTCCCTGCTCAGTGGAGAGTCTGCTTGTTCCTCTCCCTCTGCCCCTCCCCCCATTTGTGCATGAACACACACTCTCTAATAAGACTTTTTTTTAAAAGGATGAAAAAGGTCTATCACACACTCACCAAAAGGAAGTTGGAAGTTTACATTTTTTGCACGCCTCCACCCGTTTCAGTACAAGCTTCCAGTTATAAAATAAGTAAGTCATGTGGATGTAAATGTACAAATTAATCATACTGTACACTTTCACTGCTGAGAGTAGATCTTAAAGTTCTTATCACACACACACACACAAAAGTTCTTATCACAAGAAAAAAATTTTGTTAACTATGTATGGTGATGGATGTTTATTAGTCTTACTGTGGCAATCATTTCACAATATACACAAACATCTAATCATTACGCTGTATATCTGAAACTAGTATGTTTTATGTCGATTATAACTCAATTTTATTTTATTTTTAAAAGATTTTATTTATTTATTTGACAGAGAGAAAGAGCACAAGCAGTGGGAATGGCAGAGGGAGAAGCAGGCTCACTGCTGAGCAGGAAGCCTGATGTGGGACTCGATCCCAGGACCCTGAGATCATGACCTGAGCTGAAGGCAGATGCTTAACTGACTGAGCCACCCAGGCACCCTATAACTCAATTTTAAAAAAGAAAGTTAAAGTTAATTGGAGGGGCTATACTAATGCTAGACAGAGTAGATTTCAGAGCACGGAAAACCAAGGATAAAAAAGGAGTATTATATAGTGCTGTAATTATATAATGATAAAAGTGAATTCACCAAGGAAATATAACAATCCTAACAGTGAATGCACCTAACAAACAGAGCTTCAAAATACATGAGGCAAGTAGTGACAGACAGGAAGGAGAAATTAACAAATCCCTATTTATAACTGGAGACTTCAACATGCCTTCACCAGTAACTGATCAAACTGATAGAGTATGAGCAAGGATATACAAGAACTGAACACCACAAACAACCGACTGTACCTCAGTTACAGAACACTCCACCCAACACAGTAATGCACATGGAACATACTTGAATACAGACCATATCCCAGGGTACAAAATAATCTTAACAAAACAGAACGGAAGTCACACAGAGTATGATCTTTAACCACAGGAACTGAACTAGAAATCAGTGAACAAGATAGCAGAAAATCTCCCAACACTTGAAAATCAAACACACTTCTACATAATCCACGGGACAAAGAGGAAGTTGTAAGCAGGAAAAACATGTTTTAAAGGTTTGAACTGCAAGAAAATGAAAGTATTGTAATTTGTGGGTGTAGTTTAAAAAGCAGTACTTAAGGGACACCTGGGTGGCTCAGTTGGTTAAGCGACTGCCTTCAGCTCAGGTCATGATCCTGGGGTCCCAGGATCAAGTCCCACATGGGGCTCCCTGCTCAGCAGGGACTCTGCTTCTCCCTCTGACCCTCCCCTCTCATGCTTTCTCTTTCTCTCTCTCTCTCTCTCACATAAATAAAATCTTTAAAAAATAAATAAAAAAGCAGCACTTAAGGGGAAATTTACAACACTAAATGCTTATATTAGAAAAAAAGGTCTCAAGTTAGTAATCTAAGCTTCCACCATAATGAACTGTAAAAAGAATTATTATAACCCAAAGCAAGCAGGATGAAACAATAAAAACAAGGCAAAAAATCAATAAAATTGAAGAGGAAAACTACAGAAAAATCAACAAAACCAAATGCTGGTTATCTAGAAAAAAAAATTTTTTTAATTACTTATTTATTTGACAAAGAGAGAGACTGCGAGAGAGAGAGCAGAGCAGGAGGGAGGGGCAGAGAGAGAACAGGCTCTCCACTGAGCAGGGAGCCCAACACAGGGCTCGATCCTGGGACCCGAAGATCATGACCTGAGCTGAAGCAAGATGCTTAACCGACTGAGCCACCATGGCACCCCAAGATTTAGAGCCCCACATCAGGCTCCCTGCTCGGTGGGGAACCTGCTTCTCTCTCTCTGCCCCTCCCCCCACTCATGTGCTCTGTCAAATAAAATCTTTTTAAAAAATTGACAAATCGGGGCGCCTGGGTGGCTCAGTTGGTTAAGCGACTGCCTTCAGCTCAGGTCATGATCCTGGAGTCCCAGGATCAAGTCCCACATCGGGCTCCCTGCTCGGCGGCGAGTCTGCTTCTCCCTCTGATCCTCCCCCTCTCATGCTCTCTGTCTCCCATTCTCTCTCTCAGATAAATAAAATCTTTAAAAAAAAAAAAAAAAAATTGACAAATCTTGGGGCAACTGGCTCAGTCAGTAGAGCATATGACACTTGATCTCAGGGTGGTGAGTTCAAGCCCCATGATGTACATAAAGATTACTTTAAAAAACTCGTAAGTCGGGTGCCTGGGTGGCTCAGTTGGTTAAGCGACTGCCTTCGGCTCAGGTCATGATCCTGGAGTCCTGGGATCGAGTCCCGCGTCAGGCTCCCCTGCTCAGCGGGGAGTCTGCTTCTCCCTCTCCCGCTCCCCCGCTTGTGCTCTCATTCTCTCATTCTCTCTCTCAAATAAATAAAATCTTTAAAAAAAAAAAAAAACTCGTAAGTCTACAGAAAACTAGCAAAAAAAAGGGGGGGAACACAAACTATCAGGAATGAAGAGGGAAATATCATTACAGATCTTAGAGACATTAATAATTAAAAGGGGACATTATCAACTTACACCTATATATTCAAACAAGAATGGACAAATCTCTTAAACTCAACTTACCAAAACTGACACAAAGAAATAGAAAATGTAATTACCCCACATATATAACAAAAATTGAATCTAAAATTAAAATCCATCCCAAAGGAAAAAGAAAAATAAAAGTAACATTCTTTTTTAATTCCACTGACTTACATAATTTAGTTTTGTTTTAAATTTAAGGAAACAAATAATTTGCCAAAGTATTTTGTTAAGATTTAAGGGTTTTTAATTTTTTTTTTAAGATTTTATTTATTTGACAGAGAGAGAGAGACAGCCAGAGAGGGAACACAAGCAGGGGAGTGGGAGCAGGAGAAGCAGGCTTCCCACGGAGCAGGGAGCCCAATGTGGGGCTCGATCCCAGGACCCTGGGATCATGACCTGAGCCAAAGGCAGACGCTTAACAACTGAGCCACCCAGGTGCCCCAATTAAGTTTTTTAATTTATGTTTTTAGTAATCTCTACACCCAACCCGGGGCTCATACGCCCAACCGAGAGACCAAGAGTCGCATGCTCTTCTGACTGACCCAGTCAGGCACACCTAAGTTTCGAGGATTTTCAACTTTCAGAAATTAGATTCCTATTCTACAAAAAAAATGAATTATTAAAGACAATGACATGGGGCACCTGGGTGGCTGAGTCGGTTAAGGGCCTCATCTGCCTTCAGCTCTGGTCATGATCCCAGGGTCCTGGGATAGAGCCCCACATCCACCTTCCTGCTCAGCAGGGAGTCTGCTTCTCCCTACTGCTTGTGCTTGCTCTCTCTCAAATAAATAAAATCTTTAAAAAATAAAAAAAATTAGGGATGCCTGGGTGGTTCAGTCGGTTAAGCTAGGCTTCTCGCATCAGTTAGCCAAGTTGTGAATGCAAGGGAAAAGTTCTTAAAGGAAATGAAAAGTGCTCCCCCAGTGAACAGATGGTAAGAAAGTGAAACAGCCTTATTGCTGATATGAACATTTTAGTGGTCTGGATAAAAGATCAAACCAGCCACAAAATTCCCTAAGCCAAAACCTAATCCAGATCAAGGTCCTAACACTCTTCGACTCTACTAATTGAGAGAGGAGAGGAAGCTGCAAAAGAAAAGCTTGAAGCTAGCAGAGGTTGATTTATGAGGTTTAAAGAAAGAAGCCATTTGGGGCGCCTGGGTGGCTCAGTCGTTGGGCAACTGCCTTTGGCTCAGGTCATGGTCCCAGGGTCCTGGGATCGAGCCCCACACATCGGGCTCCCTGCTCAGCGGGAAGCCTGCTTCTCCCTCTCCCACTCCCCCTGCTTGTGTTCCCTCTCTCGCTGTGTCTCCCTCTGTCAAATAAGTAAATAAAATCTTTAAAAAAAAAAAAAGCCATTTTCCATAGCATACAAGTGCAAGGTAAAGCAAGTACTGATGCAGAAGCTGTAACAAATTATCCAGAAGGTATAGCTAAGATAATTAATAAAGGCGGCTATACCAAACAACAGATTTTTTTTTTTAAGGGCTCCATGCTCAACACAGAGCCCAACGTGGGGCTTGAACTCACATGCCATCAAGATCTGAGCTGAGATCAAGAGTCGGATGCTTAACCGACTGAGCCACCCAGGCACCCCCTAAACAACAGATTTTAAATGTAGATGAAACAGCCTTACACTGATAGGAGATGCCACCCAGGACTTCCATAGCTGGAGAGAAGTCAGTGCCTGGATTCAAAGTTTCAAAGGACAGGCTAACTCTCTTGTTAGGGGCTAATGCAGCCTGTGACTTTAAGTTGAAGCCAATGCTCATTTACCATTCTGAAAATCCTAGAGCCCTTAAGAATTATGCTAAATCTATTCTGCCTGTGCTCTATAAATGAAACAAAGCCTGAATGACAGCACATCTGTTTAGAATATGGTTTATTGAATATTTTAAGCTCACCACTGAGACCTACTACTCAGAAAAAAAAAAGATTCCTTTTACTGTTCATTGACAACACACCTGGTCACCCAAGAGCTCTGATGGAGAGGTATGAGATTAACTTTTTTTTTTTAAGATTTCATTCATTTATTTGACAGAGACAGAGATAGCGAGAACAGGAACACAAGCAGCAGGAGTGGGAGAGGGAGAGCAGGCTTCCCGCCGAGGAGGGAGCCCGATGTGGGACTTGATCCCAGGACCCTGGGATCCTGACCTGAGCCAAAGGCAGATGCTTAACGACTGAGCCACCCAGGCGCCTGAGATTAACGTTTTCATGCCCACTAACAAAACATCCATTCTGCAACCCATGGATCAAGGAGTAATTTCAACCTTCAAGTCTTATTAAGAAATATATCTTATGGGGCGCCTGGGTGGCTCAGTCGTTAAGCGCCTCCCTTCGGCTCGGGTCATGATCCCAGGGTCCTGGGATCAAGCCCGGCATCCAGCTCCCTGCTCATCAGGAAAGTCTGCTTCTCCCTTTCCTACTCCCCCTGCTTGTGCTTCCTCTCTCGCTGTCTCTGTCAAATAAATAAATAAATAAAAAGAAATATATCTTACATAGTCAGAGATGCCACAGACAGTGATTCCTCTGATGGATTAGGGCAAAGTCAACTGAAAACCTTCTGGAAAGGATTCACCATTCTAGATGCCATTAAGAACATCTGATTCATGTCAAGAGGGCAAAATACCAACAATAACAGGAGTTTGGAAAAAGTTAATTCCAATCTTCATGAATGACTCTGAGGGGTTCAAGACTTCAGAGGAGGAAGTAACTATAAATATATAAATAGTAAAATAACTAAATTTAGAAGTGGAGCCTGAAGATGTGATTGAATTGCATGATAAAACCTTGATGAGAAGCTGTTTCTTATGAATGAATGAGCAAAGAAAGTGGTTTCTTGAGATGAATTCTACTCCTGGTGAAGATGCTGTGAAGATTGGTGAAATGACAACGAAGAATTTAGAATATTACATAAACTTAGCTGATAAAGCAGCAGAAGGGTTTGAGAGGATTGACTCAAATTTTTAAAGAAAGTTCTATGGTGCATAAAATGTTATCAAACAATATCATATACTGAGAAACTACTCATGAAAGAAGGCAACTGATGCAAAAACTCCACTATTTCCTCATTTTAAGAAATTGCCACAGGTTCAGCTTCACCCAGATCACTCCACCAACATGGAGGGAAGACCCTCGACCAGCAAAAAAGTTACGACCTGCTGAAAGTTCAGATGATGGTTAGTCTTTTTTTAGCAATATTTTTAAATTAAGATATGCACGTTATTTTATCAGATATAATGCTACTGCACAGTAACAGACTAAAATGTAGTATAAACATTAATTATTATATGCACTTTGAAAACAAAAAATTTCAGGGGCGCCTGGGTGGCTGTGGGTTAAGCGTCTGCCTTCGGCTCAGGTCATAATCCCAGAGTCCTGGGATCGAGCATGCATCAGGCTCCCTGCTCTGAAGGGAGCCTGCTCCTCCATCTCCCTCTGTGGCTCCCTCTGCTTGTGCTCTTTCTCTCTATCTCAAATAAACAAAATCTTAAAAAAAAAAAAAAAAAAGGAAAGAGTCATTTGACTCACTTTATTGTGGTGTTCTGGAACCAAACCCACAATATCTCCAGGGTACGCTTGTAATGATCTATTTTTATTGGCATACCACCACGTGCCCTTCTTTGCTCTTCCCAACTCATTTCATCCCAATCCTTAACTTTGGAACAACAAATCCATCTAGTCCCTCTTTTATCATTCAGTTCCAGCAGTCTTTTCTTTTTTTTTTAGGAGCCTTTCAAAGAAGGATCTCCTTATTCTGAATAAGGGAAGGTATAAAACCATGGATTGAGTCATTCCTCATATTATTTGGGGGAGAAAGGTGAGACTGCTGCAGCTCACACCTGCTGCCCAAAATTATGAAGCTGTCCAGCAGAAGTAATCCTGAAAGCTCTATTTATAGTTAAAAATAGGAAAAAAAAGAAAAAAAAAAGGAGGGGGCACCTGGTTGGCTCAGTCAGTTAAGTGTCTGCCTTCGGCTTAGGTTGTGATCTCAGCTCTCTGCTCAGCAGGGAGTCTGCTTCTCCCTCTCTTTCTTCTGTGCTCTCCCTCTCTCTCTCTAATAAATAAATAAAATCTTTAATTAAAAAAAAAGAGAAAGCAAAAAAAGATCCTGAAGTCCTAAGAGACAAGCTTTAGAGTATGTAGCTCCAAAAGTGCCAAGTGGGGAAGGGAGGCAGCAAAGTCAATAGTGACGAGGATATTATGCAGTATCAAGAAAAACTTTTGTATTTGAAATGTATTATTTTACTTATCTTGAATACTTCTTCCTTATAAAGGTGAACAGATTTAGGTATGACCACTGTAATGAAGCTATGAAGAGGTGACATAAGAGTACAAACAAGCTAGAGAGCATTTCCAAATTAATATAGTCCAATCCTTAAAAACTCTGATTCATAGAATGTCAACTATCCTGTATTTTCACACTGCTAACCGTTATCAAATCTTCACTGACTAAATTAATCCAAGATTAAAAAGTTAATAAAATGAAGGTCCACAAGACCAGTAGCATCATGTGTAAACTCACAAATACAGACTACAGAAAGCAGAGACCATCAGATATCCTGGAAGAAGCTATAACTACTGAACTGTGTACGCATTATGAAATTATTTTTGTCTTGTTTCAATAAAATTAATATAAAAAATTGCAGAAAAGTCACTGGGTATACATCTACCACGAGTTTTCCTCATACTTTTACAGAGCTGTAATCATGGACTCTGACACTGAGTCCTTTTATCACGTGACATAGTATCTGTTGTTACAGTCTTTAGCTTTATTTTAATGGCTGCCTAATATTCCATAGTAATTTTTAAATTATTTCTCCAACTTTCTGACATCTGTCATATAAATAATGCTGAAATTAGTATTCATATGCATACTACTTTTCCTGCATTTGAAATTATTTCATTAGACTACACCCTATTTTCTAGTTTTATCTTTTAAATCAGAATAAACTACATACAGCTGGGACTTGAATCTAATTTTAAAGGAATGAGAACTTAAGTAGACTAAAGTTGGGGATTCTGGAGGCTCCTGATCACTTAAAAGACCAAAGGCACAGAGAGTAAAAACAAATCATTTGGACAAAACCGTAACAGTACTTTAAAAAAGAGGATTTAGAAAACTGGGTGACTTTAAAATGCAATGCTAACATTCAAGTTTCAAAACACTCTTTTATCTTCTAAGAAAAGAATATTACCAAGTCTTTTATTCCCAGAAGATGTGATTCTGAGAAAGCTGTAAAAACAAAATTTCCCACGGACTACTGGATTGCAGGTAAAGGAGTCAAAAGGCTTCTACGTGTATACGCACCCACTCACATATATCTCGACTACTATTTTGTTAAATACATGCACAAGGAGAGAGATAAACAAAACTGGCCCTGAACTGAACGCTGTTGATGCGAGATGAGGAAGGAATTCATTATACTCTTCAGTCAGTATGAAATTTTAGTAAGAAATTAAAAGCAGGGGCGCCTGGGTGGCTCAGTCGTTAAGCGTCTGCCTTCAGCTCGGGTCATGATCCCAGGATCCTGGGATCAAGCCCCACATTGGGCTCCCTGCTCAGCGGGGAGCCTCCTTCTCCCTCTCCCATCCCCCCTGCTTGTGTTCCCTCTCTCGCTGTGTCTCTGTCAAATAAATAAAATCTTAAAAAAAAAAAAAAGAAGTTAAAAGCATAACGCAAAACAAAAAATTACAAACCCCGAGAAGAGCTACTGATGAGCGGCTTTTAATTTTACTACTGCAGAGAATGAAAGCGGCTGTGTCTTTTCTACTGCCTGATTGTAAACGAACCCTCCGTGGATCCCGATCCTGGCAAAAGTTTACGCTGCCGTTTCAAGTCCTCAGCTCCAGCACCGCGGAAGAGGAGCGCTGAGAACACAAAGAGGAGAAAGGCAAGGACCGGGCCTCAGCTCTTCACAAGGTCTCCCATAAGACACGGGGGAATCTGCGAAAGGGGAGAAGACCGCTGCTCGCTTAAGCTAAAGAGAAAGGCAATTTCCTCCGGCCAAACGGGGCACCACCTCAGGAGGCCGCCCCGCCAGGTACAGGCGATCAGGCTCTCGCGGTCAATGCAGACCCCGACCTCCCGAAGTCTCTCTGGACCAGTGGAAACCGCACAGGGGTGTTACCGATACCGCAGGCCGAACCCTGTCACCAACAGGAGCCGGAGCCGAGGCCGCGGCGTTTCCGCCTCGGGGGAGCGTCCTCGAGGCAGGAAGGACAACAGGAAAGTTTCGCCGCCTCAGGTAGCCAGGTCCTGCGGTATCCAAGCGGCTCTCGGCCCTGCCACGCCCCCAACCCCGGCCTCAAGCGGCCTCCCACACCGCGGACCTCCGGCCTGACCACCGGCCTGACCCCAAACCCAGGATCCTTCCCTTTCTCCTCACTTGCCACCTCAGGGTCGTCTGAACCCCAGACTAGGGACTTCTAAATCCGGAGCGCAGTGCGAGGAGAAAAACAAAGACCCTTGACGTTAAGACTGCCACACTCACCTGGCTGAATCCAGGCGTAAAAACGGGTGAAAGGAACTTGGCACTTAAAGCTCAGCACCCAAAATGGCGGCTCCCTCAGCCTCAGCACAAGCAAGCACGGGCGGAGGGATCTGCGGGGCCAAGATAGCCACTCCCTCCTTCCCAGAGATTGGCTGCGCGCTCGTCGCTTCCGGAACTCACGTCCTGAGCGGCTCGAGGCTCCCTCATCCAGCTCCCTTCGGATCCGGCGCGATGGGAACTACTTCCCGCGGCGGAGGCATGGGTGGTGACGCGTTTACACGTCACGCCACCTGCGTTATCGTTACCTGGTAGAGGCGCAGGCTGGCTGCCGCCGGTCTTGCCCTAGGTGCGGAGAGATAGACGGGAGTGGTTTGTTCACCTGCTCTGTGCTCAGTACCTTTTATCGGATTTCTCCCAGTCTCTCGAAAAACCGGCTCCAGTACTACCTTTTAGACCCTCGGAGTTACTCCCTGTGATTTGCTCCCGTCTTTCGCTCAACTCCAGTAACCCTAACGGCTTTCCCCCGGGTGTCGGTTTTTTTCTCCTGCGGCAGTGCCTGAGCAGGTTTCAATTCTTTAGAGGCTGTTTTTCCGACCCTTCACCCTAGTCCCCTAGTTGCCCACCATCACTCCATCGATGTCCTCCAATAACTCTGCCCCTCTTTTAAACCAAATCTGATTGCTCTTTCAACCCGAATCTCTAGTCTGTATTATTTAAGTCACTAATGTTTCCTCAACACCACGTTCTCCGGGAATTTACCTTATCTCTATTCAGAGGAAACTTCTGGTTTTCTTTTTCACTTGAAAACCAGTCTCTCGGTTTACCGAGGGAAGGGGCTTCTCGGCTCTTGGCTTCTAGGAGAGGTAATTCTGCCCTCTGCTGTAGAAGCTGCATCTACCGGGACCAAAATTGCGGTTTGCGAAATTGTAATGTGGTCGTATGACAAGGATGGAGCTACGCGTTACTGTATGAGGTTTATATGAATTTAGAAATAGTGTGTTTTTATAACCACTTGAAATATTTCCGTAAGGGGCGCCTGGGTGGCTCAGTTGGTTGGGCGACTGCCCTCGGCTCAGGTCATGATCCTGGAGACCTGGGATCGAGTCCTACATGGGCTCCCTGCTGGGCGGGGAGTCTACTTCTCCCTCTGACCCTCCCCCCTCTCATGCTCTCTCTCTCATTCTCTCTCTCTCAAATAAATAAATAAAATCTTAAAAAAAAAAATATTTCCGTAAAAAACCGGTTCAAGAACCTCAAAATACAGTGTTTGGTTCTTTTAAAATGGGGGGGGAGGGGAGTCCCCTGTAAATACATGCAAATATAATTGAGTCTGTTACGCAGTAGGATAATGGCATCTTAAAAAATGGAAGTGAGGGTGGACTGCACGAATCTAAAAAGCAACCAAATGTAATGTGTGTGGATCTTGTTTAATGGTTCAAACAAACCAACTATAAAAGACACTTTTTGAAACAATCAGAGAAATTAGATTATGTACCAGGTATTACATGATACCAACTAACCAAAGAATTGTTATTTTGGTAAACATGAAAATGGCATTGAGAATTTGTAAGAAAATGTCCTTTAAAAATTTTTTAAACAATGAATACTTTGCATTGGGGTTAAATCCAAAAATCCTGATGATTGTTTAATCGAATGTTATTATTGTACAATTTTCTCTACCTTTAGGTATGTCTTAAAATGTTCATAGTAAGTCACAAGGTGAAAACAACCCAACTGTCCATTGTCTGATGACAATAAAAGATGGTACATACATACAATGGAATATTATTCATCCTAAAAAGAAAGGAAATTCTGATACATCATCTACAACATGGACAGATCTTGAAGCTATTATAGTATGTGAAACAAGCCAGTTGCAAAAGGAGGTAACAGTGTGTTATTCTGTCTATATGAGGTCCCTAGAGAGGTCAAATTCAGAGAGGGAGAAAGTAGAATAGTGATTACCAGGGGCCGGGGGATGAGAAAGTGGAGAGTGATTGTTTAATAAGTACAGAGTTTCATTTTGGGAAGACAAAAAAGTTCTGGAGATGTATGATGGTGATCGCTACATGACAATGTGAATGTACTTAATGCCACTGAAGTATATAATTAAAAATGGTTAAAAAGCTAACTTTTAGGTTATATTTTACTACAATAAAAAACTGTTCATAAAAAATATTTTTTAATTAAGTCTATGTCATGGAGGGGATTAAATAAACAGTATACATACTAATAATTTAAATGCAAAATGTGGAACCTTCTACAAGAAAACTGGCTCTAATTAAAAGAGACTAATGAGACATAATAACCAAATGAAATACATGAAACTTAATTGGATCCTGGTTGGAAAAAAAGGTATGTGGGGAAACAACTTAGGTTCAAATGTGTTTCGAATATTAGATTTTATGAAATTATTGTTAATTTTCATAAGCAGTAGTAATTGTAGTTGAGCAGGGGGTGCCCTTATTCTTAGGAGATGCATGTTTAACTATGTAAAAGTAAAGGAGCATGGTGTCTGCAACTTATTTTCAAATTGTTTAGGGAAAAAAAAATGTGTGTGTTTATCATAGGCTATTGTACATCTCCATAGGAAGTAGTAGTTTTCCCCCTGAAACAACCAGATTAAGCCACAGTTCCAGCAATAAATATATTCTGATTCTGTTCTGCATTTAGTTTAAAAGCAAAATAAAGGGGATTGAATTTAATACTTTCTCTTTTTTTCAAGAGTAAAAATATGTTGGGGCGCCTGGGTGGCTCAGTCGGTTAAGTGACTGCCTTTGGCTTGGGTCACAATCCCAGGGTCCTGGGATCCAGCCCCGCATCGCATCGGGCTCCCTGCTTCGTGGGAGGCCTGTTTCTCCCTCTTCCACTCTCCCTGCTTGTGTTCCTGCTCTCGCTCTCTCTCTGTCAAATAAATAAATAAAAATCTTTAAATAAAAAAAGTAAAAATATGTTTGTTTTTACTAATTTGAGAGTACATGTGTGAAGTTTAATGAAAGACACCTCATTCCATTATTAATTTTTTGGAAAATATTAAAAATTTATGTATTTATTTTTTATTTTAAATTTAACACAAAAAGTATAAAATATTCACCCTATTCAGTAAACTTGCTTTTTATTTTTTATTTATTTATTTTTTTTAAAGATTTTATTTATTTGAGAGAGAGAATGAGAGACAGAGCACATGAGAGGGGGGAGGGTCAGAGGGAGAAGCAGACTCCCCGCCGAGCAGGGAGCCCAATGCGGGACTCCATCCCGGGACTCCAGGATCATGACCTGAGCCGAAGGCAGTCGCTCAACCAACTGAGCCACCCAGGCGCCCTATTTTTATTTTTTAATTAAAGATTTTATTTATTTATTTATTTATTTATTTATTTATTTATTTATTTATTTATTTTAGAGAGAGCCATGTGGGGCTTGATCTCACAACCCCAAGATCATGACCTGAGCTGAAATCAAGAGTCAGGCACCTAACCGACTGAGCCACCCAGGCACCCCCAAACTTGCTTTTTATATTTAATATATTCTGCATATCGTTTTTTTTAAGATTTTATTTTTAAGTAATCTCTACACCCAGGTGGGACTCGAACTTAAAACCCTGAGATCAAGAGTTGCACACTCTACTGACCAAGACTTCCAGGCACCCCATTCTGCATATCCTTTTCTGTCAAGATATATAGATCCATCTTTAACCATGGAAACAGATATACCATTATTTAGCCAATCTCTTATTAATATTTAGGTTGATTCCAATCATTGTTCTGTAATGTGCTATAGTGAATATCCTTCTAAGTATGTATGTGCACATGTTCAGACTATTTTTCTTTTCAGACTATTTATTAAAGACAGATTCCCATAAGTGGCATTGCTAGGTCAAAGGGTATGCATATTTAAAAATTTGATTCCCGGGCGCCTGGGTGGCTCAGTTGGTTAAGCCACTGCCTTCGGCTCAGGTCATGATCCTGGAGTCCCGGAATCGAGTCCCACATCGGGCTCCCTGCTCAGCAGGGAGTCTGCCTCTCTCTCTGACCCTCCCCCCTCTCATGCTCTCTATCTCATTCTCTCTCAAATAAATAAATAAAATCTTTAAAAAAAATTTGATTCCCACGTTATGTGTCCCCCAAAATTCAAATGTTGAAGTGCTAACTCCCAGGATCTCAGAATGTGACCTTATTTGGAGATTGGGTCTTTACAGAGGTAGTCAAATTCAAATGAGGTCCTTAGAGTGGGCCCTAATCCAGTATGACTTATATTCCCATAAAAAGGTGAAATTTGGAGACAGACACACACTCAGGGAGAACACCAAGTGAAGATGAACACAGAGATGGAGGTGAAGCGTCTACAAAGCAAGAAACACCGGAGATTGCCAGCAAACCCACAGAAGCTAGGGAGAGGCTTGGAACCGATCCTTCCTTATAACCCTTAGAAAGCACTAACTCTATTGATAACTTTGATCTAGGACTTCTAGTGTCCAGAATCGTGAGACAATAAATTTCTGTTGTTTAAGCAACCCAGTCTGTGGTACTTTGTTGTAGCAGACTTACCAAACTAGTACAACCCATTACCAGACTTCTCTCCCAAAAGGTTCTATTATTTCATTCTCCTAGTGATAGTGTATGAGAGTGCCCATTTCCTCATACTTCCCACTATGGACATTGTGAATCTTTGTAATCTTGTTGAAACTTAAGAAATTATTTTAATTTTCATATCTTTGGACATTAGTAAGATTGACTAGCTTGTAAATAGTGTGCTCATTATAGTCTTTTGCCCATTTTCCTAATGGTGCAGATAAACTTTTAAAATAAACTTCTTACAGGGGCACCTGGGTGGCTCAGTTGGTTAAGCGACTGCCTTCGGCTCAGGTCATGATCCTGGAGTCCCTGGATCGAGTCCCGCATCGGGCTCCCTGCTCGGCAGGGAGTCTGCTTCTCCCGCAGACCCTCCCCCCTCTCATGTGCTTGCTCTCTCTCATTCTCTCTCTCTCAAATAAATAAATAAAATCTTTAAAAAAATAAATAAATAAAATAAAATAAACTTCTTACAGTAATGCATAAATAGGCCAACCACACACACACACACAGCTGAAAAGGATGTACAATAAACATTAAGTCTCCTTCCTCTGCTCCCTAGTCTTTTAATCCCTCACTCTAGAAATAGAATAACCATTGTTACCAGATTCTGGTGCCTTTGAGCAAGTTAATCTCTCCGTGCCTCAGTTTCCTCATCTGTAAAATGGTAATAATATCATGTATATACATGCCCTTTTTTTACGCATGTGGTAGTATACTAGGCACTATATACTATACTGTGTATACTATACTGTACTATGTACTATGTACATAGTACTATGTACTATGTACTATAACATACATTAAGATATATGTCCATATCAGTAGTTGTCAATAATTCTCATCCTTTTAAGAGACTGAATAATAGTCCAATATATATGTGTACCGTAATTTTTTCAGCACTGTTCTACTGATGGGAATTTAGGTTATTTCCAATATTTTGTCTCTATAAACAATGCTGCAATGACTAGATAGTAGCTTGCATGGATTGTATTTAATAGGTAAATTCCCAGAAGCAGAACTGGGTTGAGGGGTAGGTATATTCTTTTTTTTTTTTTTTAAAGATTTATTTATTTATTTGAGAGAGCGAGAATGAGAGAGAGAGAGAGAGAGTACATGAGAGGGGGGAGGGTCAGAGGGAGAAGCAGGCTCCTCACAGAGCAGGGAGCCCGATGCGGGACTCGATCCAGGGACTCCAGGATCATGACCTGAGCCGAAGGCAGTCGCTTAACCAACTGAGCCACCCAGGCGCCCCGAGGGGTAGGTATATTCTTAATGTTAATAAATATTGCCAGATCACCCTTGACAGAGGAAGTATCAATTTATATTGCTACCAAAGTATGAGAGTTTCTATTTCCCCATGCCCTCAGTAGCACGGTATATTTGGTTAAGTTTGGATAACTTGACATTATTGCAACCTTATTCAAACCATGAAAGTAAAGATGAGTGAAAAGTGTCATGGAGCCCATGTCTTGCTAAAAGTGACATGATTCAGGGCGCCTGGGTGGCCCAGTCATTAAGCGTCTGCCTTCGGCTCAGGTCATGGTCCCAAGGTCCTGGGATCGAACCCCACATGAGGCTCCCTGCTCAGCGGGAAGCCTGCTTCTCCCTCTCCCACTCCCCCTGCTCGTGTTCCCTCTCTCGCTATGTCTCTCTCTGTCAAATAAATAAATAAAATCTTTTTAAAAAATAAAAAAAATAGGGCTCCTGGGTGGCTCAGTTGGTTAAGCGACTGCCTTCGGCTCAGGTCATGATCCTGGAGTCCCTGGATCAAGTCCCACGTCGGGCTCCCTGCTCAGCAGGGAGTCTGCTTCTCCCTCTGACCCTCGCCCCTCTCATGCTCTCTCTATCTCATTCTCTCTCTCAAATAAATAAATAAAATCTTTAAAAAAATTTAAAAAAATTAAAAAATAAATTAAAAAAAATAAAAGTAACATGATTCATTTAGAAAAATTGTTTCCTACCCAGCAGTTGCTTCAATTCAGCATTCATCACCTGTATTCTGTCCTGTCTAATTATTTAGATCCTATAGTACATCAGAGTAAATCATACCACACCAGTCAGTTATCCAGCCAGTACCTCTGTCCCTGGCTGAACAGACCAGTTTCATTCCAAAGCAAAACATAATTGAACAACTCAAACTGACTCACATTATTTTGCTTGAAAATTCTGTTTTGCTCTTAGGATAAAAATCAACACATAGCATTTCTTTGGTTAACTAACCAGTAACTTTTTTGTGTGTAAATGATTATAACTAGTGACCATAACAAAAACCTGATATAGTACTTGAACGCAGTGGAATAAGGGTCCATAACAGGCCTGCAGGCCAAGATCAATCAGGGCTGGTTTTGTACACTCTCCCCAGCTAAGAATGGTTTCTGCAGTACTGATGGATTGTAAAAAACAAAAAACAAAAGGAAAGAAGAATATGTGACAGAATCCTTTTTTTTTTTAAAGATTTTATTTATTCATTTGAGAGAGAGAGAGAGAAACAGCATGAGAGTGGAGAGGGTCAGAGGGAGAAGCAGGCTCAGCGCCGAGCAGGGAGCCCGATGCGGGACTCGATCCCGGGACTCCAGGATCATGACCCGAGCCGAAGGCAGTCGCTTAACCAACTGAGCCACCCAGGCGCCCTGTGACAGAATCCTTATGTGCCCACAAATGAAATATTTATTAACTGGCCCTTTACAGAAAAGTTTTGCTGACCGCTGCAATGGAAGAAAGTACTACATGTTTTGCAAGAGAGAAGGGAAAGATCATGGGCAGAGAGTAATTTGTCTTTTTTCCTTTTTTTTTTTTTTAAGATTTATTTATTTGAGAGAGAGAGTGAGTGGGGGGAGGAGCAGAGGAGAGAATTCCAAGCAGACCCTCTGCTGAGCAGAGCTAACTCAGACTGGATCTCACAACCCTGAGATCGTGACCTGAGCTGAAATCAAGAGTTGGACGCTCAACTGACTGAGCCACCCAGGTGCCCCTTGTCTTTTTTCTTTTAAGTACTATGATTTAGAAAAAGGAAAGTTTTGGGGCTCGCGGGTGGCTCAGTGGGTTAAGCGTCTGACTTTGGCTCTACCCTCAGTGAGGAGTTTGCTTGTCCTTCTCCCTCTGCCCCTCCCCCACTCATGCTTACTCTCTCAAATAAATTAATTAATTAAATATTTTCAAAAAAATAAAAGGGAAAGTCTCAGAAATATAAAATAGGAACCACTCTGGATATTTTCATAGGCCTATAGAAAAATCAAGAGCATTTTTTAGAGCACCTATGGAATGATTCTTCAGAGAACTTATTAATATCATTAATTAGGGCTTCATATAAATATTAAATATTTCTATGGTATTTTTCAGTTTACAAGTTACTTACAAGCACATTATCTCAATTTGAGGCTCACGACATTCCTATGAAGCAACTATGGATCAGAAGCGATCGTTCATTTTTATAGGAGAAAAGTGAAGCCCAGAGCTGTAGTGATCAATCCAAGGTCAACAAGTACAAGCACCAGGGTCAGATCTTGACCCAGATCTTGAGACTAGTCTTTCCATTATATACTTTCCATTATCCATAATGATTTGCATCCTGGTTTTACCTCCAATCCATGTGTATTGATTTCATCAACAAATGAAAAGAAAAATGCATTAAATCACAGTTATGATTCTGGTTTAGGTTCATATACAAGATCAAAAGAGAGTTCTCAAATCAAATTGTTTTCATGACATTTATCATCATTGTAATCATCCTAGAAAACTTAATTTTTCCTTAAATGACTCCAAAGGGATGAAAATATAACTCTAGATTCTAAATATAAACTCAGAAGTTAAAACAATCTCCCTAAAATATGATATTTATATCCAGACTGTATGACACGGGCATGAGGATAGACATATAGATCAATGGTATAGAATTGAAAGTCCAGAAATAAACCAATACATTTACGGTCAATTGATACTCAACAAGGATAATAAAACAAATCAATGGGTAAAGAATAGACTTTTCGACAAATAATTCTAGAAAAACTGGATATCCACATGCAAAAGAATAAAGTCGAAACTCCCTGTCTCACACTTAAGCAAAAATTAACTCAAAATGGATCAAAAAATTAAATGTAAGAGCCAAAACTATAAAACTCTTAGAAGAAAACATGGATGTAAATCTTCATGACTAGACTACGAGGTGGCCTCATAGATATGACACCTAAATCACAAGGAGCCAAAGAAAAAATATACAGGTTGGACTTCATACATAAAAATCTTTGGTGCTTTCAAGGACACTACCAAGAAAGTAAAAGGACAGCCGACATAGTGGCAGAACATTTTTGGAAGTCACATATCCTATAAGGGTCTAGTATCCAGAATATTAAAAAACAACAACTCTTACAAAACAACACTGAAAAGCCAAATAACCCAATTTAAAAATGGGCAAAGAAGTTGTATAAGGCATTCTTCAAATGGTCAATAATAAGCACATGAGAAGGTGTTCAACATCCTTAGTCATCAGGGAAATGTAAGTCAAACCCACAGTAAGCTGTCCCTTCACACCCACTACAATAGGGCTATAGTAAAAAAGAAAAACTAACAAGTATAGTCTAGGATGTGGATAAATTGGAACCCTCCTACATTGCTGGTAGGAATATAAATTGATGCAGGCACTTTGGGAAACAGGCTGGCTGTTCCTCAGAAAGTTAGAGTTACCATGTGACCCAGTAATTTCACTCCTAGGTACATACCTAAGAAAATTGAAAAAATATGTTCACACAAAAATTATACACAAATGTTCACAGCAACAGTATTCAGAAGAGCCGAAAACTGGAAACAACACAAGTATCCATCAACTGACAAATGGAAATAATATGTAATATATCCATATACTGGAATATTATTTGGCCATAAAAAGAATGAAGTACTGGGGCAGCTCAGTTCATAGAGCATGTGACTCGTGATCTCAGGGTCATGAGTTAGAGCCCCACATTGGAGGTAGTGTTTACTTAAAAAATAAAAAAAATCTAAAAAAAAAAAAAAAAAGGAATGAAATACTGACACATACTACAACATGGATGGACCTTGAAAACATTATGCCAAGTGAAAGGAACAGAAACAAAAGGCCCCATACTGTATGATTCCATTTATGTGAAATGTCCAGAATAGGCAAATCTGCAGACACAGAAAGTAGATGAGTGATTGCCAAGGGCTGGGGGGGAGGAAGAGTGAGGAATGACTGCTAATGAGTATAAGGTTTCTATTTGGGGCAGTAAAAATGTTTTGGAATTAGATAATGGTGATGTTGCATGACCTTGTGAATATACTAAAAACCACTGAATTACATACTCTAAACGTATGAATTTCAGGGGCACCTGGCTGGCTCAGTAGGTAGAGCAGACTATTGATCTTGGGGTTGTAAGTTCAAACCCTGTGTTGGGTGTGGAGATTACTTAAAAATAAAATCTTTACCAAAAAAAAGTGTGAATTTCATGGATTGTGAATTATATCTTAATAAATTTTTAAATGAAGTTCTTTAAATTATCTTACCAATATTGTTGTAATATAAAGCCCTAATGAGGTCATTGTAGAAGCCAGTAAATATAAAA
This sequence comes from Neomonachus schauinslandi, assembly GCF_002201575.2. NCBI lineage: Eukaryota > Metazoa > Chordata > Mammalia > Carnivora > Phocidae > Neomonachus > Neomonachus schauinslandi. Next base: position 45,371,471 of record NC_058418.1, read on the forward strand.
CTGATTAGGAAGATATTTCAAGGAAAAGTTTATAGAGTTGAAGTGGCAAAATAAGAGCACAACTCTGAGTTGATTGGGAAAGTAGAAATAAAAAATGAAGCTGAAGAAAATCCATGATTAATGAAAAAGTATTCTAGATCCACAAATTTAGGTGAGAACAGAGGAAAAAGAAACTAATTCCTTATTTAGTAATTTTTCCCTTATTTGATTACAACCCTGAGTCACACCACCTCAGAGACACAGGAAGATTATAATAATGGCATTATTATGATTTTATTTTATTTGCAGCTCAAGGAGATAGAACAAGCTGCCCAGCTAGCTTCACACAGTAACTTAATGATGAAACCAAGAAATTTCACTGGAGACTTTCTCCTAATGTTTTACCTGCTTGCTATTTTCATGTTGAAAATATCATCTATGTCAACTTTAAAGTGACATAATGAAGCTGTATTTGCATCCCTCAGTCTAAACTCATCAAGAATTACTGTTAAGTATGGAAGCCAATGTTTATTCCGGCTTGCATTCTTTTTTTCCCCAAGTTTTTATTTAAATTCCAGTTAGTTAAGATACAGTGTTAAATTGGGCGCCTGGTGGCTCAGTTGGTTAAGCGACTGCCTTCAGTTCAGGTCATGATCCTGGAGTCCCTGGATCAAGTCCCGCATCGGGCTCCCTGCTCGGCGGGGAGTCTGCTTCTCCCTCTGACCCTCCTCCCTCTCATGCTCTCTGTCTCTCATTCTCTCTGTCTCAAATAAATAAATAAAATCTTTAAAAAAAAAAGATACAGTGTTAAATTAATTTCGGGTGTAGAATTTAGTGATTCAACACTTACATACAACACCCGGTGCTCATCACACGTGCCACACTCCTTAATCCCCATCACCTATTTAACTCATCATTTCCTCCCTATAGTTAAAAGTCTGTTTTTTGGTTTGCCTCTTTTGTTTCCCTCCTATATTCATTTATTTTGTTTCTTAAATTCCACATGAGTGAAATCATATGGTAGTTGTCTTTCTCTGACTTATTTCTCTTAGCATAATACTCTCTAGCTCCATTCATGTCATTGTAGATGGCAAGATTTCACTTTTTTATGGCTGAGTAATATTCCATTACACACACACACACACTACATCTTTTTTTTAAAGATTTATTTATTTATTTGAGAGAGAGAGAGAGTGTGCATGCATGAACAGGGGGAGGGGCAGAGGGAGAGGGAGAGAGAATCTCAAGCAGACTCCCCACTGAGCACAGAGCCCAACATGGGGCTCATACCATGATTCTGAGATCATGATCTGAGCTGAAATTGAGAGTCGAACGCTTAACCGACGGAGCCACCCAGGCACCCCACACTTCATCTTCTTTATCCATTTATCAGCTGATGGACATTTGGGATCTTTCCATAATTTGGCTATTGTAGATAATGCTGCTATAAACATTGGGGTGCAGGTATCCCTTCAAATTAGTATTTTTGTATTCTTTGGGTAAATACCTAGTAATGCAATTTATTCTACCTTGCATTCTTATATGAAACTGTCTAAAAACTTCTGGTTAGATGAGAATATCCCATTTCCTGGCTATCTGGGAATTAAAATTTAAAATGAAATTAAAATGTTTCCTTACCTGAAATTAAAGAATAATTTCTACCTAAATATCCCAGCCACAATGAATGAATGAATGAATGAAGCTATTTACCACACAATTGTGAGGGACCAAGTTCCTTCAATACAGCCATTCTCTCACATTAAACACAAGACGCAGACAATGATATCATCTCATTGGAGATTTATGGGAAGAACATTTTGCAAGAACACTTTATGCAAATACCAGGACTTTTTGCTTTAAAAACAAGGGTCAGCATCTTCATTAGCTCTTCTCCCTTCTGGGAACAGGAATCACAAGGACTATTTGCGTAATGCTTTCATATCTTCATTTTACTTAATCCTCTGATTACAACAACCCTATGAGAGTAGAGGTTGGGAATTATTACATTATTCTCCAGTTTACATTTTAGGAAACAGAGATTCAGAATAGGGATTTGCTCAAAGTCACCAGGCTGGTCAGTGGCAGGGCTGGGACTCAAGGCTAGATCTTCTTTTTTTTTTTTTTTTAAAGATTTTATTTATTTATTTGAGACAGAATGAGAGAGAGAGAGAGCACATGAGAGGGGGGAGGGTCAGAGGGAGAAGCAGGCTCCCTGCCGAGCAGGGAGCCCCATGCGGGACTCGATCCTGGGACTCCAGGATCATGACCTGAGCCGAAGGCAGTCGCTTAACCAACTGAGCCACCCAGGCGCCCTCAAGGCTAGATCTTCTATTACCAGACCCCATCTTCTTTTCACCGCATTCCCTACTTCAGGTGAGCTATGTCAGAGGCAGCCTTAGGCATTCTACAAGACGCAGTAAGAGGAAGGAAAGAAAAGTAGTGAGGAAATAGGGACGATGACAAGGGGAGGAAGTGTCTTATTAGGAAGTGAGCTAACCACTTTCAATTGCCCCAAATGCCCCTTAAGTGGCAACAGTGCTAAAGTTACTCTGCTCTGTATCTTTTGCCCCTAGGTCTACAGCTACTGTTATTTTACTAGTTAAGAATCATGTTGGAGACTTAAACGCCTAAAAGAAATCTTAAGATTTTTCTCCTCTGAGGTTCTGACAGCGGAACTTGGCCCCTCCCACAAACGCCCGTGGCCCCTAGGTCTCGATCACATTAAATGCCTTGGGGGTCGAAGAAACCTCCAAGTGTAGGGGGAACCAAGGGAAGAGGGTTTGGGTTGGGGGAGAGACTAAGGTTGGGTTAAGGAGAGGGGGAGCTTGCGGTGGAGCTGTGGTTGGGGGATGTGGGTTTTGTGGCTGAACTCAAAGGTGGGGTAAGAAACCAGTATCGGAGCTGACTGTCAGGGCGGAGTTCACAGGTCTAAGAAAGGATAGGGGAGCTGAGGGGCTGACCCGGCTGAAGAAAGACCAAAGAGGAGGCGAGGCTGGGTGGTCTTCGCGGCGCGAGGATGGAGGCGAGGCCCCCCTCACACGTCTATGATTGGATGCTCCCTTAAGTCCCGCCTCCCCAGGCCCCCCTCTCCCCTCAAGCCCCGCCCACGCCGCCGGGCGCGCGCCTGGGGAGCCGGGAGGGGGACCAGGCTGGAGAAGGGGGAGGGGGAGAGGAGAGGCTCGTGCACGCGCTCCACTGGCTGCGGGTGCGCGAGCAGCGCGCTCCCGCCGCCCGCGTCGCCATCTTTTCCCCCTCCGTCTGTCTGTCTGCCGTTGGCTTTGTCCGTCTGCAGCGCCGCCCCTCGGCTCCCCGCCACCGGCTTGGCTCGAAGCCGCCCTCCGCCTGCCGGGCCCAGTCCCGGAGAGCCCCGGCCCGGCCGGCCCGAGCTGCGGCCCGGGGCCCATTGTCCGGCGGTCCGTCTGTCCGGAGGCGGGGCCCAGGGACGCGGAGCGCCGAGGCGCCGGGTAACAAGACCCCCGTCTCCTTCTCTCCGGGGCTAGGCTGAGGATGCCGGGGCTCCTCGCCCTCCCCCTTGTTCGCCGGCTGTCGGTCCTTTTGTCTGTCTATGTCTGGGGAGGGGGCTCCGGCTCACTCTGGCCGGGGGGGCGGGGGCAGCCCAGGCGCCGACGCTCCCCCAGCGCCGGGTTCCCGAGACGAGGCCGGACCCGGCTGGCTCCGCACCGGCCGTTCCTCTTTCAGTCCCTCTGGCGGTCTCGGGCGCGGGAGGGGCGTCCGCGCCGCCGCCCTCCCGCCGTGGGCCCAGGTCGGGCAGGGCCGGGCACAGCCGGGGCGGCCCCGGCGTCTGACAGGCTGGGGTGGAGCTGGAGGAGGGGGAGGATGGGCGTGGGAGTGCAGACCCGGGTGTCAGTCCCGCGTCGCGGTCTCGCAGAACGGCTTCTAAATTTAGATTTCTGAGAAGACTGTATCGTCTGAGGGTTTGTCTGAGCCGCCTCGGAAGACCTCTGGCTTTTGTCGATAATCTACCTGTGCTCATGCTTGAAGAAGCCAAAGGGACCATCTCGGCTGATTGTACACATGCTCCAGATCAAAGAAAGTGGGAACAGGGTCAATGAGACAGCTACGTGACCAGCTTTCTTGTCCTCTCCTTTTTGGCAGATACAAATCACTGGGATTCAGGCGAGTTTACTTTGCTCCGTGGGAACTGCACCAGAGCTGGAGGTGGGAGTGCACCCCCTTTTTTTAAAGATTGGATTTCACCTGTTTTTTTTGTTTGTTTGTTTTTCCATGCTCAAGTCTGTGGTGTGTTCTGGAAGCTGCAACCTAACACCTGTGGGAGAGCAGGGACAATGTTAAGGGGAGATGTGGTCCCCCTCCAAAGGACTCTTAACCTCGTTCTAAAGACAAAGCTTCCTTCCTTTTTACATAGAACATCCCTTGTAAACCTGAATCTCACCGTTTATCTTTCTTCCTGTCCCGTTTTTTCTTCCAGATGGTGATGTTCAGGCGGCTTTGCATTTACATTTTTGTGTTGGTTTTAGATTCGGGCTTGGGAACTGAGGCAGTGTTAAAAGTAAAACTGAATGAGTGATCTTTAGGGCAATGTGTCTATGAATTTTAGCTTTTACTGCCTATAAAACTGTTGTCTAACCTCTGAGATCTTGCTGTGTAGTCAAGAATGCACTTACATTGCCGTTTATGTATGTATCTATTTTCTTATTTATTTTTTAGAGTCCACGATTCCACAGGCTTTCTTTTTTTGAGGGAGGAAAGGGTGTTTGCTTGTTTTTTTCCCTTAATCCCTCAGGTGTGAAGTCCCATTGGGTACCATCTGGTCAGTTCCCCATTCGGCCACTAGGAGGATTGTGAGATGCAGTGGACACTGCCTATTTAAATATGCATATACTCATCTGTGTTTCTGACTTGTAGCTTTAGTATTGAACTGTTGTCTCACCAAGATGATCTGAATTGAGCCTGTATCAAGTTATTTGATCTTCATTCAGAAGGATCTTCATTACTTTTATCTCACAGTTTCAGTTTCTGATCTTGATGAGAAAATTTAAGGATTAGTTAATATTTTCATTTTTTCCCTTGTATAATAGAGAGGTGTAGCTCTGCAAATTTTAGAAAAAAATGATAGACAACCTGCATTTCATTCAACTTTCTACTTTGTGATTCCACAGTTATAGGAAAAGACCCAAAATGAATATTCCTTCACTGCTTCCATTAATAAAGTAACTACTTGATTAGAAAGAAATGACCTATGCAAACAAAACTTAGAACAGAGAATACATACCATTAGCACTCAGCATATTGCCCTCTAACTAGTTAACATTGATTTTTACTGTATACATTTGGAGTTGGGCTTTTTTGTTGTTGTTTTGTTGTTGTTGTTGTTATTTTTTAATTAAAGGTCTGAAAAAGAACTGTGTTTGATATGCAGATATGATAGAAGACTGCCTGAAAGCTGCTTCCTTTGCCACTTCCTGTGGAGGCCTGTCTTTGCCATTTGCGGTTTCTTTCTTCTTTTGGTAAGGGGAGGCAGGATCTGATTACAGGTCTGAGGTCCTTTCTAGCTACATCAAGGAGTTAGTTGGCATAACAAGAGATGAGTCTTCACTAACTGGAGTGCAAAGTATCGTTAGCAGTAGCCTCTCATAAGGCCTCTTAAGTCATTAAACTACTTGCTTATTCAGTGTAAGTACAATTTGAAAAGGCAGGAACTGAAAGAAAATTTAGAGGGTGACTAGGTCCATATTCTTGTCTTTGGTAGGAAAGAGAATCTCTCTTTTTAATTTGTCTGTTTATTCACTGTGCCTTTCATAGAAAATTTCACAGTTTTCACTACTAATCCATTTCAGACTCTCTAACAACACTTACTGCTGGGAAAGTCTTATAAACTAACGAGGAACCTCCAAGCTTAAGTATCTGTTCCCTCAAATTTCAGGGAAGCAGATGCAGGTCTCTGCAGCACTTCTCATTTGGGGAGCTTTTCTCTTTGTTCTTCCCACTGATCTCTTTGCTACATAGAGGCTGGATTGAAAGGAGGCACTAAAGTTATTAACTTTGACCAGCACTCCAGAGCATGTGAACAGAGCCAGATTGATGTTCCACACTGGGGTGTTGAATTAGTACTCAACAGTGTGGATGGCATCTGGCCCTTCTGGTGAGAGCTCATCTTCAACATTGGAAGCCTGATTGGATTTAGTGCCCTGTCATCCACAGTGCCCAGCGCTGTGCCAACCCTACTAGATAGAGGCTCTATTTTCCATGTGGATCTCACTTATAGATGCCTAAAAGTTTTGAGATGTTTCCTGTCTCACAGGAATGTGATGCTTTGTCACCTCCAGACAAGATAACTTTTCGAAAAAAACATCTGGAGGCTCCCATTTGTGCAGATTGCAAGGCTTGACTTCCAGTGGGCGTGTAACATGTGAGCTGCCACCCTCTTTTGCTTCCTTTTGCATTCACAGGGGTTATCCCTTTGAGCCTGCTGTGCTTCTAAAGCTGTTTGCCTAAGTTTTTTGCTTCCTTTTCTATCCTGTGACCTGGATCATGATCACTTAACAGTATTCTGGATTCCGCAGATAGATTTAGAGTGGAATTCTCTAATGGAATCCTTTGAAGGAGTCCCCTCTTAAACTTCTTGGGATCTTGATGTTGTGTTAGAGATCTATTCATTTCTTTCTTTTTAAAATTCAATTATTTATAACTGGTGAGTTTTATATGCTCAGTAACTATTTTTTAAAGTCGTTTTTAATTTTGTCTAATTTCTGGGGAAAATGACATGTGCTAACAATATCCTTTTTATTGTAGGTCAGCATCCCGCAAGGAGGTAGTAATATATCCAGTTGTGAAACTGGGAAAGGCCAGAGCTCTCGGATCAGGGAAACATGTCCCGTCGGAAACAGACAAATCCGAATAAAGTTCACTGTGAGTACTGGGTTTTGTCTTCTGGAACCTGGGAACATTGAGGGTTGAAATGAAAGAGTAATCTGAATTTAGGTGAAAGGCTCACACTAGTTTGTGAAGGAAAAAAGGGTTAAAGAGATTGAACAGGATGGGTTTAAAGTACGTCTGGTTGCTGGAGGAGGTGTTAGAAACCTGTTTTAGTAGGTGAACTTGATTCATCCTTAGTATTCACATTAACAAACATTTATAGGATATCTGTACAAAGCTTTGTGCTAGATGCCAGGGCTATAAAGCAATGTAGGGATATATAAGGCTGTAATGTAACCACAGATACATAAAGTAATATCTAAAAACACAAGATAGTATATGCTGAGTGCCATATAGGGGTCCTGCAGACTGTGTGTACTACGGAAGTTAAGAGGAGGGAGAGACTTCCATGGACTGAGGAAGCAGGGAATGCTTCATGGAAGAGGCCCTAGACTGTGAACTTGAACTGGGCCTTAGAAGGTAGGAAGTGGATTTTTTAAAAAGGAAGAAGGAAGAGGGAAAATCAGATGGGGAAATGATATGAGCAAAGATACAAGAAGGAATGCACAGGGGCTCCTGGGTGGCTCTGTTGTTTGAGTGTCTTACTCTTGATTTTTGGCTTAGGTTATGATCTCAGGGTCGTGAGATGGAGCCCTGCATTGGGCTCCACGCTCAGCACGGAGTCTGCTTGGAATGCTGTTTCTCCCCCTCTGCCCCTCCCTCCACTTGGATATGCATTCTCTGTCTCTCTCTGTCTTTCTCTAAAATAAATAAATAATAAATAAATAAATAAATAAAATCTTTTTAAAAAAGAAGGAATGCACATGTTCAGGGGATAAGGAGACTTTGTATGAAGCGGCAGTTTTATTTATCCAGATGTCATAGGACGCAAGATGAGGTTGGAGATGTTTATACCGTAGAGGCCTGAAGCCCAGTCCAAGTTCATACTTTATACTGTGGACTATAAGGAGGTACTGAAGGTTTTCAAGCAGAGCAAGTGGAGTGACATTTAGAATGCAGTGTTTTAGGACTATGAAGCAGTGTGTGGGATGGATCAGATGAGAGAAAGACTAGTAACAGGGAAACCAGGTAGGCATTATTGCCTTTCATTGTTTCTCAGCAGTTTTATATGTATGTTTTATTTTATCAATTAGACTGTAAAATTCTAGAGGGTAGAGATTATGTCCCATTTATATTTCCTGCTATTCCTCTCTACTTCTAGCACTGCTTATAGAGGATGTTCAAAAGTGTCTCTTTAAATTAACATTAATATGTCTATGCAGATTTGATGGAATTAACCAATTTCCTGTGATCTGGGCAGATAAGCGTCCTCACCCAAATGTTTTAAAAGAGAACCAAATAGCACCCTATTATTATGGAGGACTGACTAAATAAGGTACAGCAACATCTGAAGAGAATTCAGTGGTATAATTATGACGGGTTTTTTTCTTGAGGACAGAACTGTACATATGAGAGAATAGATTAGTCAAGGAGTTTAAGATAAGAGGATTAAAATTTATTAAAAACACACTGGATGCCAGGTACTATGTACCTTAACTTATTGGGTAATTTCAAGAGTGAGAGAGGAAACAGTAGGAACAGAGGAATTAGGAGGACTTTAACATTGTATAGGTTAATGAGATTAGGGTGGCAAACCTCCACATACAATTAATTCTTCAATTTAAGTCTTGGAAAGGTTTTATAAGAGAACAAGTTTGATGCTACTAGGAGTATATTCTGGAATAGGTGGATGTGAAAGTCTGCTTAATATAAATGTGAATGAGTAGTTTAGGAAGGGTTTAGAAATTGCTGCTAGAAAGTGAAATGTCGTGGGCCTGAATGTGAGGATTGTCAAGAGAGATATCTCTAGCCTAAGTAATCCAACCCAGAGGTTTAGGAGGATAGTCTTCTCCTCTCTGGTTGAAAATTAGTATTAATAAAAGACACAGATGTGACCCCAAGAAGGCAGGGCAGGAAAGGTACTCTTAGTAGAGATGAGGGGTTCACAAATAAGGTAGTCATAGGAGTTGGGCATTTACTTATAAAAGCCACCTGTCCAAAAAGACTTGGTTAGATTTAAGGAGAGTAGTTGGCCTAGATGATGGCATGATTGTGATAAGGCCAGGGGAAGCCAGTGAAGGCTTCTATGGTCTGTGCCTGTGTCCACGGAGCTTATATTTGTCTGCTGAATCTCTTCCCACCATAGCTGAATGCAGGATGAGCTGGTATTGGGTCAGAAAACAGATGGACGAACAGGCCACGGAGAAGAGAGTATCACACATCCACAGTGGCAGAAATACAGTTTCCAGAGCGAGTGAACAGTGTATTGTGGTGGAGTGCGTGGGACTGTGCAGGCACTATGGTGGGGACCATTAAGAGGGCTGTGAACAAAAATGTTCCGCTGCCACCAAAAAGCAGACCCCCAGGGAGGGGCTGTGTTCAGTGATGCACTGGGGTAGGGAACCATGGAGGCTTCTCAGGTAACAGACTAAGCCTGACTAAAGAAGAAAAGACACTGAGATTTGCTGGTGTCTCAGGAATTTCTGCTTATTGACTATTTGGGGACTGAAGCCGATCATACCTTTTTCAAAAGGGCATCTTCTCATTGCGCATGACAATAATGGCAAGTAGGAATAGGTAATGTCAGTCTTCTGGCCACTTGAGCCTCCTATTCCCTTGCAGTGAAATGGAACCAATCAAATGTATTGAATTTAATGCTGCTCATCTATTTAAAGTAAATGGAATGGGGCGCCTGGGTGGCTCAGTTGGTTAAGCGACTGCCTTCGGCTCAGGTCATGATCCTGGAGTCCCGGGATCGAGTCCCACGTCGGGCTCCCTGCTCGGCGGGGAGTCTGCTTCTCCCTCTGACCCTCCTCCCTCTCATGCTCTCTGTCTTTCATTCTCTCTCTCTCAAATAAATAAATAAAATCTTAAAAAAAAAAAAAGTAAATGGAATGGACTCAAGGTCTGGGAGGCAAGAATGTCTGTACACGCTTTGCTGAAATGTTAAAGCCAGTCGGCACTGAGTAGAGTAATGGCTGAGCTCCATTACATCTGCCTTCCAGGACGAAGATTGTGTGGCATGAAGCTCCAAGCCTGCCTAAAAGAATGTGATAAGAATCCCACTGCTGTGGCCTAACAGCATTTGTCAGATCCACTTTAGAAGCCAGTGGGCAGGGCGCCTGGGTGGCTCAGATGGTTAAGCGTCTGCCTTCGGCTGAGGTCATGATCCCAGGGTCCTGGGATCGAGTCCCGCATCGGGCTCCCTGCTCCTTGGGAGCCGGCTTCTCTCACTCTCTCTCTGTCTCTCATGAATAAATAAATAAAAATCTAAAAAAAAAAAGAAGCCAGTGGGCAGGCTGCACTGGCAGTTACTTGGCTTTCCTCAGGACTGTCTCTGTATCTAAATTACCATCATGATCTCTCCTTTTCCCAGCAACATCCAGGCTTACTCGTGTAGTTTGCTCAGTTCATTAACAGATTTGACACAGAGCTTTCTGAATAAAAGCCCAGAATTTTTAGTCTCAGAGAAACTGTGGATGGGCTGTTAGACCTTCCTCATCTCACCTCCTTCTGAGTACAAGTTTCTGTCAGCTGTTTCTAGGGAGGTTGAAAATAGAGTCTCTTGTACACTCTCATTTGGTGTGTTTATGCCAAGCAAACCACTAGGAAAAGGAAAACTTTTTTTTTTTAAGAAAAACTTTTTCTTAAGACACTTTTGTTTTCCGATTGCAAAGTACAAACAAGAATAAAAACTTTGAACTTCAATAAAAGCTTCTCGGCTTTTACAGAGAAGTAGGAAAAAAAGCCTTTAAAGTCCCTTTTCTTCCAAAAAGCACAACTTGTTTTGCCCTTGTTCGTTCTGTCAGCATCCTTGTGAGGTATATGGCTGTGTTCCCAGCATGTGGTAGCACCTTGGGTTACAGAGACTGTTACCTGGAATGGAATCCTAAGCTCCTCATTCCCAAGATTAGCTCATTTTTTTCGGAATTTGACATCTGCTCTCTTAGAATTTTTTTCAGCTGCTTGCTTTACTTAATTTCAGTCAGCCAGAAATTGCATTTATTTAATTGCATCAAGGACTCAATACAGAAAATTGTAAAATCTTTGCCTTTCTAGTAACTTTCATCCCAGGCTTCTCATCTGTTCTCCAGACTTGCTTGGATGGCCTTGTTCTTGTCTGGTCTGAAAAACCTTAGCCAAGTCAAACAGTATCTTGATTTCATACCAAAAAAATAAAGAGGTGGCAGCTTGCTTTTTACTGTAGAGCTTAGATGATTTGTTCTCAACTATTAATAGACATATAAATACCATGTTAAATTAAATAAGATGGTTGCCCTACATTAATATCTAGAGACCTGAGGTTTTTTTTTTAACCTCCAATAGTCTCAAGATAGAAGGAAATAATAATTCTACATTATAAAAGCAGGCAATTATATAACACTTCTTAAGCACCAGTATCTCTATGGATCACATTTGACTTGAGTTACTATGACATACTTTTAGGTATGTAAAAGGTATCACTACTTTTAGTTTTAGTATCTTTTAGTACCATAGTAAAAGGTATCACTGTCTTTTTGTGAAAGGATAATTCTGGACAGTGGGATTTAGAGCTTAGGTAAATAGTGACTACTGGAAGATCATTCATGTATCTTCTCCTATGAGATATGCCAAAATCACTTTTTTAATGGTTTTTATATATTTTGCTTTATATTGATGTTTAAGATAGGAGTAGCCCTGAGAAATAAAGTTTCCCTTAGCCTTTTTCCCAAGTCGGGAATAGAACCAAATATAAGAGCACAGCTTTTCTTTCCAAACTGCCAAAAAGGAATAACAATTTATTCCAACTATCCTAAGTGAGATTGCCAGCAAAAGTCCTAGATAGGGATGTCGTATGGGATATACTCTTCTCTGTTCTGTGAAGGCCTAAATATTTAGACCATATCAATAGACAAAAATGTTGAGCTCAAGTTGGTGGGTCTAAACTGAATTACTAGTTGATCTTGAAAGGTACTTATCCTTTTAGATGCCCTTCTCCTAATCCAATGGTATTTGCCTATTAAGGGAAAAAAAGGATTCTTCATAGGTTATAAACCTACTTTGTTTCTGAGTAGGTTTCTTTAGAGATGAGAAATGTCACTGATGAGAATGATCTGCCCCTTGATAATTATCTGCTGGAATATAATGCCCTTAGTGCCATTTCTGCCCATGGTTTCCAGGTCCGAAAGCATGCATCTACCTAGAAGAATTCAATAACTAGTCCATGGTCTTGTGGTTACAGTGCAACCACCCTAAAGAAAAGTATTTTCCTTCTGCAAAAAGGATGAGGAGGTGCTATAACAGAATCACTGTTTGCTTTCCCTGGCAGTAATTTATATCCAGTTTGTGATTGTGATACTTTGAAAATGGACTTAAAGCAGCTTATACTTGAGGGCTGTGTGGCTAGGTCAGTTGAACCCTCACCACTTCTACTCCCACTCACAGTATTGATCAGAGTAGCCCCCGTATTAGTTAGTCCAGCCCCAGCATGGTGACTCACCACAGGGTATCAGAACCATCAAAATGATGGGTCCCTTTGTCATTTACTGGCCCTGAGAACATTATTTTGGTATTTGAGATGTAGCATCAGTTTCTTATGGTACGAAGGTAACATTATTGCTAGGATCAGAGCCATTCTTCTCACACAGAGACAAGCGTTTGTTTTCAGCAAAACCACTCTGATGAACCATCTAACCTGCTTACAGCTCTGCTTGAAAGCAGTTTAAAATATGGATATTAGAGCTGTACAGACCTGGGTTCAAATACTTTGCTCTCCTATAAACCTTAGTTTTCTCTTAAGTAAAATTTGGGTAGAATACCTACCACATAGAGTTTTGCAGAGAATTAAGATAGAAACTAAAAGCACTTAACATAGAGCCTGGAACTAGGACATGCCAAATAGTAATTATTAGTGTTTAACACTTAGCATATGGATGCTCGCTGAATTTTTGCTGAACAAATGCCTAAGTGAATTACATGAAGTCTACTTCATATCAGTTCTTTCATTGCCAAAGGACTGATAGCACAGGTCAACTGACCATTTCTCCTACCTCATTGTATCCTGTCTTGGAACCCGAGCCTGTTTACTTTCCTTTCTCTCCAGTAAGAAAGCGCCTGGCGTATTGTCAGACATTTCACTAGGGCTTTTTATTATTCTCTCTTGGTGGCTGGAGAATGGGGACTGTAGTTTCCACTCTGACTGAGATAATGGAAACCTCTAGAAACCCAATTCTCTTTTCTCCTTATGCCTGGCCTCTTGGAAATAAAAGAGCACTTAAATGTTAACTCTTCAGTAACCACACAGATCCTAGGCAGAGTTCATAGAAAGTAAATGCATAATCAAGGACAGGTTCAGGGCTTTTGGATATTCCATACAAGAAAAGAAAACAGACTACATTGACCAAGGAAACTAGATAAAATATTATTTGTTGCAAATTAGTTGGTGTCTTTCAGGAAGTTTGTTCCTCAGCAAAAATGAGTTCATATATTATCTGTTCTTTTAATCTATTATTCAACCAGTTGTTGATTTGCTTGTGGTTAATTCTGATAGACATAGAAGTAGAGTCAAGGAGGAACTTCCAGAGCATGTCTTGGAAGGAGGGTGGCTGAAAGATGAGATTAGAGAGATTGTTATTTGTAAGGATTATTTGAAGCACTTGTTTATAGTAAGAGATAGACACTAAGTCAGGGCCATAATGTTAGTACACTAAGAATCAGCGATTGTGCCCAGATTTGTTGCCCTGCCTTTATCATCCTATCACTTTGCCTCTTCTGCCTCTCTCGCCCATCCTGATGGAAGGTTGGTTATAAATGGAATTGAGATACCGAAGTTAAATTTGTAAAGTAGCAATTGATTACCTTTTGAAAGGAGTCAAGATTAGGAGGATTTAAGCAAGTGATGCTTCCTAGAGCATCTGGCTTACTGCCCAGGAAGAGTAGCCACGCCCAGAAATTCCAGGAGGCAGCAAGCTGACTTAGAGATGGATGACCCCACCATAGGGTACCTGCCTGTCTCCTACCTTTGAATGGTCTGACTTTCCAACCAGCTTCCCTGGGGATATATGCTGCCCAGCTGGTGGCCTGACTATTTTTCCTTGTGACCACCAGGGGATCAAGTATTTGCTGGGCTAGAAGAGCAAGCCCGCCAGGCGATGATGAAAACTGATTTTCCTGGAGACCTTGGCAGTCAGCGACAAGCTATCCAACAACTAAGAGATCAGGACTCCAGTAGCAGTGAGTTCTGCACCTTCTGGTAATGACTCAGGGCAATGGGAGAAGAATTATCAGAGTGTGTGTGCTCTGGGGATTGTGCATGGGGGTTGGGAGGAAGACATGAAGAAGGAGATTTGTGGATCCTGTGTTCCCAAAGGTGTTCTAAGGTGTATGAGCATATGCTTATCCAGAGAGAGGACAGGTTTGGCATTATATATTTTTTTAACTCATGGACTGCAGTACTTGGCGCAGTACCATACACAGATAGGTTTGTGATGACTGTGATAGACAGGGGCATAGGGATAATTAGTACTCAACCTGTCCCTGGGCTAGGTCAAATGAAAAGAATCTCTGTCTCCTAGAATCTATTTACTCATAATTAACAAAATATAAGAGTGGCTTTAATGAAATTTTTGCTTGAGGACCCAGTTTTAATGTTATATAAGAGGATTTCCTTACTAATTATGCCTCGTATAAAATGCTGAAGTCAAACTCAGAGCACCTGGCTGGCTCAGTTGGTAGAGCAGGTGACTCTTGATCTTGGAGTCGTGAGTTTGAGCCCCACGGTGGGTGTAGAGATTACTTAAAAAAAAATTTTTTTTTTAAGTGGAATTAAAAAAAAAAAGAATAAAATGCTAAAGTCAAGGTCTTCCCACCCCAAGTCCTAAGTAAATCCCTGGAAAGAGATGGAAAAGACAGTGGCTGGTAACTAGCTGAGCCTTGTGGATCATCTGTTCCATGACCTGTCTGAACAAATACATTTTGAGATGTGTTATTTCCTAGGATGATTTCCTTACTTTACTAATCACATCCATCTGATATTGGTTGGTATTACTGTCAGTTCAGAGTGACATTTTTTATTTTTCTCCACATTTGGGGTTGAAGAATAACAAAGAGGGAAAGAGTTCAGCAGCCTTCTAGGAACTACAGTTTCCACTCAAACTAATAATTTAGCAACAACAACAACAAAAAATAATAATTTAGCATCTAATTGCTCAGGTACAGAAAAGTAAACCCAAAGATTTCTAGAAAACCTGTGGGAGCCACCAGTTTGAATAACAGGATAGGAATGGCAACATCTATAAAGTAAATAGGTTTCCATTCTGGAAAAGCTGCATCATCCCTCTAGATGGCATACTTATTTTTTAAAAATCATTTTAGTAGAGAGATGTGTTTGGGTTTTTGATCAGTCGTGTAATGTGTTTGATACAATGTTGTCTTAGACTAAGTTTACAAATATTCCATAAGCTGGTGAGAAAATATTATATGATTTAATCTGTTCCAATCCTTCATTATTGAGATGAATTCAGATGAAAGCTTTGGGCTAGGGAATAAGGCATACATACCATAGATCCTTCCAGGGCCCAAATCCAGTCCACCAAACAAGTAGAATATCTAATAGAGACACATGTAACTACTAGTAGAAGATTTGGTTAGATTTTCTTATGAAGAAAAGGAATGTAATCAGTTTTGCCCAGATACTGGTGGATTTCAAAATTACACAAGGGATAGGGATAGGAGAGAGAAGATAAGAAGCACCATTAGCTAGGAAAGCTGAGTCTCACAGGGGAAAGTCTACCTTGTATTTCTCTTGCTCACAGTCAGGCCCAGGAATCCAGGATCTAAGTGTGGTTGGGATGGGGCTGGAGTCTCACAGCTTCGCTAGGCGTGGCTTCCTCTTATGATCTTCAAGGTACTAGCCCTTCTTTTTTTCCCTTTCAGAACAAATTCCCTTTTTTATCATGGTTTTTTAAAAATCTTGCCCCCCCCATTTTATAAGTAATAGGGGAAAACATCAGCCCACAAAAACCTTGCAGATCCCCCAGACACAAGCAGATCCCTCCCCGAGCCACATCCTATCCACTAAATGAAAACAAACTCAATTTTTCCTTTAGTCACAAGAAATTATATTTCATCCTAAAGAATGGCCTGTTCCCTTCACTTAATGCAGTCAGTTATCTGTCAGATAATCCAGAGAACCAACAGAACAATGGATTTATTTAGCCTAGAATTCTAAGTTACTAGCAGAGTAAGAACACCTTGAGTCAGGTTGTACAACAAATGGCCTAAAGTTGGTTGCTGTACTCTTTTTTCCATTGGACTGAACACACCTTCCCTATAAGGTGACATCATTTTTAACTAATTTAGCACTGCCTCCTTTCTTGGTAAGAGGAAGAAAAAACTTGGTTTTTCTCTGAGTGTGCCTTAGGGTTTGTTGGGAGAGAAGAGATTAGTGGGACTCAGAATAGTACATGCGATACCATTGGAAAAATTGTGCAGGGGGGTTATGGAGAAAAGTAAGTAATAAAATCAGTGAGAAGTGTGGGTAAGTCAGAGGTGCTGTGTTGTGGCAATGAGCATGGTGTGAGGTATGTGGGAGGTGTGATTTCAAGTATGAGATATTTGGGAATCGTGTAAGAAGAATCATTTTTATGATAATGTACAGGGCCCAATAACTATTGTCTAATGCAATTTTGCCTCAGATTTTCTCTTTAGTGTAAATGGCATCATAAACAATAGCTATAGCTCTTCCACCAACATGATTAGTACCCAACTATACAAACTGTACATTGATACAGACTCTATTACAGAAGATCTGAAAATGTTTTCCATTATAGCTACAAACTCTAAGGTGGAAAGCAACTCAAGGTGTATTCATGCAAAAATCAGAACAAGTGACCAATGTGTATGTTCCAGGTGACAGTGAGGGTGATGAAGAGGAGACCACACAAGATGAAGTCTCTTCCCACACATCAGAGGAAGATGGAGGGGTGGTCAAAGTGGAAAAAGAGTTAGAAAATACGGAACAGCCTGTTGGTGGGAATGAAGTGGCAGAGCATGAGGCAAGTGACAATAGTTCCCAAGTCCGGGAGCACCCCCAGTTCCTACTCGGCCCTGATGCACTTGATCCACAGTAACGGTCTTGCCTCTGGTGATCTCCTGGGCCTTCATCTGAAGCCTTTCTTCCTTCACAGCTCCATTTACCCAAACCTCACACACAACTCTCATCACGCCAGCTTTCCTGTCCATCCACATATCACTAACCCAGGTACAGCTTCCCCACTTCTTTCCAGGCAGAATATCCACTTTTGCAAGACTATCGGCCGATTTCCTGAAGTGTATGTACTCTTGAATATGCTTGCAAATATAAGTCCAAGTGTTACCTGAGGTGCCACCTTCTCTCTAAATTGTTTCCTGAGGATTGCTGCAAGAAGCACAGCAGGAGGGAAGCTAATCCTCTCTCTGCAAGTTTACTGTGGGGGGCGGGGAATAGATCGGCTCTCCTGGGGCACCCCTATGTCCTCAGGGCAGGAAGCCTTGGAGAAGATGAAGATAGGAGCAAATGTGATTCCCTTTCCCTATTACTTCTCCCTTCAGTCCATAATGGGAACCTAAGAATAACATGTGATATCAGGTTGTGTTCCTTTGAACAGGATGCCCTGTTACAAGAAGTAGGGGCAGGGCAAAGAGTGGTAAACAGTCTTAATGAATTGCCTACTTCTTGAATTGCAGGTCACAGGGAACTTGAATTCTGACCCCTTACTTGGACTCTGCCAGTGTCCCCTCTGCCAGCTAGACTGTGGGAGTCGGGAGCAGCTGATTGCTCATGTGTACCAGGTATGGGCTGGGGAGCCACGTGCCCCGGAACACAAGTGCCAGCAGCTTGTTTAGCCTTTGCCTCCAGCTCCCAGGGGAGCCTTGGGTTGTTGCTTCCAGTAAGACTCCACTCCAGTCCCCAGATGTTTTAAAGAATAAGTGGATATGTTGGGTAAACCTGTTCTGGGCTCCCAGATAGACATACTATGAAAATTAAGTATTATTTTTTTCCAGATTACTTAATGCGTATTTATTTGTTTATTTATTTGAGAGGGGGGTGGGGCAGGGGCAGAGGGAGAGAGAGAATCCTAAGCAGCCTCCACACCCAGCATGGAGCCCAATGCAGGGTGAGGGGTTTGATCTCACAACCCTGAAATCATGACCTGAGCCAAAATCAAGAGTCAGGCCCTTAACCCACTGAGCCACCCAGGTGCCTCAATGCATATTTTAAATAGTGAAATAGAAACTGACATTTGTTAATAATGAGGCCTTGTTTTAAAGAAGAAAAAATGAGTTAACATAAATGTTTCTATAATACTAGAAAAAGTATGAATGAGGGGATCAGAAGAACACAAGCTTTTTGTGCTTTTTTTTCCCCAATCCAATTGCAGAGCACCTGTGCCTTGTGATCTGTATTAGAAAGGCATCAGCACACATGGCAGCCTGGGTTTTGCCATAAAGATAGTTGGTTCATGAAAGGAGGCCTTTCTTTAGAAGATTGTTTTTAAAAGATTGAAGAAAAGGCAAGACAAAATGCTTTTGGATACCAGTCTTCCTAACTACCTTCTACACTTGGCCTTCATTGCTCCCTTAATATGCACCTGTACCTGCACAGTGTGAGGCAACAGATAGAAATTATCCCAAGCATGAATTCTTTGCAGGTTTTGAAGAGGACTCTGACTCTGGAGCCCCGTTTTCACCAAGCCAGCCACATGTTCCAGAATATAGCCAAAACTCTAATGAAATCTGAACAATAATCTGAATGGCCTGGCCCTTTTGAAGGCCTGTTAACACAAGAGACTCTTACTTTTCCAGGTGCTAAGCAGGGAGAATATAATTGCAAATCCCTTGTTCTGAGACTAAGGAAGGGGGACATTTCACAGAAAGCAGTTTCTAAGTGGGTGTAGATTATCTTAAAGGTAGCATGAGTTGACAAATTAAAGCTCTGTTTTACAGCACACTGCAGCAGTGGTGAGCGCCAAGAGCTACATGTGTCCTGTCTGTGGCCGGGCCCTGAGCTCCCCAGGGTCATTGGGTCGTCACCTCCTAATCCACTCAGAGGACCAGAGGTCTAACTGTGCTGTGTGTGGAGCCCGTTTTACCAGCCATGCCACGTTTAACAGGTTAGCTGGTCACCTAACCCTCTTGCTCTGGGAACAAATTACTGGGTGTGGGTTCTGCTTTCCCAAATCAAAAGAAAGCCTAGAGATAGGTAATGCAAAGGCAACTGACTCTCTGGAAATACAAGTAATGAAGCCAGTAAATATGCCTGTTCCATTAGATATCCCCAAAGGGAAATGAATTCTCATTTCTTTCCCCCATTAGAATAATATTTTCATCTACAAAGAGATGGGGGGGTAGTCCAATAACATTCATGATAAAGCTTAGAGAAGTCACAGGGTGCTGAGAGGCCCCTGACACAGTCTGTACTGTGTCCCAGGAAGACTGGAACTGTGCGAATTGTGTCCTAGTTAAATTTGTCTGGGTACAATGCAGAGTCGGCCAGGGAAGGAGGGGTTAAGCCAGTGGACTGCCCTAAAGGCAGCCTCCACCTCAAGAAGGACTGCCATTTCTACAGAAGGACTGCCCTGCACAGCTCTTAGGAACACCATCAACCAGCTGGAATGAAAACTGCACATCTGGGGGGCCTATCTGGCAGTTGGCTGAGTCTTTAACTCCAGGAGGGCTTTAAAACTTGGTAGATACCTTGCCCAGAAAAGGTGTGGGGTGGGGAGGTAGAAGAGGTCTCCCAAGTACTCAAATCTCACCCCTGGTAGTGAACTTGAAGCAACTGGCCTGGTAGGACCAGTGTAAGTCAGAGCTGGATACCTGAGCCTTGCTAGAAGGAGACACTAACCACCCAAATTTTTGTATTCCAGTGAGAAACTCCCTGAAGTACTTAATATGGAAACCCTACCCCCAGCCCATAGTGAGGGTCCCTCCAGTGCTGAGGGGAAGGACATTGCCTTTAGCCCTCCCGTGTACCCTGCTGGAATTCTGCTTGTGTGCAACAATTGTGCTGCCTACCGTAAGCTACTGGAAGCACAGACCCCCACTGTTCGCAAGTGGGCCCTACGCCGACAGAATGAGCCACTGGAAGTACGGCTGCAGCGGCTGGAACGAGAGCGTACAGCCAAGAAAAGTCGGCGGGACAATGAGACTCCAGAGGAGCGGGAAGTAAGGCGCATGAGGGACCGTGAAGCCAAGCGCCTGCAGCGCATGCAGGAGACAGATGAGCAGCGGGCACGTCGGCTGCAGCGGGATCGGGAGGCTATGAGGCTGAAGCGGGCCAATGAAACCCCAGAGAAGAGGCAGGCCCGGCTTATCCGGGAGCGGGAAGCCAAGCGGCTCAAGAGGAGGCTGGAGAAAATGGACATGATGTTGCGAGCTCAGTTTGGCCAGGACCCTTCTGCCATGGCAGCCTTAGCAGCTGAAATGAACTTCTTCCAGCTACCTGTGAGTGGGGTGGAGTTGGACAGCCAGCTCCTGGGCAAGATGGCCTTTGAAGAGCAGAACAGTGGCTCTCTGCACTGAACCCGCCTGCCCTCCCACTCACCCAGGTCCACAGGGATCCGTGCTACAGCAAACCCACAGGGCCCTGTCCTTACTGCCGGAGGCAGGCCTGGGTTTGTTGCAGGTGGACCTAAGCACCTCTTGCATGTGGGAGCAGGATGATGGGGTCAGCAGGGAGCCAGCTTAAGGCAGCTCTAGACAAGGGAGTAGGCACTCCAGAGAACTAGACTCCCAGCCCACTGCTGCAGGGCATGCTTATAGGACTATGGGGCCCAGTGTGGCCCACGGAGTTGTGAGGGCAAATAAATTAATTTTATCTTTACTGGTCTTTTTGTGCTTTTCTCTCCATTTCATTCTAGCAAATGAAATGATCTAGGAAAGACATGGGTGGAAATTTTAGGCAGGGACTTCTGGCGGATTGTCTTCTGAAGGGAGGGTACTCCTCGGTTTAGGTGACCCAGTGATCCCTTGTTTGGGCCTTTACAAGTTGATGAGGCATGACATTAAAGAAAGAACCGATGCTGACTTTGTGGGTCCGTTCCCACAACCCTAATGAAGATTATCTATGGCCGCAAAGGCCACTTAAACCTAGCTTACCTTTTCCAAATTCAGTAGATGCCTTTCCTCCTAACTGGCATTTTCTAAAGAGATGCAGTATTGAGGCTTAGGTATTGGCTACTTTTCCCAGCAGATTTTAGTTGCCAGACTTTAAAAATTCTATCCTAGACAGCAGTCACCTTCATTTAGGAATATGTTCATAGAAATAGCTCTAATATTAAGGTCTATAGCACCAAGGAACTCGTTTGAAAGAAGAGATGATCCATCTTCTTATTTATGTCCCAGAGCCAAGGTAGGTTAACACCCATTGAGAAAAATCCAGAATTAAGGTGAGATGAGAGCTCAAGTTGACAGTGGTCAAAGCCAGAGCAAAATGACCAGTTTGTATGTCTGCCAAACCAAGGAGGAGACAAGAGCTGAGGTCATTTCTAAAAAGTGTCTGTGATGGTACAGAACAAGTACAGAACTTTCCTTAGCCTGCACCAAAGGTTGTGTACAGTTTAGATAATTATAGATCTTGAGGTCCAGAAGGAAGTGCCCTAGTTAAGTTATAGCCAGAGAAATAACTATGCCAGGAATGTGGACCTCTTCCAATATCATAACAAGGAAACTTGGGACTCTCTCCGACCTCCATAGGCTTAAGGCTATTTAATAGTGTTAACTGACCCCCTTCCCACCATCAAACTAGGGTTAATTCCTACCAGGCAGGCTGAAATATTTCTGTTCTGGGAACACAAAAATTTTAATCTTATTCCAAAGTACTGGACATTTGAAGGAAAGTACTTAATTGCGTCAAATGTCTCTCACAGAGCTCCATACTGAAGTCCTACTTGGGATGCCTCAAAATTGTTGAGCACTCACTATGTGTCAAAGATTATTCTGAGCACTTTACATGGATTATCTCATTTAATTTTCACAGCAAACTAGGAGTTAATACAAACTCAGGAGCCCAATGCCTAGATTTAAAATGCTGCACTGCCATTTAAAAACTAACTTTGGGCAAGTTACTTACCCTGTCTTGGTTTCCCCAAACACAATATGGAAATAATAGTATAAGCAACAAATGACTATTAATATATAATTAATATATATAATATATAAACATGTATTAATATATATAATTATTAATATATGTAACTTAGGATGGTTTGTGGCACCTAGTAAGTGCTCAATAAATGTATCCGAGTCACAATCCTGTATCTGAGTGTTTCGCCTCTTACTACTGGCAAGCTTTCTAGTTTAGAAGCAGTAGCTATGATTGCAGCTGATGTATTCCAACAATTTCTGGAAGCATTCCTGGGGAAAGAAAAGCATTGGAGAAAAGGCCAGCAGTGAGGACATCTACAAGTCCTTGTGATTGATTGTGCTAGTATCTATGTCTACAGGTAGACTTCTGGGTCACTGAAATACACACCACCAGAACGTGCAGATCTGCCCAGAGCCCACCACGTAAAGATGGGCACTATTAGCCATTACAAGCTCTCCCATGAAGGGCTTCTATCCCCCACCCAACAGCCACCATCTAAGGCTGGGATAAGAAGAAGGCGCAAACACCAAAAGGAAAAGCTAGTAGTTTATATAGATAGATATATAGATATATAGATATTGATATATATTGTGTTTACATAGTCCACAAGTTAAATGCAGGTATCCATAAGAAGAGCATTAACAATAAAAATACAATCTGTGTGTAGCCAAGTACAGAGACTTAAAATGGTAAAACAGCAAAAAGGATCTCACAAAAGTACAAATATACAGTACAAATTGATTTATTTAAAACAGTTACAAAAAAGCACAACAAAATAGAGATTATCCTTAGAATTATTAATGCTTTGTTAAAGATCAGGTAGGATTAGAGGGTAAGAAATGGTACTGGGTGGGGGGAGCACCTGACTAGTTCTAAGGCTTTAGATACAATGCAGTTGATTACATATTAATTCAGCCATTACATACTGGGGATAGTAGTTGGGGGATCAGTAATTTATCTACAGGGAACTCCTACACAAATCAGATCCATCCAGACCTCCCCAGTGCCGTCCTTCTTTACTCCTCAGGACCCTAAAGCCACCTGATGGCAACATTCCCACTTTCCTTTCTCCACCCCATTCCCTATCCATATTTTCTTCCCTCCCCTAAGGTGCTGTGCAAGCTGAGAGCAGTCTGCTCTCTGCGGCTGGAACATATACTGTTTTGGCTACAGGGATCCTGTGTGTGACTAGGAAGGTTGTAGGGGACAGCCTTATTTTAATACTTCAAGTTTGCCACGAGTACAGTCAGTCTCTTCCCAGCACAATCTGTATTCTCTCGAGTGTGAGTATCAAGCAAATAAGGGATGAACCCCGCCTTCAGCAATACCAGCAATGCACTAACCACTCACAGCTCACAACTACGTGCAAACTCCCTGTCCAGGGAGTGGGTGTAAAACCACGGTGTCACCAGCTCGCTCTCTGAAGAACCTCAGTCCCCGTGACAGTCATAAAGACAAATAAATGCAAGTTTGACAATAGGTAAAGGCACATGGGCTGCTGCCATACACACACTGTAGACAGGAACCCAATTTGAGGCCATCTTCACTGCTGGGCATTTGCAGTAGAATGGCTTTGGGATCACACAGACTTTGAGTTTGCAACCTACTGGGGGAGGATCTAGGCTTAACGGGAGAACTAATAAAGAAACCTTAGTGTGAAAAGTGCATTTATTACTACTGTTCCTGCTGGGGAGGCTCAGCAGGGCAAACCGCACCACCTCTCCTCCTTCCACCCCAGGCACTGTGCATAGTCTGCAGGTAAGGAGAGAGTGCAGTCGACTCTAGCATCTCGAGGGCCAGTGTCATCCTGGGCCCATATCAGGCTTCTGGCCCAAAGATGGACCCTAGAGTTGAAAGAGCAACTGATAGCTGCAAAGACCCAGATGCTTATTTTATTATTGCATAATGTGGGAGGCCTTCTCTAGCCCAGGGAAGCTGGACGGTGAAGGCTTCCCAGCAAAGGGCTAATAGGTTCCTGGTCAACATCCAACCTTGCACAGTCCAGCTCTTCAACTGTAGTGTACACTTTTTCCCATCTGGAAAGTATTGTAGCTTCAGTGTGGTTTAGTAAACTTAGCCCTAGGAGGCCAGGAAGTCTCCCTAAAACTTGGCCTCTACCCAATTTACTTTGCTCTTAAGACTGTGACCTAATCTCCATGGCCAATTCAGTTAATCAGGTGTCTTTACTCCAAAGGACCCAGGCCCTTTCCCAGTCAGCCCATGTCCACCTTTCACCTCCAGTGTGATCATTCAACTCTCCAATGTGCATGCATGTTGCAGGTTTAAATCATACACCACCCTGTTTATCTCCTATGATGTCCACTGGTAAAAATAAAACTAAACCCCACTGAGGGGCTATTTCGGTCAAACTTCAAACCCTCTTCAGTCCCAGAACCAACATAACTAGAGCTAGATGGACCCTCCCTAGGATGCTGGCAAAGGCCCTAACCTGGTTCCCCATCACTTATTTTTAAAAACAGGATATAACATACCACAAAGGAAAGCAGTTAATACATAGAAAACGCCCACTAATAAGACCTGTTTGCTTCTCCCTCAAGACAGATATCTGGAGCCTAAGGGCTCCCAACAAGCACTGAAGCCACATCCCTTTGGGTTCACCAGCCCACCAGCAGCATTTCATACTATCCCTATTCAACGTGACTTTGCTATAAAGTAACAGTTGCACAGTAAGAATGGACAGGATGCCTGGATTTCCTCCATATGGTCAGACAGGGAAGGGCAGGGCGCTACAAAGGTAGCAGGCAGGACAGTGAGCAGACAGCAGCAGTAGCAAAGCAGCACAGAGCAAAGCCCTTGGTGTTATGACTGACTGGGACCAAGACTGCAGAAGGGTCAGTCCAGATCTGCTAGGGCCCCTCCCCTTGGGTATAAGTATTCAGCTCTGAATCCCCTTCCCCCATGCCACCACCCTCCATGCCCCCCACCATGTACACCATATACATCTTGAGAGGAACGATGATCCAAGACTTGGATGTATTACCCGTCCTTTACCTGATCACTCTATCCCAAACTGGTATAGGCATTCCCGGTTAGTGCCAGAGTTAGCGGTCCTCCTTTCTATTCCTAAACTCTGGGAATTTCCTACCACTGATAAGGGAGCGGCGCTGGCCTTCTTCAATTGCCCATTTCCCAAAAAGCTGACAGCTTCCCACTAAAATGCTCACTATCTCAAAACCACTCTTAGGTCTCTTGCCAACTTAGGAAATTCCTTTAAGGAAGAACAGACCACCAGAGGCTCCTCTCATTTCTCATACCTGAAAGAAAAGACTGAACCGGAGGGAAAAGACAAGCGGAATGCCACAGCTCTGACCAAGATTGAGAGCACAGAGCTTCAGTTCCTGGGAGCCCATACTTTACAAAAGACACCTCTGCAGCTTCGCAAACGGAGCATTCATATATTATGTACACATGGCATGGTACTAGAAGAGCTGCGGCTATTCCTTCACAGGCAAGAGACAGAAGAGGAACAGCAGCAGCAAAGTCAGAGCCCAACCTGCCAACGTGCACAAGATGTCCTCTTTCCAGGATTAAGTGGAAATTACCAGGCTGGGAAGTGGAGGGTCACTTGGTTTAAACTACTATCTCTGGTTGGACATAAGTTTGCTCCCACCAGGGGGAAGCTTAACTGGTGTCCTTGGTGGACACTTCTTGAGTGTCTACTGTGTGCATGCCACTGTCTTCAGTTGGTGAGCCTTCCTATGAGGAAGGAGGTTTCTGAGAAACCCGTGCAAACAATAATCCCTAGGAATGAGCTGATCACAGAACAGCCAGAGATGTGGCCTTCTCCCAGGGCTGTCATTGGAGAGGGTTCCTCAAGACTTAGCCCCATCGGCACCCCCTGTAGGAAACAAGCCAGAGAAAGCAGCATTCAGAGAAAATGGGGGACAGAGAAGGGAAAGGTGAGGATCCCAAACGCATCCAAGGTTGAGTGTTCACCAGAGTTGGTGTTTGGTTCTGAGGTGACCCAGAGACTTAAGTACTCACAGTCAGGTCAGCAGCTTCCTTTGGATGGGCCTCTAAAACCTGACTGACTGCTCTCTAGGAATGAAACAGTGGCGTGTAGGGCTTGTAGCAAACAAGCCGGTCTCAGTCACTTTGTTCCCCAGGAGAACAACCTTTAGCACCTGAACACTAAGAATGACTCCATTCTCAGAACTCCCCCTCCCCCCAGGAGGTAGGTAAGATTATTTATCCCCATTTGGCAGCTGGGGAGGAAGTGAAAGAGCGAGAGGTCACAAGACTTGCCTGAAGTCCTTGACAGAGCAGAGATCAGACCTCAGAGGTTTGGGACTCCTGATGACAGGCAAGGCCTCGGCCAGTTCAGGTGCATTTCTAAATGAAATGCCAGGATCATACACTGGGAGAAGCCTCACCAGAGAGCTGAGTGGACAATACCCTGAGTTGCTTCAAGAGTCTGAAGACCCCTGAAAAACAAACAAAAAACCCACCCACCCACCTAAAAGCTGGTGGGGGAGCCTAATTCTCAATACCCAGTGGAAACCCATAGGCCAAGCTGATGCTAAAAGTTGTGAAAACGTGGGCTTAAGACACAAGGCGGGGTAAATGCAACTAAGATTGAGAATGCTCTTTGCAGAGGAACACTCCACCACAAAATGAGATCTAGGAGACTTCAGGGACTGGAAACTTATCAAGACTATACCAGAACCTTAGAGCTGGCTGTGGGAGGGGATGGCTGGGAGAAGCCTGAATGCTGACAGGAAGTGGAATAAGATGGGAGGGGCTGTGTAAAAACACCAGGACGGGCACTGCCTAGCCAGGTGTATTTGCCCTGACCCAGGGCACAGTTCCCTTCTTGCTTCTCTACCAAGCTCTTCAGCTGCAGAAGAGGAGGGGACATGATTCTTTATGAGTTTTGAAAAACAGGGAATATAACTGAAGAGGAAATCAGAGAGACCCCTCCACACCAAAAACTAGAGGTCTTGATCAGAGTGGACAAAAACAATTTTGCAGAAGGGGAAGGCAGTGCAGCTACAAATCAGGCCGAGGTCAAGACACCATGCACAGGACAGGGCAGGAGAAGGGTGGGGGCAGCGCAGGCACTTAGGCACAACATAGACAAAGGAGGAGAGTAGGGGACTAGGGACAAAGGTCCACCGGTTCTTTCAAAAGTCACCATTACCAACTAGAAATTCAGTACGATTTTGAAGTAGGTCTGGCATGCTGGGTACAAGGAGCTCTGTTAAGTCAGCTACCTTTCCAGAAGCCCTGCCTAGAGACCGGTCACCTGGCCATCAGGTCTTTCTCCCAAAGTCCCGACTGGGTCCCGCCAACGCAGTACTTCACTCTGAACCCTGGAGGGGCTTCTCTTTCTCCCAGTGCTAGAAGCCTTGTGGGAGGAATGGTGGGGAGATGGGAAAGGGCTGAAGCAAGGATCAAGCAGTCCTGTAGATGAGTGCTCCTCCCCACAAACCCACAGACATCTGTAACAAAATCACCCTTTAAAGTGCACAGCTCTCAAAAGAAGAGTTCTGGGTGGGAACCCTCTTAATCCCAATCATGGGGCTTCCTGCCCTCCCACCACAAAAAAGAAAGGAAAAAAACTTCAGACAGTTGAACTGCTACTATAAGCTGTGGATCATCATTTTTGGCTCTTTCTTTGCTCCCTCCCTCTGCCACCTGCCCCCAAAGCCCGACTTTCCCCTTGCAGGAGCTAGGGATGGGGAGGAAAGAACAGGGAGGCCCTGATATTTGGAATGTTTCTTATCCTGTGTGCACCCCCATCCTTCCTTGGCTCAGGCCCGCTGCTCCCCATCACAGCACCCTCTGGGGCTGTCCTGAAAGGATGCCATGGGGTAATGAGCAACAGACCCTGCCTTGGGAGGCTGCCTTTATGCCTCCTCTTTCCCCCCAATCTCACTGCCAAGAGAGCCATTCCCTGCTCGGCATGTGCAAATCCTCTGCCTGCTCACGGTGAGGCCCAGCTCTGGGGTAAAGCCCCAGTCCTGGTCTGGGAGAGAGGTTCATTTTCCTGCATTGGAACGCCCTTCGATGGACAGCTTTACCTCCTGCGGAATGAAAGAGGGACGGAGCAGTGCAGCCCGTGCCTCCTCCCCTTGCATGCTGTATCTTTGGAAGCTTGGGGCTGGCCAGCAGGCCTGAGCACCAGGCTCCGGCTGCGAGGGCTCTACCATCTGGGAGCCCTCACCTGACGGCTGGCTCTTCCCCTCACTGTCACATTGCTCTCTGGGTCCCAAGACTGTCCTCTCAGGCCTTTCTCGGGGGAGACCCAGCTGGCCTGGGGGAGCACAGCTAGCCTGAGAAACTGAGTTACTGTTCAAGCTCTGTAAACTGATAGAGATGCAGACATCTCCCACCTGCAGCCGATGGCAGGGCAAAGAGAAGAGCTGTGCAGTCCGCCCAGGGCTGCAGGAGGACCAGCCCTGGCCATACACAAAGAAGGGGTGCTCGGGGGGCACCTCGATGCTCACTTTGCTCTGCTGCTCACCAACCACAAAATGCAGCATGACAAATCCAGGCCACTGGCTCTCCTGAATGTCCACGACCGTGCTAGAGTCAATCTTCAGCCCCCCGCTCACTTCGGCACTGCGCACAAAGTCCTGGGTCTGGAGGTCCTCCACCCGCTTCAGCTCCCCTGTAGCCAGCTGGATGATGGCGCCTTTCATGAAATGGGAGGGCAAGTGGGAGGAGGTAATGGGGGGTGGCGTTGGCTCCTTATCTGGGAAGGTGGCTCTGGCCTGCATGTCCAAACTTGATGCCACCAGGATCTCCGAGCCCACAGACAGCAGACCTGGGTCAGTTCCAGTGGGCACCAGGTTGCCATTAGCTACAACCACTGCTTTGGGTAAAGGTCTATGTTTCACCGGTTCCTGATGGGATTGAGGGTAGAACCCTCGGGCCTGATTTTTCTCGGCCATCTCTGCTGGGTTCCTGGCTGACCCTCGCCCTTCACCCTGATGGTCAGGGGTATGATGCGACAGGTTGAGGGGGCTGGGCTCATCCTTCCTCTGAGCTGCCACCACACGATAGTCCTGAGAAGCTAAAGCGCCAACCACCCGCTGGACCTCAAGGTCGGTGTCTGGGGTCCCTCGGTGTGCCGGCACTGCCACCTCTACCCGTGCAGTCTGAGAACCTGAAAACAACTGTCCATCCACCACACATTCTACCACTGGCACCAGTCCCTGGCCTTCACTCTTGCTGTTGGGGGAGTCGAGGGCTTCACTTTCCCGTCTTACTAAGTTTCGTTCTCGCTGTCTCTGTCCGTTGGCAGCGGCTGCTTCCAGAGCAGACTGGCCCTCCTGAGGGGTAAGAATCGGGCTGGCACCTGCTGGAGGGGTTTCATGCAGAGTGTACCCAGCAGGTAGCCTGGACATCTGATAATAAACGGGCATCCGGCCTGGAGCAAGGTCCAGTGGCTGAGTACTCGAGTGATGTGGCAACTGCCCAGGTGGGGAGGTGGCAGAAGGGGCTTTGTTGAATGAGTGGGCTGGGGATGAAGCCTGGGGAGGGGGAGTGGCTCCTTCTGCCAGGAGTGAGGCATATGGCACAAAGTGTGGAAGGTGAGAGGTGGCGAGGTTGGCAGAAGGAGAAAGGAGGGGACTTGGTAGGAAATTAGGTGGCACAGCATAGGGAAGGCTATAAGGAGACCCGATAAACTGCAGAGAGGTGGACGGGAGTTGAGCATAGTGGATTGGGGGATAGTGGATTCCTGGATGTTGAATCAGTGAAGACGCTACATTGAATGTGGGGGGCAAGGGGTTCATATTCACCACAGATGGGAGGCCAGTTGGGGAGAAGGTAGCAGGTGGCACAGCCACCTTATACAGCATACCATACTGGTCCACCGTCAGACCAGTGATGGCCTCAGCTCCATCACCCCCCAGGCTGACTCTGGCTCCTGCCTGGCTCTGCCCGGCCACCACAACCCCCCGGGACCATTCAGAGGCATCACTGGAGGGTGTGTGGTTAGTTGAGCAGCTGGTAGTTCTCCCCATATCCTCGCTGGTCACGGGGAGGTCTCGTTTCTTTGGTGGAAGGCATTCCTGACTCCTCTCATGAACAGGTTTCATATTGCTTTGTGGTGTTCCTGGAGCCTGGAAGGGGTCGGCTTGCTCCTTGGGACATCAGAAGGGGCTTCTCTGTGGCTCCCCTGCACCCCTCTCTGCTGCTGGCGGGGGCGCCCACATCTGCTAGGGAACAAATCAGAAGCAAAGAAAAGTAACCTAGGGGCAAACCAAGTCAAAGGAAGTAGCAGAAACTGTGCCCACAGAGGAAGATGTAACAAAGGGGACTGCTGGGAAAAAAAGGCATGAGAAAGGGGCAAACAAGGATGCTACCCTTCCCTCATTCATCCAGCCCAGGACATGAAAGAAACGGTCAGGGAAACCAAAGAGAGCTACAGGAACAAACATTCAACGACGCGTAAACAACCTGTGGGCTCTACAACCCCAGAGAGACCAACAGCTTCATGATCAGGTGTGCCTCTGATGGGGACCTTGACTCTTCCCAGCCTTCTCCCTGAAAAGGTTTGACCACATGGTTGTTGCTGCTGGTTCTTTTTCCTGAGCTTCTCCTTTTGTCACCAAAGATTACCACGCTATCTTCTTTCCAATATATGACCTCATCCTTGCTTCCTTTCCCCAGCCCAATTCAGGTTATGATCTCACCTTTCCCCATCCCCCCACCCCAGGCCTGGTTAAACTCTCATCCTCCTTTGCCTCATATCACCACTACCTCAAAGACCCAGGTGCCACTGAAAAATAGCGTCTTCTTTGCCCCATGAAATACTACATTCAAACTTGCGCCCTATGGGGAAAGTGATTGTACTAGTGTGTTCTACAATGTATTTGTTTCTCCTCTTCCCTAAAGAGCAACAAAACTCTCCTGACCACACAAAGACTTCCCACCCTAGTCTGGAAAGACTTCTTTTCTTCTCATTAACCATCTTCAATGTACTTTCTTCATTCATTCTCTTTCTTTTGCCAATGGTTCCTTTTCCACTATAGGTCTGCTCTAGGCACCACTTCCTAAATTCTGGTTCCATTCCTCCAAACCTGTCTGGGTCTCTATGATTCATAAGAAAGTTCTCTCCCTCCTTTCTCTTGCTGTCACCTCTCATACATGCTTTTGTCCATTGTCATAAAGTACACTTTTCGTCTGAACGTTTCAACGCATGAACTTTGTCACCTATTTCTTCCAATCAAGGCTCCAGTTCTTTGGATCTGGATATTACACTGTTCTGTTTTTCCACTGTTGAATCCCAGATGGTTTTTTTTGGCAACAAGGTATCCAAATTTCCCTTTATTACCTGAGCTTCCAGTAGTGCCTCTGAGCAGCTGTAGTAAGAAGCAGTGTCCTCCCCGCTGCCTTGGGAGCCTAGAAGACAGAAATAGGAATAAAGTAAGCAGGAGTCTAGCCTCTCACTTCCCCAGTGTCATCAAGGTAATTCTAAAGCCACAAAAACATTAAAGTCCATGAGTCTCTGCCTCATGTTCTGCTCCAGAGGTACCAGCACATTTATCAAGTTTCTAGGCATTTGAATAGAGAAAAAGCTCTCTCTTAAGCTCTAATTTGTA
This sequence comes from Neomonachus schauinslandi, assembly GCF_002201575.2. NCBI lineage: Eukaryota > Metazoa > Chordata > Mammalia > Carnivora > Phocidae > Neomonachus > Neomonachus schauinslandi. The sequence continues at coordinate 45,403,088 of NC_058418.1, forward strand.
GAAAGACATCCCTGAAAAAAATTTTTCAATGTGTGTCAAATTTCATTGTTTTCCTTAACATCATATTCTTCATTCTCTACCTGTACTTATTCCCCAAAGGTTAAATTTACTTCCAATCCCAATTTCAGGTAAATGTGCAACTAAAAATGGAAGATTCAACATTATTCCCATGTGAACAATGGGAAGCTGGAAAAATCAACTACATGGGTTTCACCTTTATTCAGGGCTGATGAAAACACAGATATGGAGGTTATTTAAATGAAAAAAGTGGCACTAGAGGAAAAAGAACAATTATTTATGTTTCTGGGGCAGAAAAAGAGGTCAAGGGGGAGTCACTCAAGGGGAAGCCTTATTAACAGATTTCCAGGGTAAAAAAATAGGATCCTGTGTGTGAGTGTAAAATCTTCTGAGTGACAACTTCGTACCAAGTGTTGAATCAGGTGTGACAGAAAATGAAATACTGCCTGGGTCCTCATGTAGCTATTAACAATGGGGAAACAAAGCTCGCACTAAATTATCAATACCTGAATCTACACATGCCAGGAACATCAAATACTGAAGAATGGAGCCTTAATCTCTGACAACAGATAAAGCAGTACTGACCAGTACTCTGAGAAACTATCCACTTTCCTGTCCAAGTCCTACAGAACTGCAAGCCTCTAACCAAACTGAAGCAACATTTCTCTCTTAAGATTGGCAAGGTGTGTATGCACAAGAAAAGGTGATGAGACAGGAAAACAAGGGGGAAAGAAAAATTCTCAGTTCCATAAACACAAATTACATAGTGGGCACAAGTCTTGCATCCCTTCTTCGCCAGCAATTCCAGTAACTGAAAAGCAATTAGCTTTCTCCCCCGTTTGCAACAGAAATTGGGGTCATATCTCCAATCCCTGATCTTTGCTTCCTGCAACTAAAACCTTAAGGAAAACCTGCCTCTAGGTTAGCCAAACACAGTCGAATAAAAGAAATAAAAGAGGCAAGAGGTCTGGGGGAATGACAACAAAGAGCCAAGCCTGTCCACCAGGGTCCAAAAACGCAAAACACATTTCGGAATCTGAAACCTCGGCCTCAGGAGAGGCTCGATGAGGACTTCTCAGAGGGAAGATGCAGTTCGTGACCCTAACCGAGCTAACAGGGAAGGGAGTCTGTTCCGGTGAGCTGCCAAAGCTGCTAGTCACAGCCCAGAATCAAGAGATTGAACCCAAAATTCAGTGAGGGCGAGAAGTACGCCCGCCAGCAAAGAGTGGAGCTTGGAAGAGACTACGGGTTATGGCTTCCCATGATCCTGCAATCCTTGCTGCAACAAGGGTAGGGCCCGAAATTGGGAATTTAACGTTTAGGGGTGGGGAGTCGATCCTTGAAGCAGACGGACAGGGACAAGGCCCCACAGGCGATGCTTCCTTGTTTGGGGGCCCCTTCCCGCCCCGAAGACTCGGACACCCCGGTCCGCCGGGATACAGCCACGGGGGCGCCGGGGCCTGAGGCCGCCTTCTGGGCTGGGCCGGAGAAAAGCGCGCGGGACTCTAGGCGCGGCCTCTTTCGCTCTCCCCGTCCGCGGTTCTCGGGCCCCGGTCCGGCGGGGCAATGGGCTCCAGGGGGCCACTTCCTCCTAAGCTGCGAGCCCAGGCCTGCTTGGCCTCAGTGAGGCCGGCCCAGCTGCCCCCACTCCCGGCGACACTCACCGGCCCATCTCACGGCGCTCCTCGGGCTCCTCCCGCTCGTCCCGGAGCCGCCGCAACCGCGGCCGCCGCCATCCCCGGCCCCGGAGCCGCCCCACACCCAGCGCCCCCCCAAGCCGGGCGCCCGGAGATGGCGTCAAGTGCGTTCCGCCCCCGTCGCGGGCAGATAGCGTCACCGCCTAGGCCCAAGAGCAACGCCCAGAAGTACCCGGGAAGGGAGGGAGGCGGCCCCTAGCCCCTCGCCCCTCGGCCCCAGCGCCCCCTGTGGTGGGAAAACGAACTCCTCCCCGGGGGAAACAGGGTCACGTGAAGAAGGTTGGCCTGCCCTCTCGCCCTGACCCCACCATGACCCCTGCAATCTCTCTACTCCAGTAAATTCTGGGGGTTCCCAAACAGAGCGCTGGGGCGTGGCCAACAGCCACCCTCATTTCCTGGACTTCCGGGGCCTGACAGGTGAAGCCTCCTCTTGGGAACCTCGGAATCCCCGAGGCGATCCCTGTCCAGGAAAGTAAAAAGATAGCCCTGGAGACCCAGGGTGGAGATGGGGGAGCTCTTTGAGTTGAGAAATGACTTTGACGGGGATGAGAATGGACAGGATCCAGGATCCAGGGGAAGGTGAAACAAGTAGTGGGAACTTGAGGGATGAGAGGAAAGGGTTCAGTACAGTGGGAAGAGCTTAGTTTAGTGGAAGAGGGCTTGACTACTCGATCAAATATTAGGTCACCATTCATTGCCAATTAACTAGTCAACTTCAGAGTAACATGAACATCTGATTAACCATAAGTGAAAAAGTGAACACCAGTCGAATTTGTGATTTGATTACAACTATGTAAAAAAAGGAGTTCTGCATACAGACAGAAACAAGCTAAACTGAGGAAAAAAATAAGTTTAACTATTAGAGAGATTGGATCTGAGTGGATTTTTCCCCTTTCACTTTCTGCAAACTCTGTTCACTAAATAACAATTGATTTTTGTTTGATTTTAAAAATACTGACTGGGCTCTGGTCCCTACTCTGACCTTAGGAAAATCATTTTACTACTTTAGACTTAGGTTTCCACTTCTGCAAAATGAGGAACTTAAATTAGATGAAGGGGTGGGAGTAAAATGTAGATGAAAGAGCTCTCTATAAATATTTTAAGTGAAAATATAAGCAAATATGTACAGTGTGATATCATGTATTTAATGTGAAAATCACATGTAACATATGAAGACATATTTATGTATCAGTACAGAAAAGGAATGGAAGGCTATGTAACAACTAGTTAACATCGGTTATCTCAGGAGAGGAAAGTGGCATTGGGTGGTGACCAAAAGATACAAAAGGGACTTATTGTTTGGATTTCTTATGAAAATATTATCTTAGAAATATTAAGATGAGTAAGTTAAAATACAAGTAAAGTATATGGTCTCTAAGATTCTTTCTAGGGAATCAGTAGACCTCAATTTTGGTATTTTCTCACCTGGATGGGCACAAAGGATCATTAAAATCATTGAATGCCACCACACACACACCTTGCACCAGTGTGTGAAACAGTGAAGCTACTGATCTGTAGCCATCTAAATCAGCAGAGGGCTGTGCTTCGAGGATATTAGTATTATCATGACAGTCGTCTTCTCTCTCAGTTTGGCCAAGGAGGAAGTCCTGTGGTCACACAGTGATTCCGTTTTAGCACTAACTGGCATTCTGGCTTCTAATCCATTGCTTAGCTCACTAAATTGGAATTAAAACTATCAAGATTAAAAAAAAAACTGCCAAGATAGATAAGCCTATACTATTTATTTATTTATTTATTTTTAAAGATTTTTTATTTATTTATTTGAGAGAGAGCACATGAGAGGGGGGAGGGCCAGAGGGAGAAGCAGACTCCCCGCCAAGCAGGGAGCCCGATGCGGGACTCGATCCAGGGACTCCAGGATCATGACCTGAGCCGAAGGCAGTCGCTCAACCAACTGAGCCACCCAGGCGCCCTATTTATTTATTTATTTTTAAAGATTTTATTTATTTATTTGACAGAGAGAGAGAGAGAGAGCACAAGCAGGAGGAGCAGGAAAGGAAGAAGCAGGCTCCCTGATGCCAGACTCAATCCCAGGACCCTGGGATCATAAGGTAGATGCTTAACCAACTGAGCCACCCAGGCACCCCCATACTCTTTTTTTAAATGAAAATGATATACATACTGCTGTCTTTGCCAAATTTTTCCATATCAATAAATTAAAAAAAAAAAAAAAAAAAACCTCTGCCAAGATAGAGACCCTTGTATCAACCAGGATATCCATTGCCTCCTAGACTAAGATACACTCTCAGAGAGCTGGTGTTTCAGACAAAACTGAGAGAGCAGACACAGGTAGATGCAAGCAAAAAGAATTTTTTGGCTACCAGCCATTAACATGATTATATAGTGCAAAGGCGTGTCTGATTTAAAAACAAAAAAAACAGGATGTTCTGATTGGTGAGACACAGGTGATTTCCTGGTTTGGTAGGAACCAAAACCAGGTTCTCTTTTCGGCAGTCCCAAAAGAGTGGGTCATATCTCTGCTGTATTCTCTTCTAGAACTCTACTCCAAGCAATCTTCATTTCTTTGATTGTACATATTGACGTAGGAAGCTCCATAGTGACAGTTTGAAAGGAGTATTAGTAATAAGTAACATAGCTTTTAGATTTAAGATACTAAAATAACTAAAAGTTACCTCATTTCTCCAAAAATCTGTATTATTCTCTGGAACCTGGATAATTCCCTATGTAAGTTATTTATAGTAAGTAAACCCAGGGTCATATTCATTGTAACTGGCTCAATAAATAGTTGTTGAATGAAATTTCACAAAGATATCTCAAACTGGGAGACTCTCCTTGCTATTTTTTTGCTCCCATTTCCTCATTTCTATTCTTACATAGTTTTGCCTATTTGTTACCTGTTTTCAGTCTCTCTCATCTGAAAATTCCTTCATTTTCTTTCACCAGATTTGTTTGTTTAATTTCCATGGAGTTTTAAGAACTGATAAAGTGAAAGGAGATTTCTTTCATTAAAAAAAAAAAAATCCCTGCCCCGTAAAAGGAGATTTTTAAAGGTATTTGAGACATTTTGGAACTGAAAAGTTATACTTCCATCTGTTTTGTCTACCTCTTCTCTTTCCTTGGATTCCCACTGAATTCCTTTGATGTGTGTAGATTGAATTTGTGTGATGGGAGAGTTTGAGCTACTCTGTTGAGAGGAAAACAACAATGGCCACAAAACCCTGCTGAGCTGGTTCTTCTTCTCCCTAATCAGGCACTAGTTTCAAACCAGCTCTCTGTGTTGTCTAGTTCCTCATTGGTGATTTTTCTAGACCTGTCGTACAGGCAGGGGACGTTCAGACAACTATCCCAACTCTTTTTTGACGTTAAGGGATCAAACCAGGGAGAAGTGCTGGTAATTTGGAGAACCATGTGTGTCATAACAAGAGGAATAGGTGGTTTTTTTCATACTGTCATGTCTTTTTGCTTGTATTGCTCAGCATGTAAAGGTGTCGTTGTAGGGGAGAACTTTATCTTTGTATGCCAATGGCAGAAACAACAATCTCAAGTATAGGTTGAAATTCTAGGAATACTTGGCAGATTCAGCTTTCCCAAGACATGTGTTGGTGCCTGGTATTAGATTATTTTTCAAAAGCTTTTCTAGATGTCCAAATGTAGAAATGTGCAGTTTTCAAGCTTCTATTCTATCTACTTTTCTGAACAATTCTGTGTCCTTATTTCCACATGCTTTTAATGTTCTGTGCCCTCTCCAGATTCCAGTGGGGATCTCCCTTTCAAATTCATTAATATTTTATTTACAAGGAGGTCTTGGAATTTCTCCATAAGTGACTAATACATCGTTTGGGGAGGGGAATCTCGATCTGCTGTCTGCTTCCTCAGACACTTGCCAAAGGCTTTCATTTTTATCAGAAACTTCCTGCAGAACTCTGAAAAGTTGCAGTCAGAACACTGACGATTGGAATAAACTGAAGGAAACCTAACCCTTATTTGAATTGTAAGAGTCCTATCTGGGGAATTGGGCCACAGAGAAGGAGATACATTTAGGCCATTGCTGAGCAGCCAGGAATTCCTTACAGGGGACTAGTGAATGAATAAAGTAGATGTGGTTAGATTAATGCCCCCGTGACATTGATAACTCTTGCTCTGCGAAACTGGCTCAGCAAGGTGATTTGCAAGCTGCTGTGCCTTGTGGTGAAATGGTGTTCATTTCTGCCTTCCAAGCTGATGGCTTCAGGTCAACCTGCAACTAGTTGTCAATCGCCTAAAACTCCTGGAAAAAAGGAAAAGTGAGTAAATACTCCAGACAGCACAACAAGCTGCCTCTCATCACTGAGCACTACCCTCCCCTACCCCAGAGATCTCCTAAGACGTTAGTTAGCGATTTTGGAATTCAAAGGAATGTGCCTGACTTGTGGGAATGATGATTATAGTGATCAAATCACTTAAAAGTTTGCAAAGACTGTTCTGTACCTTGATGGTATCAATATCAGTATTCTGGTTTTGTAAGATGTGATCCCTGCATGAAACTAAGTAAAGGGAACCCTGGATCTTTCTGTATTACTTCTCACAAACTGCACATGAATCTACGATGATCTCAAAATAAAAAGTTTAATTTAAAAAAAAAGTTTCCAAAGACTTAAAATATAAAACAATGTCCAGATTACTGGACTCTTCTTCACCAAATCAGAGAACTTGATCTAGTCAGGCCTTTTCAAATGGGCAGTAGCTATTAAATTTGAGCTGCTGGGCAAATTTTTCTGGAAGGGCTTCCTTACGTGTTTTTGAACACACCAAAAAAAAAAAAAAAAAAAGCTATTTCTTCTCTCAGGTGACAGCTCAAGTAGTGAGTGTTATACCCATGAGCTAGAGTAGTAGCTGACAAGTGTTGTCTTCTTTCTTTAAATCCAACCTATTTTCTGTTGCCTCTTGCTCTTTCCTCATTTCAGTGGGTCACATGAGCTGTTAACCCCTCAAAAAACTGAAAAACCAATGATCTCTGATTATGAGGAGGGTTCAGGTAAAATAAGTATTGCTTGTGTGTGCAGTTTTCTGAGTGCCCCATAAATAGCACTATTTACTCTTGAATTACTGTGATCTGTCGGTGGAGAGGCAGCTATTACTTTAACTTCCAAATTGATTTTTGGGCATTCTTTAGAAAATTAGGGCCTAAGAAAAATACCTTAAACAAATAAGATTTAGGCAAACCCAATGGTACCCATCATTGTTACCATGAACCATGATGATGACATTGGTGGTGTACACAGAACTTGTGAATTTTATTTTATTTTTTATTATTATTTTTGTTTTAAGATTTTATTTATTTATTTGATAGAGAGAGACACAGCGAGAGAGGGAACACAAGCAGGGGGTGTGGGAGAGGGAGAAGCAGGCTCCCCGCTGAGCAGGGAGCCCGATGTGGGACTCAATCCCAGGACCCTGGGATCATGACCTGAGCCAAAGACAGATGCTTAATGACTGAGCCACCCAGGTGCCCCAGAACTTGTAAATTTTAAACTGCATGCCCAAGTGTCCTTTTATTTGATCCTGGCAATTCAGTGACACATATAATTATCCAGAGAAATTATATCTTCTTTTTACAAATGAAATGTAAACTTGGAGTGCTGGAGTGATTTGAGGTAAGTAAAGCAAATTAGCTCTGTCTTACCTAAACTTAGTCCTCTTTAAAGGGAGACAGTAATCTTGACTTTCTTTCTTTTTTTTTTTTTTTAAAGATTTTATTTATTTATTTGAGAGAGAGAGTGAGAGAGAGAAAGAGCACAAGAGGGGGGAGCGGGAGAGGGAGAAGCAGACTCCCTGCCGAGCAGGGAGCCCGATGCGGGACTCGATCCCGGGACTCCAGGATCATGACCTGAGCCGAAGGCAGTCGCTTAACCAACTGAGCCACCCAGGCGCCCTCTTTTTTTTTTTTTTTTTATCTTGACTTTCTATCACTCCAGAGTTCTATTTGTAACACAAACTATAACCTGGGCACACAATAAATGTTTGCCAATATTAGTGGTGGTGTAACAACAGTTCACTATTTATCTGAAACAAGTCCAGTTCTATTGTAATTTCTTTTCCCTATGATGTCTAGAGCAGAGAACATTTTCCTACTTTGGACTTGGCTAAGCAGCCTTTCAAGCCCTGAGCTTTGTGTTTACTTCAGATTCAAAAGTAGTCTCATGTCAAGATTTGCTTGCAATGACAGAGTAACTCTGTTCATGATTAGAAGGTGAGCATAACTCGGTGAACAGACGGGTTACATAGTTTGGAGGCTCAGGTTTTCCTGACTTGTGAAACGCCTCTTTCCCCAGGCTCAGTCATCAGTTGATAAAACAAGGTGGTAAGACTTATCTCAGTGGATTGGCCTGGGACAGGTTACATTTGTTACCTCCCCAGCATGACTCTACTTGTTCATTTTATTGGCATACTATGGTGAAAAAGCATAGGAACTTGCAGCCTGAAGATTTGGCCTCGTTCTAATTCAGTTACTCCTAATCATGTGACCATGGGCAAGCAATTTAACCTCTCAGTATTTCAATTTTCTCCGCTGTAAAACTCAAATAACTATATGAACCTCACACAAGTGTTACAGGGATCAAATGGAACTGTATATATGAAAACAGTTTCTTATTTTTTATTTTATTTTTTAAGATTTTGTTTTTAAGTAATCTCTACACCCAACACGGGGCTTGAGCCCAAAACCCTGAGATCAGGAGTTGCATGATCCACTGACTGAACCAACCAGGCGTCCCTGAGGACAGTTTTTTTTAAATGCAAAGCACTTCATGCATTCTTCTTTTTTAAATAATCTTTTTATTATGGGGGCGCCTGGGTGGCTCAGTCAGTTAAGCCTCTGACTTCGGCTAAGGTCATGATCTCAGGATCCTGGGATCGAGCCCCACTTGGGACTCTGCACTCAATGGGGAATCTGCTTGTCCCTTTGTCCCTACCCCTGCTTGTGCTTTCTCTCTCTCAAATAAATAAATAAAATCTTTAAATAATCTTTTTATTAAAAAAAAAATGTTCACTATGGGACATTTTAGAAAAGCAAGGCAACCCGAAAGGATAAAACAAAGGCCACTCGTCAAAGCACCCCCTAGAGCAGTAGTCCTTAGCCTTCAACACGTGTCAGAATTGGAGGGCTTGTTCAAACACAGATTGCTGGGCTCACTTCCAGAGTTTCTGATTCAGTATTTCTGGGGTAGGCACCAAGAATCTGCATTTCCAACAGGTTCCCAGGTGATGTTGGTGTTGTCGACTGACCTAGTGCAAAACACTAATAACTTTATATATGCGTATACGGTGTATATTTTTTATTATTTTTTTATGAAAACACTGCTTCACCCTATCATATAACCTGCCTTTTTTATTCAATGAACTCCACTTTGTACATGCATTTCTCTATACACGTGCTTCGTGCTGCAGCCGAGCAGGCTCAGAAAGCAAGGAAAGAGATTGCTGACTGTCTGACTGCTGGGAAAGATGAACGAGCTCGGATCCGAGTGGAGCACATTATCCGAGAAGACTACCTTGTGGAGGCCATGGAGATGCTGGAGCTGTATTGTGATCTGCTGCTGGCTCGGTTTAGCTTGATCCAGGCCACAAAGTAAGACCTATGGGACTTTTACCATTTCTTAGGCTCAAAGGGGTGAGAAGGCATCCCTGCCCCCTTGTGAGGGAGAGGGTGGGCTTCAACTTGTTGGGACTATGCCAAAGGACTTTGTCTCTAATTTTTATAAGAAGAAGTAGTGCTGGGGCGCCTGGGTGGCTCAGTCGTTGGGCGTCTGCCTTCGGCTCAGGTCATGATCTCGGGGTCCTGGGATCGAGCCCCGCATCGGGCTCCCTGCTCGGCAGGAGGCCTGCTTCTCCCTCTCCACTCCCCCTGCTTGTGTTCCCTCTCTCGCTGTATCTCTCTCTGTCAAATAAATAAAAATCTTTAAAAAAAAAAAAAAAAAAGAAGAAGTAGTGCTGTTCAGAGAGACTAGGTCAGTCCAAAGAGCCATTTTTAGAACCAGATGGTTGTCTTTTTTCCCCCTGAGCTTGTAGAAAAGTGGGGAAATACAGACAGAAAAAGAATCCATAATCACCAAATCTGGAGCTAAGAATTTTGGTATATTTCTTTCAGTCTATATATGTATTTCTGTTTTTATCTATGTTGTATAAACACATATGTGTGTGTATATATAGTTATATATACCTATATATACATGTATCTAATTTCAGTTAAGAAGAATTATTTTACATTATATTTTGAACATTGTCCATGGGCTACCTTTTATTTATTTATTTATTTATTTATTTATTTATTTATTTATTTATTAAAAGATTTTATTTAGAGGCCCCTGGGTGGCTCCATGGTCCCAGGGTCCTGGGATCGAGCCCCGCGTCAGGCTCCCTGCTCAGCGGGAAGCCTGCTTCTCCCTCTCCCACTCCCCCTGCTTGTGTTCCCTCTCTCGCTGTGTCTCTCTCTGTCAAATAAATAAAATCTTTAAAAAAAAAAAGATTTTATTTATTCATTTGTCAGAGAGAGAGAGAGAGCACAAGCAGGGGGAGCGGCAGGCAAAGAGAGAAGCAGGCTCCCCACTGAGCAAGGAACCCAATGCGGGGCTCGATCCCAGAAACCTGGGGTCATGACCTGAGCCGAAGGCAGACGCTTAACTGACTGAGCCACCCAGGCGCCCCTATCTTTTTTTTTTTTTTTTTAAGATTTTATTTATTTATTTGAGAGAGAGAAAGAGAGAGAGAGAGGGCAGGAGCAGGGGGAAGGGACAGAGGGAGAAGCTCGATCCCACATCCCCTCAGGGATCATGACCTGAGCCGAAGGCAGACGCTTAACCGACTGAGCCACCCAGGCACCCCCATGGGCTACCTTTGAAGCAGGGGCAGGAGTTGGGGGAAGGAACATAAAACCCTGTGTCACATAACTTTGTGTTTGTCTTAGGAAACTGGATTCTGGTCTCGCCGAATCTGTATCTACACTAATCTGGGCAGCTCCTTGCCTCCAGTCAGAGGTACCTGAGTACCCGTGCCATGACTGTAGGTGAGGGGATCCCTAGAGCTACTTGTTTGGAATTGTGGGATTAGTTCGAGGAATCCTTTCTTCTCTTAAAGGACAGCCATAAAAGTATTTTCTCCTGCTAGTCTTTAAGTGGAAAAATAGTTTCCTTTTAATGGCAATGGTAGAAACAAATAAATAAACCTTACCTAAAAAAAAATAATAAAGCAAAATTTGAAATTGGATTTCTTTTGTATGGAGACAGGAATCATAATTTATAAGGTGTTTAGGATTAGAGTTGTTTTTTTTTAAGATTTTACTTATTTATTTGACAGAGAGAGACACAGTGAGAGAGGGAACACAAGCAGGGGGAGTGGGAGAGGGAGAAGCAGGCTTCCCGTGAAGCAGGGAGCCCGACGCGGGGCTCGATCCCAGGACCCTGGGATCATGACCTGAGCTGAAGGCAGACGCCCAACGACTGAGCCACCCAGGCGCCCCAGGATTAGAGTTTTTAAGTTTCATGTTTATCAGATATTTAAAAACAAAGCAAAGCACTGTTCTGTTGCTATTGCTGTTGTTTAGATGCTAAAAGAATATAATTCCAATGAGGTAAGATAAAAGTGATTTCTGCTCTTTTGGTGGTTCTTCATCTCAAGCAAATTTGCCATAACTTGATGAATTTTGCCTCTATTTCTTTCTTGGTGATGGTTTGCTCCAGGTATCTAATCAGCTGTATGCAAAGTACAGCCAAGTATAAGGCCAACTGTGCCGAACCAACGAGACTGGAACTGTCAGCTCTCAGGTAGTACCCTTCCAGAGACACACATTTTTCTAAGCCAAGAAGTCCAGGAAAAGCAAATATGAGAAAACTCAGAGCACATAATTTTGTGCAGACTGAAAGATGTTTAGAAATAAGTTTTGCGGGGATGCCTGGGTGGCTCAGTCGTTAAGCGTCTGCCTTCCACTGAGGTCATGATCCCAGGGTCCTGGGATCGATCCCCGCATCGGGCTCCCTGCTCCACGGGAAGCCTGCTTCTCCCTCTCCCACTCCCCCTGCTTGTGTTCCCTCTCTTGCTGTGTCTCTCTCTGTCAAATAAATAAATAAAATCTTTAAAAAAAAAAAAAAAGAAAAAGAAATAAGTTTTGCGGGCGCCTGGGTGGCTCAGTTGGTTAAGCGACTGCGTTCGGCTCAGGTCATGATCCTGGAGTCCCTGGATCGAGTCCCGCATCGGGCTCCCTGCTCGGCAGGGAGCCTGCTTCTCCCTCTCACCCTCTCCCCTTCTCGTGTGCTCTCTCTCATTCTCTCTCTTTCAAATAAATAAATAAAATCTTTAAAAAAAAAGAAGTTTTGCATTGGAGGAAGAGCAACTTGGATAAAGATTTTGCACTAGGGGAGTTCAGATGCTTATCAAAAAACTAGCCTCAAGCATGCTGAGATGGTTTTTTATGAAGAAAGCATACATTTTCCTAAATGAAACTCGCTTAGTAATATAAAGGAAGTTAATAAACTTAGAAGCTTCAGCCTTTGAACATCTTACATCATGACCACACATATAATTCAGGACTGACAATCAGCTGAGACACAGAGATGTAGCTGCAGTTTGTCTCATGCAGGTAGACACTCTCAGCATTCAGAGTGTCCATTCTGACTGGATGGTGCCTTGCTGTACTGGTTGTTGAGTGTGTTGAGTATCATCTCTGACATAATTCATACACTTATAAAATCAGAATCCTCGATTCAAAATGTTTTTTCTTTTGTTTATTTTCTTCCTCTTATTTTACTTGGTTTGGGGTTCTTTCATCCCAGGAGAGGGCTGCCTTATGATACAAACTAAACTCTTTTTATTTCTGAGTTTGTAGATATGCGTGTGACCAAATCTGTTATGTTGTTTATCTTGCAGTTAATGTGTAAATTAAATGTGAACACTCTACCCCAGGTTCTAGAAGAACAGTACTTGATAGAAATTGCTAAGAACTATAATGTACCATATAAATCCAAGGCAACCATTATGGTGAGTACTTTCAAGAACGGAGACTTGACTTAAAGCTGAGATTTTTATTGTGCACCAGAAGACTTTTATTCTGCTTAGGAATGTGCCTTCCAGAGTAACTCTGGCAGGATTGTAAAGCAGGTGACATTTGCACCTTTCCTCCGCCCACATACTTTTCCTAACAGAGCTTGACTTCTGCTGTCACATGACCCTTCTAAGCGGGTAACAACAGAGTAGAAAACAAAGATGAAGATATCTAAAGTGTTATACTTAGAAGTGTGTAAAAAAACAAATAAAAAACAAAACACACACACACTAAGAAGTGTGTTAAACATTTTTAGTTCTTAAGATCTCAGTTTTATCCCAGAGATAATTTGCATTTTAATAAAGAGTTCTTGGAATAAAGGCTGCAAGATCCTAAGGTATAAGGCACTCTCTTTTGGTGTTGGTTAAAAGTATGAGTTCAAAAGTGAAATGGCCCATATTCAGATCCTAGACTCACCATTTATTAACCCTGAAACCTGAGGCATTACCCTTTCAAAGACTCAGTCCTCTGAACTTTAAGAAGGGGGATAATAATTAATAGTTAATAATTATTACCAAGTCTCATAAGTTCGTTGAGATGATTAAATGAGTGAGTATGAATAAGGAAGTTAAATGCAATGCCTGGCACATAGCCAATGTAATCAAGTTTTGCTTTTCATCATCATCACTGAGGGTGGTTTAAGCTTCCAAAAGGTAGTAATGGAATGTTTTAGGGAAAGAGGGATATCCCCCTAATGCCTTTGAATTGCTGAGGTGGCATGTACCATGTTGGATTGTGGTTAAGGGGCACATTTCTCTGATGCTTTGCTCCTGATGGTTTCCTGGTAGGGACTCTTTTACTCTTTTTTTTTTTTCTCTCTTACAAAGAGTTCTATGGTTTGTTGAAAAAAGACACTTTGTAGAAATTGAGACAATACAGAAAGGGACTTTGAAGAAGTAAAAGCCGCATGAAATGCCACTAGAGATGTACCCAAGGGCTCAGTCTCTAGACTTTTCCTCTTCCTTCTCTCTTCTTTAGATGATTTCATCCTACCTCATGGTTTTCAATCTCATCTTTATGGTGAGGACTTCCACATGTATATCACTAGGTAAGACTTCTAGGCTGATACAAACTCCAGACTGATATATCCACCCACCTTCTTGATATCTTCACCTGGATGTTTCAGATGCATCTCAAACTTAACATGTCCAAAAGTGCTCCTACCCCTTTCAAGGACCTACTCATTCTATAGTTGACGGCAATTCTATGCTAAGGCAAAATCTTGATATTTTCCTTGACTCTACCCCTTCTCGCAATGCCTAGCCCCCATCCAATCTTCAGCAAATCTGTTGAGTAACCACTCTACCTTCTAAATATATCCAGAATCCTGTCACTTCCCACCACCTCCACTGACAGCACTCTGATCTAATCTACAACAATCTCTTGCCTGGATGACTGCAATAGCCTCTTAACTGGTTTTCCTGCTTGTACTCCTCTTCCCCATTAACTGATGTTCAATATAGCAGTCAGAGACCGGTTAGTACCTAAGTCGGATCATGTCACTCCTCTGCTTTTAAAGCCTTCAAGTGGCTTAAAAAAAATTATTTATTTGAGATAGAGCACGCACACAAGCTGGAGGGGAGGGACAGAGGGAGAAGAAGCAGACTCCCTGCTGAGCGGGACTTGGGGTGGGGCTCAATCCCTGGACCCTGAGATCGTGACCTGAGCTGAAATCAGACGCTTAACCCACTGAGCCACCCAGAGGCCTCCTTCCACTGGCTTTTTATTTCACTTAGAATAACAGGCAGCAGCTTTCCTCTGACCAAGGATGTGGCCCACAGGCACTCTCACCTCTTCTCTCTGGCCTCATTCTCTCTACTCTCCCCTCCTATTTACTCTGCCTCAACCACACTGGCCTCCTCGGGCTTCTTCAAACACACATGCTAGTTCCCACCTGAGGACCTTTGTACTTCCGGTACTCTGTGTTCTCTAGCTATCTGCCCCATCCCTCCCTTACTTCCTTCAGGTCGGCACTTACATGTTCTCTTCTCTGAGTCCCTTCCCAGCTACCTTCTCTGAAATGTCAACCTCTTCCCTCTTCTCTGCTTTATGTTTTTTTTTTTTTTCCTATTGCTCTTATCTCTGTCTAACATACTGTATGGTTCACTTAGTGATCTTGTTTATATCTGTTTCTTCCCCCGGAATATCAGTTGTAGGTGGACAGGGACTTTTGTCTGTTTTGTTCACTGCAGCATCCCTAGTACTGTGCCGACCTTACATTAAGTGGTCAATAGATTCTGTCAAACGAATGAATGAATCCAGAGTTTACCGCTGCTGAAGTTTGATAAACTTTCTTGTAGATCTATCTATGCATATTTATGTGTAGCTCTTGATCATTGATGTACCACAGGGTCTGACCTCATAGGCACTCAAAACATAGTCACTGAAAGAGAAAGAAGAAGCTTGTGGGCCAGAGGCTCAAAGGTTGCTTTAACTGTCATTGACTTGCACTTGGGTCTAAGCTGCATGAGGGCAGGACCCATGTCTCTTTGCTCACCATTTCTTCCCCTGTGCTTCCAAGAATGTTTGGCAGGTAGTAGGGATGCAATAAACAAATGTGTGATCAACTGAGAACCCGATGTGATTCTTACCCTCTCACCTCAGGCTGAAGCCCCAACAGCCCCAAATCAGTGTTGGATTTCCTAAGGACGTCAAGAAAGGCACCCGTGGCAGAACAGGTGGGACTTCCGCAGGAACTGGTGATCCCCTCAGGGCATTGCCAACATCTGCACTGGGGCCCTTTCCTATGAGATCCCCAGCCCCTTGTTTCTCATGCCTTCCTCCTGGAAGTCAGATCAGTACAGAAAGGGAAACTGAATCTGGAATGCTATTACCACTAGTGGTAGAGTAGATTTCTGCATGGGCTTTTTGAATAGTACAATACTCTTTGTGAAGTTTTTAAGGGGCATATTTACAGTCATTTAGCTGACGATGTGTTTTTATGCTGAACTCATGAGAACTAGGCCTTTAGTCCTTTATCAGCCTCTTGACAATACCAAAGTAAGACTGCAAGGAACATTTTTATAAGCTGGACAAATCTGAAAGTCTTTAATGTACAGTGATTTAGACGCATGCTTCAATATTTAATTTATATATAGTGAAAACAGTTTACTCTCTTGTTGAAAATAGTATAAAAATCTCAAAACTTTGTATATATAAATCTAGGAAAGTCAAATAAATAGAAGCTAAAGAGCCTTAGACATTAATTTTCTTTGTTCTCTCTTCTTTCAGTATGAAGTAAAGAGAAATTGTTTTTATTCTTTTTACCTTGCTAGGCATGTCTGACCCCATGAAACTCTTTTTTAAAGATTTTATATTTCAGACATAATTTAACTCTGATTTTCCTTGTTGAAATTATTTGTCTGAACCACACCTTGTGTATTGCTCAGCTTCCAGTCTTGGAAGGCAAGTCCTCTGATTTAAAATAAAAAAGAGGGGCGCCTGGGTGGCTCAGTTGGTTAAGCGACTGCCTTCAGCTCAGGTCATGATCCTGGAGTCCCGGGATCGAGTCCCACATCGGGCTCCCTGCTAGGCGGGGAGCCTGCTTCTCCCTCTGCCTCTGCCTCTCTCTCTCTGACTCTCATAAATAAATAAATAAAACATTTAAAAAATAAATAAATAAAAAAAATAAAATAAAAAAGAGTTATAATCTCTAGCTCCATCCATGTCATTGCAAATGGCAGGATTTCATTCCTTTTATGGCTGAATAATATTCCATTGTGTATATATACCACATCTTCTTTATCCATTCATCAATTGATGGACACTTGGGCTGCTTCCATATCTTGGCTATTGTAAGTAATGCTGCTATAAGTCATTCAGAGAAAGACAAATACCATATGATTTCACTCACATGTGGAATAAGAAAAAACAAGCAGAAGGAAAAAAGAAGAGAGCGAGAGGGACAAACCAAGAAAGAGTCTTAATTATCGAGAACAAACTGATGGTTGCCAGAAGGGGGGGGGGGGGAGAAATGGGTGAAACAGGTGATGGGGATTAAAGAGTGCACTTGTTGTGATGAGCACCAGGTGTTGTATGGAATTGTTGAATCACTATATTGTACACCTGAAACTAATATAACACTGCATGCTAACTAACTGGAATTAAAATAAAACCTTAAAGAAGTAAAATAAAAATGAAAAATAAAACTTTATTATGGAAACTTTAAACATATAGAAAATTAGAGAGAATAATATAATGAACTTCCATGTACCCATCAATTTTAACAGTTGCCAACATTCTGCTTCTTTTATTTCTTTTCTCTCTCTCTTCCTGACACTTTTTTTGGTGGGGAAGAAGGAATTTATTTATTAATTTTTTAAAGATTTTATTTATTTATTTGACAGAGAGAGACAGCGAGAGAGGGAACACAAGCAGGGGGAGTGGGAGAGGGAGAGGGTGAAGCAGGCCTCCCGCTGAGCAGGGACCCCCCCCCCCGATGAGGGGCTCGATCCCAGGACTCTGGGATCATGACCTGTGCCAAAGGCAGAAGCTTAATGACTGAGCCACCCAGGCACCGCAGGAAGAAGGAATTTAAAGCAAATCTCAGACATCATATAATTTCACCTGTAAATACTTCAGTATTTATTTCTAACACAAACCCTTTGTTTTTTGTTTTTTGTTTTTTTAAAGATTTTATTTATTTATTTGACAGAGAGAGAGATAGCGAGAGCAGGAACACAAGCAGGGGGAGTGGGAGAGGGAGAAGCAGGCTTCCTGCCAAGCAGGGAGCCCGATGTGGGACTCGATCCCAGGACCCTGGGATCATGACCTGAGCCGAAGGCAGACGCTTAACGACTGAGCCACCCAGGCGCCCCCCTTTGTTTTTATAATATAAAACAATGCTATTATGATGCCCAATACAATTAAAAATAATTCCTTAATATTATATAATACTCAGTATACATTATATTTGCTAATTGTCTCAAAAATGCATTTTTACAATTATTTTGTTGAAATCAAGATCCAAAAAGATCTACACATTGTATTTGCTGATATATCTTTTAAATCTTTTCATCCTAATACTTCCTTCTTCCTGCTTGTCCTTTTCTCCTTGCCACTTATTTGTTGGAGAAAGGGTCCTCTGACTTTATTAAACTGAATTATCTTTCACAAGTAGCATCTCCAGGCTTAAAGATAAAAGATTTCTCAATTCTTATATGAGACCACAGGTGACAGAAGAAGTATAACTCATAGTTACTCCTAAAGCTAATTTCCAGAAGGCATAAAAAAAAAAAAGAATTCTGCTTCACAAGAAGGAAGCTTGACTGTGATTGAGTTAATTATATGAAATATTTATTGAAGGCTTACTATTAAAAATTTTGTATTTGGAACTCAAACCAATGACATCCCGGTGATCTTTTTTCTTTCAGAATGACTCCCACGAGGAGAACAATTTGCTTCTTTTACTGGTTCCTAATAAGTATAGGGAATGCTTGTAGAAACTGGAATTGTTTTATATCTCTTGAAGTTTTCCAGTTGTTGTAAGACTATTCCTTGGGGTGCCTGTGTGGCTCAGTCAGTTAAGCATCTGACCCTTGATTTCAGCTCAGGTCTTGAGCTCAGTGTTGTGAGTTCAAGCCCCATACTGGGCTCCATGCTGGGCATGGAGCCTAGGTAAAAAAAACAAAAAACAAAAAACGGACTGTTCCTCCATAGATGAGAGGTTATTAGTGATTCACTAGGAATACAGTGGGTTCCTTTATGGTAGCTAACAGTTTTCAAAGTGGATGTAGATCTCTGAGACATCTTTAACACACACACAAAAAAAGGTTTTAAAACCACTACCACACTGGATCATCATGGCACATATTTTGAAAAAGTGTGCTTTTTAAAAAAGCCAGATTGCCCTTGAAGCAAGGGCCAACAAAATGTCACCACTACCACCATTTACATGCTGGGGGAGTTGTCTAGTTCTCCAGCCAGATTATATGCTGCCCTCTCAAAAGTAATAATAGCCTACTGTCTTTAAGTCTGGGATTTCTTTCTGGCAGTCTGTATTATTGTGATTTTTAATTATATTTATTGAAATGAACAGGTCCAGAACTCAACCCCCCCAACTTCTCCACAGCCAGAATCAAGATCCAAGATTGGTTTTGATAACTTCATGCTGCCTGATTTGCCCAGTGTAAAACCTCAAGCAAGCCTATCCATTGACCCGTATGGTTCTGAGGAAGTTAATTTTGAAGATCTTAACCGGAGACTTGAAATGCTGAAGAAAACCACATAATTCCTTGGTCTTGGATTGGGCAATTAATTATCTGGGAATCACGGCTCTTCAGCACAAACTTTAATATGGGTACTCATGTGTGGGTCTGAAGTTTCCTCATTTACAATCTCTTCCATCTCTTAAAGTCTGTGGTTCTCTGTAATAGTGTGTGTGTGTGTGTGTCTGCCTGTCTGTTTATGTATACTCATATAATTATTCCTGTCTCTTAAAATTCCATAAATTTTAGATGAAGATTCCTGACCTAAAGAATTTTATTAATTATAGTCAATAAACTCTTTTCTCCTGAATCCTTATTTCTCTCATAATTATTAGTTTTTCCAGGGAGGCAGAATGGTGTGTATTTAAACCCTACCCACTTACTAGCTGTAAGACTTTTGGTAAATGGTACCTCTGTCAGATGTGTGTGAGAGAGCAAAGAAACTAGAAGAATATGTGTCTTTTTTTAAAACATTTTTAAAAAGATTTTATTTATTTGTCAGAAAGAGAGAGAGAGCACAAGCAAGGGGAGTGGCAGGCAGAGGGAGAAGCAAGAAGATGCGGACTCCATCCCAAGATCCCGGAATCATGACCTGAGCTGAAGGCAGACGCTTAACCGACTGAGCCACCCAGGCATCCCGGAATAAGTGTCTTTTTGTGGCTCAGTCAGATAAGCATCTGACTCTTGGTTTTGGCTCAGGTCATGATCTCAGGCTCCTGATCTCAGGGTTGTGGGATCAAGCCCCGTGGTGGGCACTGCACTCAGCATGGAGTCAGTTTGTCCCTCTCCCTCTGCTCCTGCCCGCCCTCTCTTAAATAAATGAATTAATACAATCTTTTTTAAAAATGAGTATTTTAAAGAAAGTGTGCAAACAATGAATGAGAAGTGCTGTCAGGAAATCAGTGGAATCCTGTGTGTCTGAGATCTGCCACTTACTAGCTATAAGCCTCCTTTTTCTCACCTATAAAATGGAGGCAATAATGAGAATTAAAAGAAATAGTGTATGTAAAGCTCTTTAGCACTTAATAGGTGCTCAATAAATATTAGTTTCCTTTTCAGTTTCTATTATTTGCTAAGTTCCAGTGGGCTAAGTATTAGTGACTCTGTGAGACTGGATAAAGGAGAGGCTGAGAAAACAAGATGGTCAGATTATTTTGTTTCTTGTATAATTGTTTTGGTTTTTGTTTTTAGCAGGCTCCATGCCCAGTGTGGAGCTCCAACTTACTCTTGAGCCAAGATCAAGAGTTGGACACTTAACCAACTGAACTACACAGGCACCCCTGTTTTCTTTTTAATTGCCTTTATGTTTTAGAACAGTTTCAGGTTCACAGCAAAATGCCAGATTTATTTATTTTTTTATTTTTTATTTTTTTAAAGATTTTATTTATTTATTTGACAGAGAGAGAGACAGTGAGAGCAGGAACACAAGCAGGGGGAGTGGGAGAGGGAGAAGCAGGCTTCCCGCCGAGCAGGGAGCCCGATGTGGGACTCGATCCCAGGACCCTGGGATCATGACCTGAGCCGAAAGCAGATGCTTAACAGTCTGAGCCACCCAGGCACCCCCAGATTATTTTATTTTATTTTATTTTATTAAAGATTTATTTATTCATTTAAGAGAGAGGGAGAGAGCATGGGGGGGCGGGCGTGGAGCAGACGGAGATGGAGAAGCAGATTCCCTACTGAGCGCGGAGCCTGACTTGGGGCTCAATTCCACAACCCATGAAATCCTGACCCAAACCAAAACCAAGAGTCGGATACAACCGACTGAGCCACCTAAGCACTCCTAAATTAATTTAAAAAAATATTATTTATTTGGGGCGCCTGGATGGCTCAGTCGTTGGGCGTCTGCCTTCGGCTCAGGTCATGATCCCAGGGTCCTGGGATCGGGTCCCGCATCGGGCTCCCTGCTCTGCGGGAGGCCTGCTTCTCCCTCTCCCACTCCCCCTGCTTGTGTTCCCTCTCTCGCTGTGTCTCTCTCTGTCAAATAAATAAATAAAATCTTTAAAAATAAAATAAAATAAAATAAAATATTATTTATTTCTTTATTTTAGAGAGAGAGCAAGCAAACGGGGGGTGTGGGCGGGGAGGACCCGAGGGAGAGGGACAGACTCCCTGCTGAACGAGGAGCCTGACCCATGCAGGGCTTGTTCTCACCACCCTGAGATCATGACCTGAGCTGAAATCAAGAGTTGGTCGCTCAACTGACTGAGCCACCCAGGTGCCCCCCCAAACTAATTTTTTTTTTTTAAGATTTTTTATTTATTTGACAGAGAGAGACAAGGCAAGAGACGGAACACAAGCAGGGGGAGTGGGAGAGGGAGAAGCAGGCTTCCTGTGGACCCAGGGATCATGACCCTGGGACGAAGGCAGACACTTAATGACTGAACCACCCAGGTGCCCCCCAAATTAATTTTTAAATGCAATTATTGGTTATGCAAAATCTTTTTTCAGAATCCTATTTTGTGCCTAGGAGAGTTTACATTGCCCTTTTGCAGGTGACAAAGTGATACCTGTAAACCAACTTCTCCCTTTAAAAAAAATCAGTTTGTTCTTGATTGTTTCATTGAAGGATTTACCCCTCCTCATATAAAGCACATTTATTCAAAGAATATGGGGTCAGATGGAGGATCTTCCAAATCCAAGGCCAGGGACCCACTTGCACAGCAAGCCCGCTGCCTCTCCTATGGAGTATAGCGCCTCACTCTGGCACCTGTTTGAGTCCTAGATTATCCTCAAGAATGTGTTAGCAGTTTGGTGGAGGATTTTGGTGTTTCCTCAACCAGGAAATTGCTGCATCAGTTACTGTATATGTCCCAACACTTCTTAGACTTCCCAAGCTAATTTTATTTTATTTTATTTTATTTTATTTTATTTTAAGTAGGCTCCATGCCCAGCATGGAGCCCAACCCAAGGGCTTGAACCCGCAACCCTGAGATCGAACCCTCTGACCATGAATCAAGACCTGACCTGAGATCAAGAGTCAAATGCTCATGAAAAAAAAAAAGAGAGTCAGATGCTCAACTGGCTGAGCCATCCAGGTCCCCCTTCCCAGGCTAATTTTAAAGCAAATTGTAGATCTGACTGATTTTAGAGGAGTAAGGATAGGGCTATGCACTTCAAGGAAAACAAAACCAATTTACCGTGGAATCTTCTAGACAAATGATGGTGCCCATATTAAGGAACTAAAATTACTTGAGTAGGAAATGAGTCAGAAGCCCTGCTGTGTTTCTGGATAGTGCAGCCCTCTCTGGTGGTCACAGTTCTGTCTTCCTAAACTAGAGAATGGCACTATTTCCTCAAGTTGGGGTTTCAATTGGTTGCAGTCTCATATCTGGTGAGAGTTTTCACTCCAAAAGTGCCAACATAATATAGAATCATTTACAAACCAAATATAAGTACTCTACAAAAACGAAAATATTGTGACACAAAACATCTCGAGTGGCACTCTGGACTGCCTCTTTTAAAAATCTCTAAAGCAAAAAAGGAGCTTGGCTGAGCCTTGTATCCTATGTGCTTTGAAGGAACATAGAGTAGAATTCCTAATGGTCTTGGTAGGAGGGTAAGAGCATATGGAGTTGGCTTTTAGAGTTTCAATTTTTACATCATTTCTAGCTCTTTTGTCACATCTGAAAGATTAATTCCTAAACCCTTTTCTCAAACCTGGATAAATTGTGAGTAGGGACCATGCTTAAAAGAATTGTAAAAATGTTTTTTGTAAAAACATTACATAAACAACAGAGGGACTAATTTCTCTCTGACTTTCAGGCTTATTTATAGATTTGGGTGACTCAAACGAGTGGAGCTGCCTCTTTGACTCACGTCACTGTCACTGTATTTCCTACAGGGTTGTATCTCCTTCACTCTCCTTTCTCGGCTGAGGTCTCTGGGACATGGAGAAGCAGGAAGGGTTCCTTGTGAAAGACGCTCACCACATGGCAGGGAGAGCTTTCCCTATCTGCTGTAAAAATCATATGGATTCAGCTGCTGATACTGAGTCATTTAAGAACCCCACTGCATCTGAGCCCAAAAAAGAAGCCCCTCCGCCCCCATTACCACAGATTCCAACTGACATGCCGTGTCTTCCAAAATACTTCTTCACTGCCCTGGTGCCCAAAGACCTCTCATTTTTCTGCCTCTTTTGGGACTAGGATTTATCTGCTGAGTGAAAATATCATTGATATTTTTGTATTTGAGGATTTTTAAAAAAATCTAGTTTGCCTTAATGAGATTAAGGAAGGTACGGTAGTCTCTTTTGAAATGTCTCTTACAGATTCTGTGCACCCAGGGCAGTGTGGTGTAGTGGAAAGACTCAGGCAGTCCGTTTATTAAATGATTGGTATGTAGACTAAAAGATATATACAGTTACTCCTCACTTTTCAAAAGGTCACATTAGACCGCTTCACTTTTATGAATGACCTACATTAGTACCTGTTTTAGCTAACCAAAGGAAATCTGAAGATTTTCACTTATACCAAAAAAAGAAAGAAAGAAAAGTGAAAATGGCATTCAGCGTTTGTTTTGCAGTGAGTTTTTACAGAGGCAGCACGCACACTGAGCAGTGAGTGTCCTTGCCAAGTTTCTTCCCTGAGATCTACACTAAAATTTAGATAAGATTTATCCTAAAAATTTAGACCTCATATTTATTGAGCCCTTACTATATGCCTGCCACTGTCCTAAGTACTTTAAATGTATCGGCCCATTTGATAAAGACACCAGCTTTAATATGCCAATGCTACTTGCTATTATTAGCTCCATTTTATAGATGGGTACATTGAGGTTCAGAAATCCTCAGAGATGTTAAGTAACTTGCTGCAGGTCACACAATAAAGAGAAGAGCAGCATTTTAAACCCAGGCAGTCTAGCACCAGAAACCAACACTTTTAACTGCTATGGTATAAGGAACGCCTCCATGGTCTGCAAACTCATGATGGATGAGGAGCAAATGAATCAATGTATATAAGAACACTTTTGTGAATTGTAAGACACGATGCACTACTGTTACTTGTAGTGGACGATCAATAAATGGTTTAGCTGAATTGTGTGGTGGCATGAGTACTTATACTTACATTCTAATGATCCTTGATACTTTTCTTTCTTTTTTTTTTTTTTAAAGATTTTATTTATTTATTTGAGAGAGAGAGAATGAGAGACAGAGAGCACGAGAGGGAAGAGGGTCAGAGGGAGAAGCAGACTCCGCGCTGAGCAGGGAGCCTGATGCGGGGCTCGATCCCAGGACCCTGGGATCATGACCTGAGCCGAAGGCAGTCGCTTAACCAACTGAGCCACCCAGGCGCCCCTCCTTGAAACTTTTCAAAGTGCCTTCACACATTTGATCCCTTGGGATAATAAGCCACTTTTAATCCATTTTGGAACAAAGCTGGTCATAAATACATATGGGACAGCTGAAGTAACAGGCCCAGAGATGTGAAACACCTTGCTTAGAACAGGAAGTTAGTAACCCAGTCAGGACTAGCATGCGAATGGTCTGACTCCTGGCTGATGCCTCTTTACTTTCGTTTTTGCTTTTTGCTGTTATTATTTGTTGAATGAACATATGAGTCATCAATAATAAACAACACTATAAAAATAATGATTATTTCTCCCAGCCATTCTTTCTTCCTACAAGTTTTGTTCATTCTTTCAGGATGTTGCTGTATAAAAACAAAAATCTCCTGTGGCGCCTGGCTGGCTCAGTCAGAAGAGCATGTGACTCTTGATCTCAGGGTAGTGAGTTCCAGCCCCATGTCAGGTGTAGAGTTTTACTAAAATACTAAATAAACTTTAAAATAAATAAAAACAGATCTCCTTTAGCATTTGGATCTGTAAAACTGCATTATCTTATAAGAACTTTTTTTTCCCCAAAAATGTAAGTCTTTTTTCCCCAAAAGGTACAGTATGCTTATTGCAAAAACAAAATGTAATAAAGTAAAAATCCTCTATAATTCCACGATCCAAAGATAACCATTTTCACATTTTAGTTTTGTCCTTCAACTTTTTTCTGTGTACATATACACTTTTTACAGTATTATTATAATGTCATTTTGTAATGTTTTTTCTAATCTGTCATACCATGATAATAAAGATAGAGCTATAGCTTCATTTTTATTGGCAGCATAGCATTCTATTTTATTGATGTGCTGTAATTTATCTGAAACTGAGGATTATGCTTGACTAGATGGGGAGTAAGTCTTCCCAAACTTTAATGGTTAACCACAGAAACCAAAGCTCTTAGGATAACGATGACCATGTTCTATACTGGGTCAATTGCTTTTATTTTTCAGTTGCATTGGAGGAGTTTGGTAAATATAAAGATAAATATAAGTAAAAAGATACATGGAGAGGGTTTACATTTTATAATGTCTGCCATATTCTCTTTAAAGCTCTGCCACTTGGCATGGTACTAGAAAATCTCCTTCCTCTTTCTTAGGAAGATAGTTTAATTTTTCTTTTGTGGTTTGCAGTGGTAAACACTTAAATTCAACCTCTAAGCAAATTTTTGTGACATTGCAAACAAAATACCTTAACTGCTTTGCAACATGCAAGCTTTTTTTAAAAATTTTTATATCTATTTCTTCTTTTTTTTTTTTTAAAGATTTTTATTTATTTTTTGAGAGAGAGAGAGAGACAGCAAGAGAGGGAACACAAGCAGGGGGAGTGGGAGAGGGAGAAGCAGGCTTCCCGCCGAGCAGGGAGACCGATGTGGGACTCGATCCCAGGACCCTGGGATCATGACCTGAGCTGAAGGCAGATGCTCAACGACTGAGCCACCCAGGCGCCCCTCTATTTATTCTTTTTTAAAGATTTTATTTATTTGTCAGAGAGAGAGAGAGCACAAGCAGGAGGAGTGAGAGGCAGAGGGAGAAGCAGGCACCCTGCCGAGCAAGAATCCAGATGGAGGACTCGATCCTGGGACCCTGGGATCATGACCTGAGCCGAAGGCAGACTCTTTTTTTTTTTTTTTTTAAAGATTTTATTTATTTATTTGAGAGAGAATGAGAGAGAGCAAGCACATGAGAGGGGGGAGGGTCAGAGGGAGAAGCAGACTCCCCGCCGAGCAGGGAGCCCGATGCGGGACTCGATCCAGGGACTCCAGGATCATGACCTGAGCCGAAGGCAGTCGCTTAACCAACTGAGCCACCCAGGCTCCCCCCGAAGGCAGACTCTTAACTGACCGAGCCACCCAGGCATCTTTTTCTTTTTTTTTTAAAGGCAAACCAATTTTTTTTTTTTTTAAAGATTTTTTATTTTTGAGAGAGAGTAAGAGATCAAGCAAGAACGGGGGGAGGGTCAGAGGGAGAGGGAGAAGCAGACTCCCCACTGAGCAGGGAGCCAGATAGGATCATGACCTGAGCCAAAGGCAGACGCTTAACTCACTGAGCTACCCAGGCGCCTCTGCAACCTGCAAACTTCTTACTTTCATAGGAGCCCCAAACTGTTCTTTCTGTCTTTCTTTCCTTTTTTTTTTTTTTTAAGATTTTGTTTATTTATTTGAGAGAGAAAGCCTGAGCAGAGGAGCAGAGGGAGAGGGAGAAGCAGGCTCCCGCTGAGCAGGGACCTGGACTCAGGGCTTGATTCCAGGACCCTGAGATCCTAACCTGAGCCAAAGGCAGAAGCTCAACCCAGTGAGCCACCCAGGCACCCCCAGGAAACTGTTCTTTTTTTTTTTTTAAAGATTTTATTTATTCATTTGAGACACAGAGACACACAGAGAGAGAGAGAGCATGAGCAGTGGGAGAGGCAGAGGGAGAGGGAGAAGCAGATTCCTGGCTGAGCCAGGAGCCCGATGTGGGGCTCGATCCCAGGACCCCGGGATCATGACCCGAGCTGAAGGCAGACGCCTAACCATCTGAGCCACCCAGGCACCCCCCCAGGAAACTGTTCTTAACATGTGTTCACGCCTAGCTATACTTCAGAGGAATATGTGTTGTGACATCACCATGTTCTAGTTTTATGCTACTACTGACTAGATGCATGATCCAAGGCTGCACTGCACAGTAGTGCTTTGAGGGGTATGAGGCAACTGAATTCCACAAGCATTCTGTTCCTCAGACCATTTGGGCTGATTCTACCTTGAGTGTGGGTGTGGGGGTGGGTGGGTGTGTACTCTTTTCTAATTCAGGAGGTGGCACCATCTAGCAGAACCCCAATGTGGGAGGGAAGGGGGAGGGTATTTCAGTAAGTAACAGTTTCTGTGAGCCTCAGTCTCTCTCTCTCTCTTTTTTTTAAGATTTATTTATTTGTCAGAGAAAGAGACAGAGAGAGAGAGAGAGCACACAGGCAGGGGGGGAGTGGCAGGCAGAGGGAGAAGCAGGCTCCCCGCTGAGCAAGGAGCAGATGCGGGACTGGATTCCAGGACCGCAGGATCATGACCTGAGCAGAAGGCAGACGGTTAATGGACTGAGCAACCCAGGCGCCCCTCAGTCTCCTTATTTGTAAAACTAAGTTACTTATGCTTGCCTAGTCTGATTTAGGAGGTTGGTGGGAGGGTCAAATTAGATTACACAAGGAAGATGCTTTTATAAACAATGTGATATCAATACTTAATAATAAAAAATGGTAATTACTATTATCATGCCCCTGGGCTTTGTTTCCAGTCACTTGGTAAGTCCTAGTAGTTCAGGAGTAAAATTGTACAGGTTGACCCCCTCAATTCAATTTTTAAAAAAATATTTTATTTATTTGAGAGAGAGAAAACAGGAGCATTGGGGAAAGGCAGAGGCAGAATCAAACTCCCCGCTGAGCAGGGAGCCCACGCAGGGCTGGATCCCAGGACCCCAGGATCATGTGGAAGGCAGACGCTTAACCCACTGAGCCACCCAGGAGCCCCTCTTCAATTCGATTTTTGGAAAAATGTCTTGAAATCCCTGAAAGTGCCTGTCTAAGGAAAAAAGTGCAACCTCCTGTCTATGACAGGTTCTAAACTCAAGATTTATGCTTAGGTCAGTTCTTTTTGGCATCCAGCCAGGTGCTGCGCTTTATTCATTTTCAGGACTACTTTACTGCCAATCTACCTGAAGAATTTTAGTTTAGATAGGTCACCTTTCCCTTAAATGGGCCAAGGTATCATGACCCTCTTTACCGTTCACGTGGAAAATATTTGAGTCAGGTGTTAGTAATTATTTATCAAGCCGGGAACTGTCTGAGTAGACTGTCTTTGGCTCAGGTCATTAGTTGATGGAGACACAGCCCACTCTGGAAGGGTTTTAACGCTCACTAGTCCAAATCCTTTGTTTTTACATTATGAGGAAACTGAGGCCCTGAGAGTTTAAATGAGTTGTTCAGTGCAGGAGGTTGAGCGATGGGTTTGGAATCCATTCTTCTGTGTCATTCTCTAATCTAATCTCTAGAATCCGAGACCACTTGGAGCCTGTTCCCAAAGTTAACCTAGAGAGAAAGGTAAGGTCTCAAACACGATAGAAAACAGTTTGGGTATATTTGTGTATTAGGTCCCCGCCCCCACCTGCCTCGCCTCGCCCACTTCCTCAGCTACCTTGATAGCCCCGCCCCCTGCAGGTGGCCCGCCGCTTCCGGGTAGCCCAGCCTGCTCCTCCCCCGCAAGCGGAACCAATATTGGGAGTGTTCCAGGGTCAGCCGGACCTTTCTCTCTCAGACTCTTCGCAGCGGTGACTCGGCAGCAGCGTCTCACGTCATCAGTGACCGCCCCGTACCTTGCTACGCTTTGCGTCGCTTTGCTAGGAGCAGTCACCTCCTCCTTGGCAAATAGTCCTCGGCGGGGTCCGAGTTCTTGGATAATAGGAGAAGGGGGTCACAAGAAGTTGCAGCCAGGGAACACGGAATCGACAAGGAGAAGAAGATAGAGACCAAAGTTTCTGCGATACTGTGTGAACTTAGTTAAAAACTCCCTCCTTCCTAAAAGGATCCTTCCGCCTGCAGTAGCGGTGGTGAGGCCGAGGGAGCCGCCATTTTGGATGTTCGGTTCCTGCTGCCACTGCTGCCGCCGCCCCCGGAGCTGCTGGTTTCATTCGAGGTTTCGGGCCGGTGAGTGTCACTCGCAGCGCTAAGAACATATCGCTTCTTTTGCCCCGCGCCTGCCGGGAGCGCTCGGCCGGAGGCTTCCTGTCAATCCCACAGGTCCGGTCCTAGGCTTTGAGGGGTGAGAAGAGAGGACAGAGGCTGGTCCAGGAGGGGCCCGGAGCCCCAGGGGCTGCTCCGACTTCTTGAGGGCCGACCCGAGGCCTCGGACCAGGAGGCTCCGCGCGCGGCTGCGTTCTGTGCTGTGGCGTTGCCCGGCCGGTGCGGGCCTCCTTTGGACCCATTGACTTTCTCGGGCTTCGATCGTCTTTTGAGGGCTCATTCAGGGAGCCGGGGGTTAGCGGGGCGGGTCCGGGGCCCACCCCCGCTTGTTTTCTGTGAGCCACATATCAGCGTTCTTGTATCTTATACTCGGGTCAGGTCTTTCGTAGAACTCTCTTTAACTCTTCCAGTTGCTCAATTAATCGCTGTCTGCCCTGCAGTGCCGTCCTCTCAGAACCGGACATCGGCCTCGCCTCTCTCTAGCCTTCCAACCAACTTCTTTCCCGATTTTCAGTGTGCCTCCCCCACTCCCTAACTCACCTGCGAGTGCACTGCTTACCCCTCTCTCAAACTCTTGATTTTGTGGACGTCCGTTTCTAATAATTCTGTCGTCTTGATTGTCTGAAAGAGTCGGGACGATTGGTTATGTTTCCCTGTTCGGGTTTGATGAAGGGATCCATGAAGCACTCGCTCACAGTACACTTTAGCAGTGAATGTTTGTAAAGCTGATTAAATGGCTTTGGGGGAGGGGTAGGGAGGATCCTTTTAGGAAGGAGGGAGTTTTTAACTAACTTCACAAATGTTTTCTCATTTGTGAATTCCCTTCCTGTGCTGAACACTTGGCTTTTTGGTGCGTATTGACACTTATGTATTTGTCTTGGTGTTATATATCCCTGGGCATGAAAATTGCCTGAAAAGGAAGGATCTTAATCCGACATCGGCAGAAAGGGAAGTAACTTTTTTGGCTACTGTAGGGATTAGTTAACAGAAGAGAGGAGTGAAGATTTCTTAGTGATCTTAACTTGCAGGTGTTTTGTGCAGTAATAATCTTTGCTGACTGATCCTAAAAACTACTTAGGTTGACTTCGTGTGTTGGATTTTTTGGGGGTTAGTTGAATTTTGAATATTCACTTCCACTGTTCCCCATAATATTTGTCAGACTGTAACACCTTAACTTTTGGTTTAAAAATACAGACTCTCTAGGTATCTATAATCTCACCACTTTTATGCTGCTGTTAAAGTATGTTTGCAATATAGTATGCTTGAATAAAAAGTATTTCACAGTAATTCACTGATTATTTCCTACATTTCAAGTTAGGCGAGTGTGATTGAATCACCTCTGTTTCATCTCAGCCTGGGTTTTTAAATATGCAAAAGATAAATAACTTATTTCAGATTACAGCCTAGTGATTGCTGAAATTTAAATTTGTAACTTAATGGACTGGGTGTAGAGGGATGAAGAAGAAAGTGAAAAAAATTTATAACTTGAACTTGGATCAAACCTTTTAATACTTCTAATCCATGTCTAAGTGCATTATTCTTATCATCAGGTAGATAAATTCCTGTACCGGTCATATGATGTCTCAGTAGGAGACTGAATGTTTTCATTGTAAATAGTGTTCTTGTTATTTGTTTTAAAGGGGCTTTTCAAAATTATGTTAGTATTTGTGTATTTACTCCCAAGATAGGGAGTTTTCTCTTTTGGTTAAAGAAACGATCAAACCCCTGAACATCTATGGAATGCTTACTCATTTGCTAAGTATCCCCTTGTTGTTACTGAAATGTTCCATTTCTGAGTTACACTTTTTTAAAACAAGGTTATTGGAAGAGCTATCAGATAGGTGTTATTTAACTCCATTCATTTCGTGGTATAATGTATTGGTAGTTAAACGTCATTCATTCTTAGGTAGTTTGCATTTAATTGGAGAGTGTTCTTTTGCCTTACAAATTACAAGCAAAATGCTGTGTAGTGCACTGTTGATCACATACTTCAATGTCTACTGTGCTTAAGGTTGTGGAATTATACTCGAAAGAAACATTACTGTTTAGGAAACTTGAGTTCATTTTCTTTTGGGAGCAGTTGCTTGTTCTTTGATCTGTTTCACTTTTACCGGTTCTAGATTTGAGAGTGAATTTTATTTTTTTTTTCAGTGAACTCTACCCCTAACTTGGGGCTCGAACTCAAAACCCTGAGATCAGGAGTTGAATGGTCTACCAACTGGACCAGCCAGGTGCCCCCTGATAGTGAATTTTAGAGTGAAACTGTAAAGTACAAAAATTGTCAGCAATACCTGATGTTTCACACCCCTATTTATTTTAAAAAGTAGTCTTGAAATTAGTGATGTACAAAAACAAAAGTCTAAGTTTTTTGTGATTTATTTATTTGAGAGAGAGAATGAGAGAGCGTGCACAGGAGAAAAAGCTTGGGAACAGGTGGGAGGGTCAGAGGGAGAGAGAGTCTCAAGCAGTCTCTGCACTGAGCGTGGAGCCTCTCTTTGGGCTCGGTTTCACCACCCTGAGATCATACCTGAGCTAAAACCAAGAGTTGGATCCTCGGCTGATTGTGCCACACAGGCGCCCCCAAGTTTTTTGTGATTTATTTTTATTTTTATTTTTTAACGATTTTATTTATTTATTTGAGAGAGAGAGTGAGAGAGCACAAGCAGGGGGAGCAGCAGCAGGAGAGGGAGAAGCCGACTCCCCACAGAGCAGGGAGCCTGATATGGGGCTCTATCTCAGGACCCTGAGATCATGACCTGAGCCGAAGGCAGCCGATTAACTGACTGAGCCACCCAGGTGCCCCCAAGTTTTTTGTGATTTGTAAAAACTCTGTATGTATTGAAAAAGTTGAATAAGTATTTTCCAAAAGATTATTTTTAATTAAAAAAA
Source organism: Neomonachus schauinslandi (assembly GCF_002201575.2). Lineage (NCBI taxonomy): Eukaryota > Metazoa > Chordata > Mammalia > Carnivora > Phocidae > Neomonachus > Neomonachus schauinslandi. The sequence continues at coordinate 45,434,986 of NC_058418.1, forward strand.
AAGAATTAGGAAACTACATACCAAAACAGATTTTCGAAATGCTTAATCCCCTTCTTTGCATTTGATAAGGATTTAAAAATTTTGTGTCTAAAGCAGGACTTAATTGATAGCAAAACTTTAAAACTTAGACTTAGCTTCTGAGAATCTAAAACTATTACTTTACCTTTCTGTAAACTGCAGCTACTTGTTTAGCTAATTTTGGTCCTTAAAGTTCATTCATTCTCAGCTTTATGAATTGTTTTCAGTTCTTGATTTTGACGTCTTCATCCCTTTGTTACTTTTATTCAGTTCATTTCATGCAGGATAAGATTTAAAGTAACAACTAGTTTTAAAATTAAGAAAACATAGACTTGGGCGCCTGGGTGGCTCAGTTGGTTAAGCGACTGCCTTCGGCTCAGGTCATGATCCTGGAGTCCCAGGATCGAGTCCCGCATCGGGCTCCCTGCTCCTCCCTCTGACCCTCCCCCCTCTCATGTGCTCTCTGTCTCAAATAAATAAAGTCTTTAAAAAAAAAAAAAAAAGAAAACATAGACTTATCTAAGCTCTCATATTTCTTGGCTTACAGGTTTTTAAAATTGTATTTGTGTCAAAAAGTATTAGGATTTTTCCATTTGCCTTTTTGTATAGAAAATTTTATATCCTTGGGGCGCCTGGGTGGCTCAGTGGTTAAGCGTCTGCCTTCAGCTCAGGTCATGATCCCAGCGTCCTGGGATCGAGCCCCACATCGGGCTCCCTGCTGAGCGGGGAGCCCGCTTCTCCCTCTCCCTTGCTCCCCCTGCTTGTGTTCCTGCTCTCACTATCTCTCTCTCTGTCAAATAAATGAATAAAATCTTTTTTTTTTTTAAAGATTTTTATTTATTTGAGAGAGAGAGAATGAGAGACAGCACAAGAGGGAAGAGGGCAGAATGAATAAAATCTTTAAAAAAAAAATTTTATATCCTTGAAGACATTCTTCTGTCTTGAAAATACATGTAATGTTGTTTGTTTGTTTGTTTTTTCTCCTTCACTGAAGGAGTAACACAAAACACTTAATTTGGCATGATTTGGTTACTAGAACAATCTCTTGTCAAAGTTTGAAGGGCCCAGAAGTGGAAAAAAAAAAACCTCACACTTGCCAAACTTGTTGAGTCAGCATTAACTAACACTTTTGTATAAAAAGGGCAAGGTTTAAGGTAAAATGTTTGCAAGGAGAAATGCTTTTTCAATAGGTACTTGGAAGTTTTGTTTTGTTTTTTGGCTTAGACAGTTGGAGAGAGAAAATAAGTTAAAAATGTTGTCAGTGAAAAATAGGTTTCAAAGGAAAAAATCATAGTTTTTTAAAAGGTGATGAAAACATATGTGACCTTTGTACTTTATAAATAACTAAAGACATCTTAAAGGCAAGTAGTTTTTACTCCCTTTCTCTGTTGTTACAGTGCAACAGTCACAGTGTAACCTGATAGGCAGTTGCTTTGCGCACTCCAGCTTTCTTGTGTTTTACTGAGCATCCTGGGCTTCTCAGCTCGTTTGGCCTTGAGGTTAATGTTACGGATTTTTGGGAAGAGCAAATATGAGAAAGACATGATCTTAGATCCTTGGGATTGTAAAATATTTGCACTCCCCTCACAAACCTCTGGGTTAAAAATGAGACTGATACAGAATAGATGATGTACACTATTGCGTTAAAAGATCTAACTTTAGTAAATGGTCATATAGTTGTACAACTCAAAGTAAAAGGAGTTCCATTAGTGTTTTTACAGCTGATTTTAGTGAAGCTATTTACTAAACCTCACTATTGGGAAATTATTCCGTTTGAAGCTGAAGAAAAGGAAGGGAAGTTAATTTTTTAAAATTTCTTTTTAAAGTCTGCACAAAGGATTTGGTTCCCTTCCCACTTTTTGATATTTTTGAAAACATGATCCTTTTAAAATATGGTGAAAACATTGGTTTGAGATGAATGCAGAAACTAAGTCAATATTTTTGTAGATACTAGGTTTTGGGTATAAGTTATTGAAGGTAAGCTATTGTGAGAAGAGCTTCTTTTTCTAATCGTACTCTGGATATGTGAGGTTTTTAAAATGTGTGTTTGTCTCTGCCAGTGAAAGTTGGGCTTTGTTTTCTTTAGAAACATTCCATGATGAAAACTTAGTAAATGTGTTGGTTATTTAAGAAAGTAGAATGAGGGACGCCTGGGTGGCTCAGATGGTTAAGCGTCTGCCTTCAGCTCAGGTCATGATCCCCGGGGTCCTGGGATCGAGCCCCACATCGGACTCCTTACTCAGCAGGGAGCTTGCTTCTCCCTCTCCGTCTCTCCCCCTGCTCGCGCTCTCTCTCTCTCTCTCTCTCTCTCTCTGTGTGTCTCAAATGAATAAATAAAAATCTTTAAAAAAAAGAACCCTTTAAAAAAAAAAGAGTAGAATGAGAGAAGTAGCTTATGGTAATTGGTTGATGCCAGAGCCAAAAGCAGTCAGGGTCCTGAGTTATGAGAAGCTACTGCAGGTCATTTGGTTGTGTTATTTTTATTTACACATACTGAACTTTATTTTTTAACTTTTTTTCCCAAGATTTTATTTATTTATTTGACGGAGAGAGAGAGGGCACAAGAGCACAAGCAGGGGAGCTGCAGGCAGAGGGAGAGGGAGAAGCAGGCTCCCCACAGAACAGGGAGCCTGATGTGGGGCTTGATCCCAGGACCCTGGGCCCACGACTGGACCAAAGGCAGAGGCTTAGCAGACTGAGCCACCCAGGCGCCCCTATTTATAAACTTTTAAAAGTAAGCTCTATACCCAATGTGGGGCTTGAACTCAGCGACCCCAGTATCAAGAGTTGCATGCTCTATGGACTGAGCCAACCAGGCACCCCTACACACACAACTTTTTTTTTTTCCTGTTCCTTGAATACTCCATGTTCTTACATTTTCTTTGTACTTGTTCAGCCTATACCTACAATGCTTTTCTTTTCTCCCTTCTACCTAGTGAAGGTGTTCTTCCTTCCTCTCCGCCCCCAGGCAAAGGGGTGTAGCACTTTCTTTAAACTACTTGAATTGTCTACCTTTCCTTGAGCTTTCAGAGGACAAGAACTACCTAATTTATGACATCCATAGTGCATAGCACAGTGCCTGGCCCTTAGTAGCTACTCCACGGAATAGGTATTATGAATGAAAATAATATGGAAAAATTGTTCAGATACTCAGATATATGGTAATTGGTTGATGCCAGAGCCAAAAGCAGTCAGGGTCCTGAGTTATGAGAAGCTACTGCAGGTCATTTACTTTGACCTGTAAAGTTGATGTCAGTGAAGTTTATTTTCAGATTTAAAAAACATATACAAAACCTTGTGTCTGTGTCCTTGAAAATATTATTTAGATGTTTAATTTTGAAATTGGCATTATTCTTTTCTCTTTGTGATTTACTCAAACTCTTTCTTTTGCAAAAGTTTCAAGTGGCAGCAAAGGAACCCACTCTTCCCCATCTTCTTTCTTTTGAATACCTAATAGGTAATTCATTTTGCTAAAGGAACTGATAGTAAGTTGAGAACTTCAGTCTTTTCCCCCCAAATGGAAATATGTTGATGCAGTTCAGTGATTTGTTACTATCTCTCTCTTGTTTGAATGATATAATTTTATAGTGCTAAGAGTTTTTTTTTAAATCTATCTTTTTAATTTACAAAATAATAGGTGTCCATTATAATAAATGAAAAAAATATAAAAACATATTTAAAGCTATGAATTTCCCTCAATTTCTTGTTATTCCCCAGCTATTTTACCAGGTTATGGGTATACTTCAGTATTTCTCTCCATGCTTGGTCAAGTGTTGTATATAGTAACCTAAATGTGTGCATTTATAAGGATTCTTTATTTTTACAAAAGGGAGATCATACTTATTATATTACTCTGTAATAAGCTTTTCTTTTTTTTTTTTTTTTTTAAGGTTTTTTATTTATTTGACAGAGAGAAAGACAGCCAGAGAGGGAACACAAGCAGGGGGAGTGGGAGAGGGAGAAGCAGGCTTCCCACGGAGCAGGGAGCCCGATGTGGGGCTCGATCCCAGGACTCCGGGATCATGATCTGAGCCGAAGGCAGACGCTTAACGACTGAGCCACCCAGGCGCCCCTGTAATAAGCTTTTCTTAACACATCCTGGTTAGAAAATGTAATTCAGTCTTGTTTTTTAAACATCCCTGTTATGTCTCATAGCATGAATGTGTACCATACATAACTTACTCAGTTCTTTTTTGTAAAATGTATTTATTTATTGTTAGAGAGTGTGGGGAGTGGGGTGGGGGGGAAGGGCAGGGGGAGGGAATCCTTAAGCAGGCTCCCAGCTGAGTGCAGAGCCCATTGCGGAGCTTGATCCCAAGACTCTGAGATCATGATCTGAGCTGAAATCAAGAGTCCGACGCTTAACCTACTGAGCCACCCAGGCACACCTATTCAGTTATTTTCTTAAAGACATTCAGGTTGTTTCTAGATTTTGTTAATACAAACAGTGATGCAGTAAACATCCTTGTACACGTCACCTTATTTGCTGCTACTTTTATTTCTACAGATTAGATTCTCCAAGATGGGATTTCTGGGTGAAAGGAAATATACTTTAAGTGTTTTTATTGCCAGATTATTCTCTAAGTAGGTTGTCATTTCCACCTCCACTAGCAGTGGGTTTTCTATATCATCACATCATAAGATGTATAAATAATTTTTACTGGTCTGCCGGATGATGAATCCTATTTCTGTTTGTCTTAATTTTCTTGGCCATTATTGGAGCTAGCCTCTTTTTTTTTTTTTTTTTTTAAAGATTTTATTTATTTATTTGAGACAGAGAGAATGAGAGAGACAGAGAGCACATGAGAGGGGGGAGGGTCAGAGGGAGAAGCAGGCTCCCCGCCGAGCAGGGAGCCCGATGCGGGACTCGATCCAGGGACTCCAGGATCATGACCTGAGCCGAAGGCAGTCGCCCAACCAACTGAGCCACCCAGGCACCCCGGAGCTAGCCTCTTTTGATATGTTTTTTTGCTGTTTGGATTTCCTTTATGAGAATTTTCTCTTCCTGTCCTTGGTTCATTTTTCTTTTAGGTAGGCAGAGTGGCAGGCAGAGGGAGAGGGAGAAGCAGGCTCCCCACTGAGCAGGGAGCCCAGTGCGGGGCCGGATCCCAGGACCCTGGGATCATGACCTGAGCCGAAGGCAGACGTCCAACTGAATGAGCCACCCAGGCGCCCCTGGAATTAACTTTTATAGGATAAGAAGCAGGGGGTCTTACATGGTTTTCCTTTGTATAGAGAGCCAACTAGATGAGGATTAAACTATCCTTTTCTCAGTGAATTAAATGCCATCTTTTTTTTTTTTTAAGATTTTATTTATTTGAGAGGGAGAGGGAGCAAGAGCATGCACTCAGGGGAAGAGGCAGCAGGAGAGGGACAGACAGACTCCCCACTGAGCAGGGAGCCTGACGTGCGGCTTGATCCCAGGACCCTGAGATCATGACCTGAGCCGAAGGCAGACACTTAACCAACTGAGCCACCCAGGCACCCCAATTAAATGCCATCGTATATGTTATGTTCTCATATATGTTTGCTCTATTTCTGGTTCTTTTTTTCTCTTTACTATTATTTTACTTTTTTGAGTGTAATAATTTTGTGAAAAGTTACACTCTGTTAAGAAAAGCTCCTATCGGAGCACCTGAGTGGCACAGTTGGTTAAGCATGGGACTCTTGGTTTCGGCTCAGGTCATGATCTTAGGGTCATGAGATCAAGCCCCATATCAGGCTCTGTGCTCAGTGCGGAGTCTGCTTGAGATTCTCTACCCCTCCCACTCGTGCTCTCTCTCTCGCTCTCTCTAAAATAAATAAATTATTCTTTAAAAAAAAAAAGAAAAAGAAAGCTCCTATCACTGTACTTTTTCATTTTCTTAACTATTCTTGAACATTTATTTTTACATCTGTTGACTGAAAATAATTCTGTTGGGTTCAGTAAACCTCACAAAAGCCCACTGTTTGGAATTGCACCATATTCATTTATTAATTTTGAGAGGCCTGATATATATATATATTTTTTAAAGATTTTTATTTATTTGAGAGAATGAGATAGAGCATGAGAAGGGGGAGGGTCAGAGGGAGAAGCAGACTCCCTGCTGAGCAGGGAGCCCAATGCGGGACTCGATCCCAGGACTCCAGGATCATGACCTGAGCCGAAGGCAGTGGCTTAACCAACTGAGCCACCCAGGTGCCCGAGAGGCCTGACATTTTTAATGACCTAAATTTTTCCTTATAATGAATTTACATTTGTTCAGGTCCTGTTTCAGTTTTAGGTTCTTCAATAAAGGTTTCATAGATTTGATAGTCTTCTTCATGTAGTTCTTATGCGTTTCTTGCTAAATTTGTTCCTAGGCATTTTATAGTTTTTGATACTATTGTCAGTAGACTTTTCCTCCTCTATTTCTTTTTTCTTTCTTTCTTTTTTTTTTTTTTTAAGAGAGGGAGAGAGAATCTTACACAGACTCCATGCCCACTGCAGAGCCTGACATGGGGCTCAATCTCACGACCCTGAGATCATGACCTGATCCAAAATCAATAGTTGGACACTTAGCCAACTGAGCTACCCAGTTGCCCTTTCCCCCTCTATTTCTAACTGGTGTCAGAAACATGGGTTAAAAATGGATCTTTAATTTCCTGTGGACCAGATGCCCCTCCCCTCCTTTCTTGGTATCCAGAATTAACAGAACTTGGATTTGTGAAGACTATGCTAGGAAAACTTTATTATCTTAGTATGAAATCACTTTCTGGTAACTTTCTAATAAACTTTCAAATGTCCTCCTGTAGAAAATGCCTTTAGATAAATGTGACTGTCCTTTCAGGATGAATGCTGTCTTGTTATTTTGAAAGTTCACAGTTTTCCTTTCTAATCCATTATTATGATTTTTATTACTTTGAATTTTCGAAGCAAGATTTATTGCTCAAATGTTCATTATTTAAAAGATAGCAGAAAATAGGGGCGCCTGGGTGGCTCAGTCGTTAAGCGTCTGCCTTCGGTTCAGGTCATGATCCCGGGGTCCTGGTATCGAGCCCCGCATCGGGCTCCCTGCTCCGCGGGAAGCCTGCTTCTCCCTCTCCCACTCCCCCTGCTTGTGTTCCTTCTCTCGCTCTCTCTCTGTCAAATAAATAAATAAAATCTTAAAAAATAAATAAATAAAAGATAGCAGAAAATGTAGAGAAGTTAAAAAGGCATCTATATTTATACAAGGCAGAGATAGTCTATCTCTAACATTTATTATAACCTTTGGGGCATAGCTTTAAAAACAAAATTTTTGTTTGGAGAATCTGGTGACAATTCTTGATATTTGTGGACTCCTTAGGACGTTTTTTGCTAATATTAGGGTTGAGAATAGAAAATTGCTTTTCACCAGTGTCAAATTAGATATTAATCGTGTTTATCATTATTTATTTGGCATTTTTTAAAAAAAGATTTATTTAGAGAGAGAGCACATGAGGGCAGGAGGGGCAGAGGAAGAAGAGGATTCTCGAGCACATTCTCTCCTGAGTGTGGAGCCTGATGTGGGGCTAGATCCCAGGACCCTGAGATCATGAGCTGAGCCAAAATTAAGAAGAGCCCTTTCCTTGTATGAGGAATTTGGGAGACAAGATACTTGGAAAGATGATTGATAGTTACAAAGTTGCATTATGAGCAGAAGCCAGAGCAAATAAAGTTGAATGGTCTTGAATGTTTCATCATTCTAGGTCCTGGTAAAACCCCATGAAAGAACTATCCCTGTCCCCCAATGCAGTGACCAATATACTTATCGATACCCAGATATAGTCTCTCTTATTCAAACAGTGATGTACTAACACTGCTCTCCCTTTTTCTTCACTCTGTAGAACATTTCCCTTCTATAAGCACACTTCTTCATACAGGGGAGATACATGTGGCGCTGCTTCCCCCTCCCTACCCCCGAATACTCAAAGCAATCCACAGAAACACAAAGAGGGTGAAAAGAACCCAGCTAAGTCAGATTAATGACAGTTGGTATCTATAAGAGATATTGGAAAGTAAAAGTCTGATCAAAGCTTAATACTGTATCAGTTTGGTATAAGCTTTCTTACTGCTTTGGTCATAGTGTTTTCTAAATTGTAAATGCATTAAAGCAATCCAGATATGATATGCAATAAAAATCTGAAATAGGGCTTTTGTGTGGAGCATAATCTAAAAATATGGCCATGTGGAGAGAGGCTCAGTCAAGCTTCCGTCTGACTCAGTTTCGGCTCAGGTCATGATCTCAGGGTTGTGAGATCAAGCCCTGCACCAGACTTTGCTTAGCAAGGAGTCTGCTTGTCCCTCTCCTCCTCTCTGATACATATATATATATATATGTGAGTAAATACTATAAAAAATAAAAGCACTGTTGTTATTATTTGAAAAAAAAAAAGAAGGCCATGTGGAGAATGTGGGTGAGAGAGCACAGTAACTGCTTTTGGAGGGTTTTGCCTAGTGTTAACTTAGGTCCCTTGAGTGTTCTTAGCCATATTTAAATCTGTGACTGGATGTTATAGGGTAATCACTGGCAGAGTTAATTGAAATCTAATTTCTTGAATCTTTTCTCATTGTTTAGCAAGAAAGACTTTAAGTACAGTTTTTGTATTGGATAGAAAAGGAGGTAATTTTAATATTGAGAAATTGCTTTTAATTTAGGTTTTATTGATTTATTTTTAAGATTTTATTTATTTATTTGACAGAGAGAGGGAGCAGGAGCAGGAACACAAGCAGGGGGAGTGGGAGAGGGCAGGCTTCCCGCCGAGCAGGAAGCCCTATGCGGGGCTCGATCCCAGGACCCCAGGACCCCAGGACCCCGGGACCATGACCTGAGCCAAAGGCAGACGCTTAACAACTGAGCCACTCAGTCGCCCCTAGGATTTTTTTTAGATTAGAGCTCACATAGCTTCAGGTTTGGGGGAAGAAAGCCCCAGCTTTTTGGTTATATGTTCTTAACTGGGCTGTCAGTGGTTCAGAGGTTACAGCCAGGTAGTATGAGCTGAGAAGTAGAAAGTAAGTTAACTGAGCAGGGTAGAATAGAGGACTGCATTGAGTCCTGATGCGTTCCCATGGTTGTTGGTAAGTAGCCAGTGCACCTTTACTTTGTTTTGGAAAGGACAAGTGCATTTTCTTTATCTAAGGTTCTTTAACATTTAGAATTCATTTAAATACAGTATTTCTCAAGTTCCTACTCTTAGGTAAGGGGAATACAAGGATAATTAAGACTAACAAGGATCTGGCCTTTAGGAGCTTATAGTTGAGTGGGAAAAGTACACATTTCAAAGAAAAAAAAAGCTAATCATGGCTTGAGGTTAGTATTGCAGTATGAGGAAAATCTTTATTAATTAGAGATTTGTGTGGTGCCTGGTAGCTCAGTAAGTTGGGTGTCTGCCTTCGGCTTGGATCATGGTCCCAGTATCCTGGGATCAAGCCCTGCGTCCTTCTCCTTCTGCCCCCACCCCCTGACTCAGGTATACATGTGTGCTCTCTCTTTCTCTCAAATAAATAAATAAAATCTTTTTTAAGATATCAAAGAGATTTGTGGAGATTTTGGAAAATAACCATTTTCTCCGTTTTGGAACAAGTTTTAGGAGAATTGGAACATAGTCATTGGTTTTTTGTCTTTTGTGTTTCTTTCCTATAGTAAGCATTCATAATTTTGGTTATTTTTGGGGTATATCAAGTAATTAATTTACCTTAAGCTCCAAAACCTAATTTTGTTTACATTTTGGATAGAAACATTTGAAATGAAATTCATACTTGCTTCTGTTCTCCTTATTTTTCAACATTTTTTATTTTATTTTTTTTGAGAGAGAGAGTGTGTGTGTGTGTGGGGGGGTGGTGAGGGGAGAGGGGCAGAAGGAGAGGGAAACAGAGAATCCCAAGCAGGTTTCACACTCAGCACAGAGTCCGACACAGGGCTCAGTCTCACAACCCTGAGATCATGACCTGAGTCAAAATCAAGAGTCGGATGCTTAGGGGCACCTGGGTGGCTCAGTTGGTTAAGTGTCTGCCTTCGGCTCAGGTCATGGTACCCTGGTCCTGGGATCGAGCCCCACATTGGGCTCCCTGCTCAGCGGGGAGCCTGCTTCTCCCTCTCCCTCTGCTGCTCCCCCTGCTTGTGTTCTCTTGCTGTCTCTCTCTTACTCTCTCAAATCAATAAAATCTTTAAAAAAGAAAAAGAAGAAAAAAAGAGTCAAATGCTTAACTGACTGAGCCACCCAGGCATCCCTCAACATTATTTATCAAAGAGCCACTAATGAAATAAATACATTTATCTGCAGTCTCTGTATCTTAACAAGTTAGAATTTTGATTTTTCTGTGTTCCTACCCTAGGAAGTATTTTAGGACAAAAGAGGACATTTTATTTTTACAGTGTACCAACTATGTAAATATAAAACAGATGGACACATAGGTATTGAATACAACTATTGAAATACTAAATGTACATAGATATAAAAGGAGAAATGGACAGAAACACAATTATACTGGTAGACTTTATTTTTCTTAATTAAATTTTTTATTTAAGATTTTATGTACTTATTAGGGAGAGGGAGAGAGCATGGCCGGGTGGGGGGAGAGGCAGAGGGAGAGGGACAAGCAGAATCCCTGCTGAGCTGAGCAGGGAGCCAGGCACGGGGCTCAATCCCAGGACACTGAGATCATGACCCAAGACGAAGACAGACACATAATTGACTGAGCCACCCAGGAATCCCTTAATAAAAAAATAAAAATAAAAAAGTTTTTAAAATTTATTTTAGAGAGATTGTGAGTAGGGATGAGGTGAGGGGCAGAGGGAGAAGGAGAAGCAGGCTTCCTGCTGAGCAGGGAGGCCCATGTGGGGCTTGATCCCAGGACCATGACTAGAGCTGAAGGCAGGTGTTTAACTAACTTAAGCCACTCAGGCACCCCTATAGTGGTAGACTTTAACGTATCTTTCTCAGTCTTGAATGGGTCAAGTAGTTTAGTAAGAGCAGACAGTATCTGAACTGTACTATACAATTTTTAGAAATTGGTTATTCCACAGGTATAATTTTTTTCATGTAATTGTCATCTTAGTTTTAAAAAACAGCTTTATTGAGGTATAAACAATATTTAATGTCTGTAATTGGATTATAAATGCACTGTGGATTAAATTATAAATTATATACATAAATGCACTAATAAACATATTTAATGGATATAATTTGATGTTAGGATACAATTTTATATTAAGGTTTTCTATCCTCTGCATTAAATGTTAAATGTTGATGTTATTGAACCATTTCTTGATAAATCAGGGTCTTATAAAAACCAATTATGGTACTCTTTGTTATTTAACAATCTTAAGACTTGAGGGGGAGTTGAATGCTTTTTGCTAGTACACTAAATAGGCTCAGATGACTATGCTGTGTGTGTGTGTGTGTTTAAATTAAAGTCTTTAATTTTGGATTTGTAAAACAAAAGATAAATTAAGGTAATTATTATGGAACTCAAAGGCTGAGATTTACCAGTGATTTGATCTTTTTCTTTGATTAATCATTTAAGAATCTTTATAGGATAAAAATCTGTGATTTAAAGGACACAAACTTTTAAAAATTGTGGTAAAAATGCAAGCAATTTCTACTCTTGACAAATTTTTTTTTTTTAAAGATTTTATTTATTTATTTGAGAGAGAGAGAATGAGAGACAGAGAGCATGAGAGGGAGGAGGGTCAGAGGGAGAAGCAGACTCCCCGCTGAGCAGGGAGCCCGATGCGGGACTCGATCCTGTGACTCCAGGATCATGACCTGAGCCGAAGGCAGTCGCTTAACCAACTGAGCCACCCAGGTGCCCCAACTCTTGACAAATTTTCAGTTGCACAATACAGTATTGTTATCTGTAGGCACAGTGTTGTATAGCAAATTTGTAGAATTTATTAATCTTGCTACTGTGCTGTTTGGATACTTGTTTCTGCTATATATAGGTTTTGTTTACATTTCTGGCTACTGTTTCTTCCCTTACTGTTAGATGACAGTTTGACCACTATCAGTGTTCTTCCCTAAAACAGCCTCTGTCTCCTGGTTCCCACCCTCCTCTACACCCCCTCCAGTTCTCTAATTTGTAAATTAGAGTGTGCGAATAGAGTAAAGTAGATGTTTTAGTATGTTGATGTGATGCTGTCAGTATTGTTGCATGAGGTTATAAACATGTGTTTTGAGTTCTCATCTATGTTCTGTTTAGCTGAGTCATCACTATACACCATATTCATGCTTTATTTTTAAAAACATGGTAGCTTGTTATTATTACTAATAATAGAGTGTTTAAGCTGTTGTATTTTAAGGAATCTTGTGGTTTTTGAGAATTTTGAAAGGCAAGTAAAAATTCTTGAAAAGTAGGGAGATTCTTTTTTATTTTATTTTTTTTAAGATTTTATTTATTTGAGAGAGAGAAAGAGAGAGAGAGAGAGCATGAGAGGGGGGAGGGTCAGAGGGAGAAGCAGACTCCCTGCTGAGCAGGGAACCTGATGCGGGACTGGATCTTGAGACTCCAGGATCATGACCTGAGCTGAAGGCAGTTGCTTAACCAACTGAGCCACTCAGGTGCCCTGAAAAGTAAGGAAATTCTCAACACTGTAAAAAGGGCAAGTAGGTTGTGTTTTCTAGATTATGAGGTCTACAGTATTCACTGCATAGGTTAGATGTATTTGAATTTAACTTTTATTTATTTTATTTTTTTTAAAGATTTTATTTGTTATCAGAGCACAAGCAGGGGGGAGTGGCAGGCAGAGGGAGAAGCAGGCTCCCTGCTGAGCAAGGAGCCGATGCAGGACCCTGGAATCATGACCTGAGCTAAAGGCATATGCTTAACCCACTGAGCCACCCAGGTGTCTCTGAATTTAATTTTTTAATATGAAGCATTTCAGACATAAAACATATGGAGAATAATGATAAATATTCATTTACCCACTACCTAGTCTCAGAAATAAAGCATCACCAATATAGCTGAAGCCTCCTGTGTATTATTCTGTTCCTCATCATACTCCCCTCTCCCAGATGTGCCACTTTGTTGATCTTTATGTTTCACATGCATGTTCTTATTCTCTTACTGCATTTTTGTATCTCTAAAGAATAGGTTCTTTTATACATTTTAAAGCTTTATAAAATATTAGTACTGTATCTTTTTGTAACTTATTTTTGCTTAGAATTAATTCATTCGAGGATGGTTTATATAGCCAACCATTATGACCAACTTTTGTTTAGTGCATACTGTGTGCGTGGCACTGTGCTAAGAATTTTACATGTATTCTCATTTAATTCTTGTAACAGTCATTTGAGGTAGGTACTCTCCCCATTTTATAGATAAGGACAGTGAAGCTCTGGGATGTTAAGTCATTTGCTCACGACACAGCTGATAAGTGGTAGAGCTGGGATAAAAATCAGGTAATTTCACTCCAGGGTCATCATTTTAAACAACGGTTAGGGTCATTGGATAAGGGTAAGTCTCCACAATCCTTTTATATCAGTTTCTGAAATTAAACAAAACCCCAGAAGTTCTTCATAATTCTTTTGGTGTTAAAATCTGATGTGACCAGACATGAAGATGTGGTATTTATTTTTTTTCATTTGGTGTGAGTGAATATTCATATATGGTGCTGCAGAAATACTGTTTGATAATGGAACTGCTGCCCCAGACATAGTAGGCGAGTTATGACCTGTAATATATGCACTGCATTGCTTTTCTAAAATTCAGAAAATTCTAAGTTTTGTTCTTAAAAGTTTTGGATGAGAAATTGTGGGCTGGTACTGTGCTGTAGATCTCTTTCTACATGGGATTTTGGAGTTGTTGGGCTGATCAAGAAGGCACTTAATTTTGCAAAAGAAAAATTTTCTAAATATAATGAATTAGTTTGGCCATGTGACACACTTTAGCTTACCATAAATATAATTTTCTATTCTGTCACTGGTCAACAAAAGCAGTTCTTGCTTAAAAAACAAAAAAAAACAAACAAAAAAAACCCAACAAAAAAACCCAAAAAAACGCCAGAACAGTTCTTGCTGCTTTTTTATATTGCTGGAATTGTAAAAAATCTGTTTTCCTCACTGGACTTTTGAGTTCTTAAGGGTAGAGATCATGACCTTGGCAGTCACCAGCATTTATTGCAATGCCTGACATAGAGAAGGCTCAGCAAATATTTGTTTAAAGAGTGGATGGCAACTTTTTGGTGTAACATGTTTCCCTATTACTTAGGTCATCTAGGGGATAGTGTGATGAATTGAATAAGGAGGGAAAAAGAAGAGATGCATGAAGCTAACTTCTGATTACATATTTTTTACATTCTCCCTGCCCCCTTTGAAATGGATATAAATGATGCTTATGTTGATATCATTTATGATACTGTTTTCTCTGTTAACTGTAGTTAATGGGTGCTGAACTGTTAAACTTTTTTTTTCATTTTCTTGATTAAAAACTTTGATCCTGCTGCTTTCTGAATTCAAGATTCTTAAAACTTAATGCCCATTTTTATTTTTATTTATTTACTTTAAAAAATTTTATTTATTTATTTGACAGAGAGATAGAGGGCACAAGTAGGCAGAGCAGCGGACAGAGGGAGAGGGAGAAGCAGGCTTTCTGCTGAGCAGGGAGCCGGATGTGGGGCTCAATTCCAGGACCCTGGGATCATGACCTGAGCCGAAGGCAGATGCTTAACCGACTGAGCCACCCAGGAGCCCCTTAATGCCCTTTTTTTTTTTTTTTTAAAGATTTTATTTATTTATTTGAGAGAGAGAGAATGAGAGAGAGCACATGAGAGGGGGGAGGGTCAGAGGGAGAAGCAGACTCCCTGCCGAGCAGGGAGCCCTATGCGGGACTCGATCCAGGGACTCCAGGATCATGACCTGAGCCGAAGTCAGTCGCTTAACCAACTGAGCCACCCAGGCGCCCCCCTTAATGCCCATTTTTAAAAATTGGGTTTAACTGCTGTGTTTTGAGAGTTTTTTTTAAAGATTTTATTTATTTATTTGACAGAGAGAGACACAGCGAGAGAGGGAACACAAACAGGGGGAGTGGGAAAGGGAGAAGGCTTCCCGCTGAGCAGGGAGCCCGATGTGGGCCTCAATCCCAGGACCCTGGGATCATGACCTCAGCTGAAGGCAGATGCTTAACGAGTGGAGCCACCCAGGTGCCCCTTGAGAGTTCTTTTTAATAGTCTGGTTACAAGTCCTTTGTTTGATGCACTTTGTTTGATGCCGTTTGCAAATATCCCAATCTGTAACTTGTCTTTTCATTTTTTTAACAATGTTTTTAATAGTGTAAAAGTCTGTAATTTTTATGAAGTCCAGTTTTATAATTTTTTCTTTTATGGGTGTGACTTTGATATGATGTCTAAGAACTCTTTGCCTAACCCCAGGTCATGAAGATTTTCTCCTCTGTCGTCTTCTAACAGTTTTTTATAGTTGTATGTTTTACATTTAGATCTATGCTCCATTTTGAGTTAGTATTTTAGAAGGTGTGAGATTTAGGTTGAAGTTCAGTTTTTTTGCATATGAATGTCCAGTTGTGATGTGCATTGTGATACCTGAGCCGAAGGCAGATGCTTAAGGACTGAGCCACCCAGGCGCTTGATTATCATTTTAATGTTTGTGGTGATATCCCCTTTTCATTACTAATACTGGTGATTTGTGTTATTTCTCTTTTATCATCTAGCCAGAGGTTTATCAGTTTTACTAGTCTTCTCAAAGAACCGGCTTTTGGTTTCGTTGACTTGACCTAATGTCTGTTTTTAATTTCATTGATTTCTATTTTTTATTATTTGCTTTTTTCTACTTCTCTTGGATTTATTTTTCTCTTTTTCTAGTTCTTAAATGGAAGCTTAGATTGCTTGAGATGTTTCTGCTGTTCTGACACAAGAATTTAATGCTGTTCATGTCCCATTAAGCACTACCTAAGTGTGTACCACAAATTTTAATGTGTGTTTATGTTTTTGTTCAGTTCCATATATTTACTAATGTCCCTTGATATTTCCTCTTTCACCAATGGATTATTTGGGAATGTATTAATTTCCAAGTCCATGGAGAATTTTCCAGTTAGCTTTCTGTTACTGATTTTTAGTTTAATTCTATTAATGGTCAGACTATACCTTATTTTATATGATTTCCATTCATTTAATTTATTAACTTTTTTTTTTAATGACCCAGGAAATGGTCTATGTTGGTGAATGTTCTGTATGCACTTGAAAAGAATGTATATTCTGCTCTTGTTGGTTGAGGTGTTCCATAACTATTGGTTAGATCCAGTCGGTTGATGATGGCATTCAGGTCTTTTATATCTTTGCTTATACTCTGTAATTTTTTAAAAAATATTTTATTTCTTTATTTGATAGAGGGATAGCAAGAGCAGGAACACAAGCAGGGGGAGTGGGAGAGGGAGAAGCAGGCTTCCTGCTGAGCAGGGAGCCCGATGCGGGGCTTGATCCCAGGACCCCGGGATCATGACTTGAGCCGAAGGCAGACGCTTAACGACTGAGCCACCCGGAAGCCCCTGATACTCTGTAATTTTATCATTAGGGGGCATGTTGAAGTCTCTATAATTGGGATATCTTTGATACCTGTCAATTTCTGATTCATGTATTTTTTAACTCTATTGTTATATACATTTGCAATTAGGATTGTTGTATTTTCTTGGTGAATTCACTCTTTTTTTAAAAAATATTTTATTTATTTATTTGACAGAGAGAGCAAGAGAGGGGACACAAGCAGGGGGAGTGGGAGAGGGAGAAGCAGGTTTCCAGCTGAGCAGGGAGCCCGATGCGGGGCTTGATCCCAGGACCCCGGGATCACGACCCTAGCCGAAGGCAGATGCTCAACGACTGAGCCACCCAGGTGCCCCTGAATTCACTCTTATCATGCAGTGGGAGAATAAAGTGATTTACTCCATGCTCTTTTACAACTCCTCTGGTCAGAGAGAAGAGTTCCCTTTCCCCAGTTTTTAGATGCCTGCCTGCCTATTCATTGCTGTTCTGCCACAGCCACCACCATTGCAGTGTTGCCTAGAGGCAGGGGTGGAGGGAAGGAAAAAATAAAAAGCAAAAAGAGAGAATTTCTCCCGTCCTTCTTTTCTGGCTTCCTGGACCAGAGAGAGAGGGTTTTCCTTAGAGCTCCTTCTCTGTACTCTGAGCACTTCGGGTTTTGGGTTGCCATTGGGTCCAGGCTGGGCAATACTGGAGGAAAAAGGATAACCTCTTGCCATTTTGATGGAACTTCAAATTCTCTCTTTCTCGAATCTGCTGTCATTTACTTTTCAGAGTCCTTGGGTAGCTGTGGTATGCATTTTATCCAGGATTTATAGTTACGGTCAGAGGGAGAGACAGCTGTCTCCTTGGAGTGTGTTTACTCCATCTTCCCTGGAACTAGAACTTTTTGTTTAGTTTTGAACTTAGAATGAATTTTCAAATATACTGTTCTTTATTCTGTAAATTAACTTTTTCATTCATGCCTAAGAGATTTTCTTGTGATAAAAAAAAGAAATAAGTAGAAGTAGGTTGTCACAGCCAAGGAAAAAAAATTACTGCTTTCTCTAGAGATATCCTGGTGCTGGAGAAAGAGTGCTGATTGGGGGAATCACAAGATGTGAGTCAGGCTAGTAATTAATTCTTTGACCTTGTACAAGGTATTTAACAGCCTGGGTCCTCAATTGCCTCCATAAAAAGCTAGTGGCATAAACTGTATGTCTGTGATTCTGTGGCTGAGCTGAGAAATGGCTCCAGGTAACTTGTTTGTCTCTCAGCTGGCTTAAACTCTTGTGATTTTTCCCCCCTGTTGGACTAAGTGTTTTGGAAATAGATTTAGGCTTTTTCTAATAGTCTTGTTTGCTTTATTATCGAGGCCTTCGTAGAGAAAAGTTATTTTCCAGCAGAGTATTACTAATTGACCTTGATTTTTTTTAGTTGCCTTAGTCTTCTTTTGTTCCCCACACACCAAATTTGGGTTAATGATAAATAAGATTATTATTATTTTTTTATTTTTTATTTTTTATTTTTTTTTAAAGATTTTATTTATTTATTTGAGAGAGAGAGAATGAGAGATAGTACAAGAGGGAAGAGGGTCAGAGGGAGAAGCAGACCCCCTGCTGAACAGGGAGCCCAATGCGGGACTCGATCCCGGGACTCCAGGATCATGACCTGAGCCGAAGGCAGTCGCCCAACCAACTGAGCCACCCAGGCGCCCCAATAAGATTATTTTTTTAAAAAAATCTTTATTTAGGTAATCTCTATGACCCAGTGTGTGTAGAGAACTCACAACCCTGAGATCGAGTCGCATGATCCTCCCATTGAGACAGCCAGGCATCCCAAATAAGATTTTTTTTTTTCTTAAAGATGTATTTATTTGAGAGAGAGAGAGAGAGAGCGAGCGAGTGAATGCATGTGCATGAGCAGGGTAAGGGGCAGAGGGAGAAGAATATCCAAGCAGACTCATGCTAAGCACGGACCCTTGACTCAGGGCTGGATTGTGATCACGAGCCATGAGGTCAGGACCTGAGCCAAAACCAAGTTGGATGCTTAACCAACTGAGCTACCCAGGTGCCCCTATTTATGAAAAATTTTAAAGACTTAAATGCTTTGTTTATTGAAGCTTTTTTTTAAAAATTTTTTTTATTAAAGATTTTTTTTTCTTTTTATTTATTTATTTGAGAGAGAGAATGAGATAGAGCATGAGAGGGGGGAGGGTCAGAGGGAGAAGCAGACTCCCTGCTGAGCAGAGAGCCCGATGCGGGACTCGATCCTGGGACTCCAGGATCATGACCCGAGCCGAAGGCAGCCGCCCAACCAGCTGAGCCACCCAGGCGTCCCGAAGCTTTTTGACTTTTAAAAAGCTTTTGATTATGAAAATTTCTAATATAAATAAAAATAGAGAATAATACAATGTAACTTGATATACTTATCATGTGCCCTCAGCAGCGTTCAGCATTTTGCCCATTTTGTTTCATTTTTTCCCCTCCTCAGTACTTTTTCCCCTGGAGTATTTTGAAACAAATCCTAGCAGTCATATAATTTTATCTGTAAAGATAATGTTCATTTTTCAAGTATTGAGAAGAACTCTGGCCTTGGAGTTCAGGTGCTGGCTCTGTCATTTACCACCTTGTGATCTTAAGTGCGTAATTGCTCTAAGATGAAGTTTCTTCATGGGCAAAGCAGGGATAATGATCTCTGCCCTTCAAAATGGGATGGAACAAATGAAACAATGAAGACAGTGAATGTACAAATGTTTAAACACTAGGCCCACAGTATTTCTATTAAAAAGTAACAAAATATTATACAGGAAGCTTTATATAGTTTAGTACATGTGATCTTAAGGGGGCCTTAGGGAGGAAAATACCAATACCTACAGAACTTTTCTAAAAAATTCCTGATATACTATCCCTACCTTGAGGAATGATGCTATAGTGAACTAATGGGACTGGGATATCTTCCTGGTTTGTGTGATTAGAACAACTTTGAGTATTACTGGTTTAAGGATTCCACAGCTTGTATGTACTGAAGATGATTGATATTTTTATCTAATTTTTATCATTTTTCTTAACATTATTGAGGTATAATATACATACAATAAAATGCACTTGTTGTAAGTGTTCAGTTCATTGAATTTTGAGAGGTGTATACATACCCATCATAAACATTTCTGTCACCCCAGAAGGTTTCCTTGCATCCCAGTTGATTCCCATCCCACCCTCAACCTCAGGCAATCATTGATCTCTTTAGCATCACTGTAGATTAGCCTAGAGTTTCATATAAGTGAAATCATACAGTGTGTACTTTCTTGTTCCTGCTTCTTTTGCTCAGCATGTTTTTGAGACTCTTCCGTATTATGTTGTTTTATTCTGAGAAGTATTCATTTATGTGGGTATACCATTATTATTCACCAGTTTATGGACATTTGAGTTGTTCCTAGTTTTTAGTAATTATAAATGAAGCTCCTGTGAACATTTGTGTACAAGTCTTGGTGAGAACGTATATTTTCATTGCTTTTTGGGTCAATACTGAGTGGATTTGCTGAATCCTAAGTATATATTTAATTTTATAAAAAATTGCCAAACTTTCCCAAGGTAGTTGAACCATTCCATTTGCATTCCATGAGTCGTCTATGAAAGTTGAGCACTGGGTGTTATATGTAACTAATGAATCGTTGAACACTACATCAAAAACTAATGATGTACTACTATATGCTCGCTAACTGAACATAATGAAAAAAAAAAGTTTTACATCCCTGCCAACACTTGGTATGGCCAGTCTTTTAAATTTTAGCCATTCTAATGGTGTAGGGTGATATCTTATAGTTTTAATTTGCATTTCCCTGCTGACTAATAACATTAAGCATGTTTTCATGTGTTTATGGCCATTCTTCAAGAAGTGTCTATTCAAATCTCTTACTCATTTTTAAATAAGATGTCTTATTATTGAGTTGTAAAATTATATATTTTGAATACATACCCTTTGTAAGATAGGAATTTTATTTTTTTTCTCTGTGGCTTGCCTTATTTGCATCTTGTGAAAAACAAAACTTGTAACTTTTTGTCAAGTCAAGTTTATTATTTCTTTCATATTTTGTACTTGTTATATATGAAATCTCTGCTTAACCTAAGTTCCCAAAGATTTTCTCCTATGTTTTCTAATGGAAGATTTTTTAGTTTTGGCTTTATTGTTTAGGGCTATGACCCATTTTGAATTAATTTTTGTGTATTATGTGAGGTTAGGATCCAAGCTTAATTTTTTCTCCATATAGATACCGAGTTGTGCCAGCACCATTTGTTGAAGGAATACCCTTTCTCTTATTGACTAACCTTAGCCTCTCTGTTGAAAATCAGTTGAGCTTATTTGTGTGGGTCTATTCCTAAAGTTTCTATTTTGCTCCATTATTCTCTGAGTCTACTCTTTTTTTTTTTAAAGATTTTATTTATTTATTTGAGAGAGAGAATGAGATAGAGAGAGAGAGCACATGAGAGGGGGGAGGGTCAGAGGGAGAAGCAGACTCCCTGCCGAGCAGGGAGCCCGATGCGGGACTCGATCCTGGGGCTCCAGGATCATGACCTGAGCCGAAGGCAGTCGCTTAACAAACTGAGCCACCCAGGCGCCCCCTCTGCGTCTACTCCTAAATTCATTTCCACATTGTCCTAATTACTGTAGCTCTGTAGTATTTCTTCAGATTAGGTAGTGCAATTTCTCCAACTTTGTCTTTTTTTTTTCTTGTTTTGGCTGTTCAAGGTCCTTTATTACTGTTATTATTATTAATTTAAAAAATATGAGAATATGACTCTAGTAGTCTTTTTTTTAAATTTTATTTTATTATGTTATGTTAATCACCATGCATTACATCATTAGTTTTTGATATAGTGTTCCATGATTCCTTGTTTGCGTATAACACCCAGTGCTCCATTCAATACGTGCCCTCTTTAATACCCATCACCAGGCTAACCCATCCCCCCACCACCCTCCCCTCTAGAACCCTCAGTTTGTTTCTCAGAGTCCATAGTCTCTCATGGTTCATCTCCCCTTCCGATTTCCCCCTCTTCATTTTTCCCTTCCTACTATCTTTTTCTTCTTTTTTTTTTTAAACATAATGTATTATTTGTTTCAGACGTACAGGTCTGTGATTCATCAGTCTTAAACAATTCACAGCACTCACCATAGCACATACCCTCCCCAGGGTCTTACCTCTAACCTGTAGTCTTACCCTCTAAGATTGGTTTATTATTTTTGCCTCGTCACAATTTTCAAAGATTTTATTTATTTATTTGACAGAGAGAGACACAGCCAGAGAGGGAACCACAAGCAAGGGGAGTGGGAGAGGGAGAAGCAGGCTTCCCCCAGAGCAGGGAGCCCGATGCGGGGCTCAATCCCAGGACCCTGGGATCCTGACCTGAGCCGAAGGCAGATGCTTAACGACTGAGCCACTCAGGCACCCCCTCATCAAAATTTTCAAAGAGTATCCAGTGTACTGAGATGATTATTGTTTCTTGGAAAAGTGTTTAAATATGGTAATTGGTCTTGTAATCTCTCATTTTGAGTTGAACTTTGTGATCATATTCAATATTCATCTGATAATTTGTTGTGTTATATTAACAGTTGAGCAGAAAATATTTGTCTTCTCTAAGGTTAGGCATAGACCTTTTTTTAATTACTTTAAGGATTGAGTAGAGATTTGAGTTGAGTTTGTTCCTAAGATATTTTGATAATAATGATTTATTTTACATATTGGTATATTCTGTGTCTTATCTTAAAATTTAATACTTAACACTTTTGTTTGTATTCTTTCCAGAAATTTACTGAGTTGAATTTGTATGTAATAGCTTTGTTGAAGCTTTGTATCATTGGCTTTAGCAAATCTTGAATTCTTAAAAATTAGAAATTTTTGTGGGAAGTTGTGTGAATGGTTTTGGTAGTAAAAAACGTGAACATTTTTATTTAATGTCTTTCCATATCCAGAGGATGCCAGCCCCCATCAGATTGCGGGAGCTGATCCGGACCATCCGGACAGCCCGAACCCAAGCCGAAGAACGAGAAATGATCCAGAAAGAATGTGCTGCAATCCGATCATCTTTTAGAGAAGAAGACAATACGTACCGGTGTCGGAATGTGGCAAAATTACTATATATGCACATGCTGGGCTACCCTGCTCACTTTGGACAGGTAGGCTGGGCTGAGACCACATCTAGCAAGGGTACTCTTGTTTCAATGACTGTAGCTCAGAGAGGGTTGGTCAGTCTTTTCCTGTCAGGAAAGACAGGATACTTTTGATAGTCATGTAGTCTGATCATTGTGAAACTGAGGGTAGAATTGAGAAAGTTGCAGACCTGGAAGGGCATGATATTGCTGTCAGTTGTGCTTACCATTGGGAATCTCATTATGTGGATTAGAGTATGTTTTGATGGTGACAACTAGCTTGCTTAAAGATTGACCAGGATTAACCAGTAGATTGTGATTGGTCTGTCAGAGGGGCTGGACTATAATGAATATTTAAGAAATGTTTGCTAAATGTTTCCTTAATTATATTCTGTATGCACCATGATATAAGGAGGAACCACTCAGAACAGATGTTTTTAAGTAAAAGAAATTAAGTGGTTGCCACATAATGGCATTTATCGATTTTGCTGTAATTACCTAATTACTTGATTGCTATAGCCACTATGCAGGTCTGTCTCCTGATTTTCTCCTACACACAAATGCATATTATTAGATATGGCCAGTTTGAGAATGATACTCTTGGTGATAAGTGCTTTCTTCTTTCCATGTTTATACGTGATAAGGGGGATTGAGTCACAGAGAAGGGTATAGTGGGTTGTTTTTTTAATTCTTATTAATGCTATTAAATTTTATCTCAATTTAAGAATTGTATTATATGCTAAATAGTCTTTTTAAGGAAAAGACCGCAAAACTGAAAGAATGTGCAACATTAGGAGAAAAATACCACCCATGTTTCCATTTTTCAAAGATAACTATTGTTAATGTTTTGATAGATTTAATTTACCTGGAAAGATGCCCATGTTTATCTTTTGTTCAGCTCAGTAACTCTGGTGAAGGAGATTCCCCCCGCCTCTGAGTTAAAACAGTGATGGTTTTGAATCCTATCAGAATGACTTGGGTTAGTTTTGTGTTTATCTTGGGGCTGGGAATGAGGTCACTTTCTCTAGAAATACGTGATTGAGCGTGGGAGAGCATTAACTTCCCAAAGAAAAATTGAGGTGTTAATATCAGGGGGATGAGGACCAGGTACTAGGCAAACAAAAGCAGCAGCTGTCTCCTCTGAATAAAACATGTTATATGCTTTTACCACATCAAAAAGCGATCCAGGTGGTTATACATTTAGTGCATGTCATCGTATAAAGCAAATAGATGTCCATATATTTTTGTTGGCTGATTTTAAGTAGACACATTTAGGTTAGATTTACAAAAATCTGATATGTTGGGCTGTAAAAGATAATCAAGGGTGGAGGGGGGGAGACTTAATCCCTACACTCAGAAATGACCACCATTAACATCATGGAGTTAAGGGAGTTCTTTAAAGACCAACTGTTGAATTTAAAATCATACGATAGATTTAAGACTGATGATATTTCATTTTGTGAAAGAGCACTTTCTATATTTCTAAGAGTCATTACTATGTTTAAATAAAATATGCTTTCCATCTTTACTAGATGGCATTTTTTGGGTGTTCTGGAATTTAATTATTTGATAAAACATTTAATTCTTAGGTGGAAAGTGTTAATATTGAAGGAAACTGTATTAAAATTGTGGTACCAAAGAAAAGACTTTTCTGAATGGGAATAGCAATCATAATTTTAAGTCCCTTCATCTGTTTCTTCTATTTGAATAAGTCAGGGTCCTATCCAAGCAGTAATTTGGTACCTTGCCCATCAGAATTTCCTTTATAATGTACCCATAAAAAGATTCCTATCTAGGTTCTCTCACCTGCATGTATGAATCACAGTACCATTTTGATTTTAATTATGTGTAAAAACAGCTGCCGTTTATTGCATTTTATTAGACTTGTTAGACTTGTGCTGTTCATTATGATAGCCAGTAGCTGCATAGCCACTGGTCTCTTGAAATGTGGCTAGTTCAGCTGAGGCAAATATTAAAGGAAAATAAATTTTTGGTGGGTATTTGATGCAGTTACTGGAAAACTTTTAAATGTTTTAGACAACTTGGGTATGTGAATCCACTTTATCAATTGTAAATTTTATGAAATCTAAATACAGTTAAAATATTTCTGATGGATATGTAGTATACAAATTGAGATGTGCTGTAAGTGTAAAATAATACTGTATTTAGAAGTCTTAGTACAAAAGAAAGTTGTAAAATATCTAATAATTTTTGTGTTGATTATATGTTGAATGATATTTTAGATATATTGGGTTAAATAAAATCTATTATTCAAACTAATTTCACCTGTTTCTTTTTACTTTTTACTGCAGTATCTAGCATGATGCTGTTCAATAGAAATAAAAATATGAGCCAGGTGTATAATTTAAAAATTTCTAGTAGCAGGTAGAGGGAGAAGCAGGCTCCCCGCTGAGCAAGAAGCCCGATGCGGGACTGGATCCCAGGAACCTGGGGTCATGACCTGAGGCTTAACTGACTGAGCCACCCAGGGGTGTCCCGATCCTTAAGCTTTCTTTTCTCAGTTTCCTCATCTGTAAAATGGGGACAATCTTCATACTACTGTATGGGGTTATTATGAAGATGAGTAAATTAGATTAGTAAATGTTAAACATTTATGTTTTGTACATAAAAAACTCAAATACTACTTTACCATTTCCTCAAGGACAGCAAAACATTTTTTTTTTTTTGAAAAATCACTGAATTCTAAAATAGATTTTCATTTATTTATGTATGTGTGTATGTCTCTATACCCAACGGGGGGCTCAAACTCATGACCCCAAGATCAAGAGTTTCATGCTCTTCCAACTGAACCAGCCAGGCACCCCTAAAATAGATTTTCTTATGTGGGTCTTTTATCTAGGAGTCTCTTAGTAATGTAAAAGACTGTATCCTCAACATTTTTACAACAAAAGCCATGATAAATTTCTTGTAGGGTTTATAACCTTTCATGTGTCTGGCTTAAACATGACCCAGAAATAAAGTTGAGTAAAGAAGTGGGTAGATTGTAGGAGTAAAAAATGGTAGCTTGGGAGCCAGACTCTTCCACAGATGTGTTTTGTTTGCACAGTGCGTTAAATTTTTTGAATTTGCTGCCGACATAAAAATCAAGGAACTTCTCATGGAAATCTGGATTTCTAGTTTCTCTTAGAAAATCGGGAGGATTTGACAGCACTGGATCCACATTTTCCCATGGCACTAGTGGGCTGGTGACCTTGTCCAGGCTGGGCTTGCATTGTCTGTTTCCTTCCTGTTCCAGCCGGCCTGCTATCCTCAGTTACCTGTCCATAGTAGTCTTCCCTTCCATCAATACAGTATAGCACTTCACTTCCTTATGTTCCTTAAAGTTTTAGTGTTCTCTATAATAAAGTCTTACAAACCTTTGGTGAAATTTATAGGTTCCTTGGAGCTCTTTGTCCTATTGCGAATAGCGGTCTTAAAACTTTAATAATTAGGTTTTAGATATTACGGAAATATAATTCATTTTTGCATATTTATCTTCTTAGCAACATTATTGCATTTGGTTCTAAGAGTCCTTGTAGACTCCATTGCTTCCATATAGTCAATACTATTGTCTGTAAGCAATGGCAATTCCCTAACTTTCCATCCTTATGGAAAGTTTTTTTTTTTTCTTTCATTTTTTTCCTTCTTTCTTTACTACAATGTATCTATAATTGGATGGCGATAGTAGGCATTCCTGCCTTGAGCACCTTTAAACCCAGATTGTGCCCAAAATAAGCCTGAACTGTCTTTGCCAGAAAACAAAAACTAGGGGCGCCTGGGTGGCTCAGTTGGTTAAGCGACTGCCTTCGGCTCGGGTCATGATCCTGGAGTCCCAGGATCGAGTCCCGCATCGGGCTCCCTGCTCGGCAGGGTGCCTGCTTCTCCCTCTGACCCTCCCCCCTCTCAGGTGCTCTGTCTCTCTCATTCTCTCTGTCTCAAATAAATAAATAAAATCTTAAAAAAAAAACAAACAAAAACTACAGAGGTCATGTTAAAAGGATTTAGTAGCCACCAGAAGTGGCTTTTTGTTGTGCCCCAAAATAAAATTTGAGCATTAATAAGAATAATTATAAATGAATATACCAAGTTAGTTTATATCAGTGAGTTCATAATTTTTTATCTAAAGATTTTATTTATTTGAGCACGTGCACAAGTGAGCAGGGAGAGGGGCAGAGGGAGAGAGAGAATCTCAAGCGGACTCCACACAGAGCGGGGAGCCTGACATGGGGCTCGATCTCATGATGCTGATATCATGACCTGAGCCAAATCAAGAGTCGGATGCTTAACCGATTGTGCCACCCAGGGGCCCCAGTGAGTTCATAAGTATTAAACAAATTTTTAAAAACTCCGTTGGTCATCTTTGGAGCATACTAGGGTCTCATTTTGAAAACTAGTAGATAAAAGGAAAAGAAACATTTATCCTGCCTTTCCTACCAGTAGTTCTTTCTGAAGGAATTATTGGTAAGTTCCTTCCAAAGGAACTCTTGGTAACCCAATGGTACATATAGAGAAGTTGCTCCTTAGAGGAAAAATCCAGTAATAAATGAAAGAATAAAAGAATTAGAATATTACTATTTTGTGATCTCTGATGATCATTGTCGATGCTAATGTCACAAAAGAGAGACAACCACCAGAAATAATTACATACTTCATGAAAGTTCATACCACCACCTATGAAGTGTATTTGCTAAGTCAAAATAAAATAAAAACTGAAAAACCTGAATCTGATCAAGAATCTTGTCCATTTAACAAGGGACTTTTATAAGAGTTCATTGCAGCATTGTTTCTGATATGAAAACATTGGGAATAATCTATATATCCACAAAAAGAATAGTAAGTTGTGGTATATTCACAAGTGGGATACTATATTAGCAATGAAGAGAACTAAATTACAGTTTCTTGTCTGAATGTGAGTAGTACTCAAAGATGTTGAATGAAAAGAACAGGACTATGGTATGATACTTATATAAAGCTTAAAACATTGAAAAACAATTGTCTCAACATATGCAGTAAAGACACACTGCGTGGCAATGATGAACAGCAATTTTGAGTTTTCGTTACTCCTGGGATGGAGAGAAGGGAAATGGAATCGAGGCAGAGTATGCAGAGGGCTTCAATTGAATTTGTAATATTAAAAAATGTAAAATAAAATAAGTAGGGCAAAATGTTAAGATTTGCTAAAGCTGGCTGGTGGCTTAATGACTGTTACATGATTTTTGTGTATTTTGAGTGAAATATTTCATAATAAATTTTCTCAAGAGGAGAAATGGGATGCAATAGGAATGTTGTTTTTTTTTTTTTCCCCTGCCAGAAGAATGAAAAAATAGACCGGTCTCCTATAGATTTTTTTTTTTTTTAAAGATTTATTTATTTATTTATTTGACAGAGAGACACAGCGAGAGAGGGAACACAAGCAGGGGGGAGTGAGAGAGCGAGAAGCAGGCTTCCCGCGGAGCAGGGAGCCCGATGCGGGGCTCGATCCCAAGACCCTGGGATCATGACCTGAGCCAAAGGCAGACGCTTAACAACTGAGCCACCCAGGCACCCTCTCCTATAGATTTTTATGTTGCCAGACTACATAGTGGTAAAGCAGTTACAGGCTTATTCTTCAAATGTGTGTGTGTGTGTGTGTTGTATGTATAAACTAGAAATTTATTTCTGAATGTTAAATTGAAATAAAGTTAACTTTTTAAAAGACCTAAACAATCAGTTGCAGATCCATTAATGTTTAATTGCATCCTTTCATCAAGGTGATTGTTCACATCATAAAGCTTAGATGTTAAATTTAAAAGCAAATGTATATATGCATTTGACCTTGTGGGAAATTGTTCTAAAAGCTAACAAAATAGGTGCAGCTTTTTTCAAGGGCAACCAGATTAAATGTTGATAAAGGGCAATATTTGTACTTGCTTTAGAACAATGTAACAAGGCCAAAAACCTTTCTTTTAAAAAAAAAAATTGCTTTGAAATCCGGAGAAAATTGGAATATTGAGTCATCTAGAAAATGTTTATAAAAATCCAGTTGTCAGGCTTTACCTGAAACCTACTCTGTCAGGATATTTCGGGGGTGACCTACATATTTCGAAACTCTCCCAGGTGATTTTGATCAGTCAAGTTTGGAAACCACTTCCTTAAGGCATTGTATTTATTCCAAAAGGAGGTGGTAACTTCCGTCTCTTAGGCTTGCTAATGGATGCCTGGAATGTTTCTGCTGAGAAGAATTCTTAGGCCACTTCAAGGGTCAGCTGTAGAGAATTAGTGACTACTGTATTTGCCTTGAAAGCAGAGAGTTGAGGGCAGCGTTAAGGTTGTCTTTCATGATGTGGCTCAGTTATTTTAGTGAAGAGGAAACTGAGGCCCAGGTTGTTGAAATAACTTGCTTAGGTCTCTTAAGCTAGAACCAGGATTAGGGCTCCTCAATCAAATTGGTTCTTTCTATTCCACTCTGTGTTACATAAAGGGATAGGAATCTTTCTCTGTTTTCTTACTGTTTCTCACCTTAAATGAGTGCCCTTCCTAACTTGTTTCCATAGTAGCTTGTGCATAATTGTCACAGTATGTATATATGATATATATATCCTTTGATGTATATATATGTATCAAACTTATGATGTATATCCAAATGTTGGTTTCCTTTTGTGTGCCCTTCTAACTGGGTGTCAATGAGAATGTCTAGCACATTGGTTTTTAACACAGCAGGGTTTTATGAAGTTAAAGAAAAATCACAGCTTCTTCAAAAACAATTGGAAAGTAAATGTAAAAATCAGTGAATAGCTTAAAGTTATCGCAGTCAGACCTTTGGGATGGGAGGTAGCGGGGAGAGTGAGAAGGTTGCTGTTGAGAAGAGTGTTGTTGGCAAGGAAGAAGCTGATAGTCGGTGAAAAATACAAAATAACTGCCAGCAGAAGAAGGCATAGCCGTCATGGGGATTAGAGATAAGGAATGGACATAACTTTTTAAGCTCTTATAGCATTGCAGGTATAAAAGAATAGCACAATAATCATTCATTTTGAATTTAAGTTATTTAAAAAGGGCTGGTTGTTCCCATTTACTAAGTTGTATTTTCATAAGATTTTGGTCTTAAATTTTCAGTGTTTTCATAAAACAATTCCAAGACTCAAATGCTTTTTTGTTAATTTTTTTTTTTAAGATTTTATTTATTTATTTGACAGAGACACAGCGAGAGAGAGAACACAAGCAGAGGGAGAGGGAGAAGCAGGCTTCCCATGGAGCAGGGAGCCCGATGCAGGGCTCGATCCCATCATGACCTGAGCTGAAGGCAGATGCCCAACGACTGAACCACCCAGGCGCCCCTTTTTTGTTAATTTTTGAAATGACATGTTACTCAATTTGGTAGAGGGAATAATTGCCCTAGGTTGTTTTTTTTCCTCCTTTTTAATTATATTATTGTATTAACTTTTGTAACCATGAGTTAGATATAAGTTCCCTTTATCCTGCAGTTTTAAACTTCTAGTCCAATATTATTTATCTTTGGAATAGATAATGACAGTTCACTGATGCAAAATTTAAAAGATACAAAAGAATATATGATGAAAAACCTGCTTTCTGTCCACTTCCAGACACTTAGTTTCCTGTTTTGTTTTTTGTTTTTTTTTAAGACTTTTTGTATTTATTTGAGAGAGAGAAGGAGAGAGTGAGCGAGAGAACACAAGCGGGGGGGCAGGAGAGGGAGAAGCAGGCTCGCGGGGGGCTCGATCCCAGGACCCTGGGATCATGACCTGAGCTGAAGGCAGACGCTTAACTGACTGAGCCATATAGGACCCCCTACTTAGTTACCTTTTTATAAGCAACTGTCTGTGTCTATCCTTCCAGAGATACTTTATACATCTCCCGGCAATGGAAATGCCCCCTCCACTGTAAAACGCGTGTGGTGCTGTCTACTTATTAATCTGTCTTGAATATTAGCCCATGTCCTCATTCTGTTTTCCAGCTTTTTTGACATACTCATTTCTTTGCCAGCTTCTTTGACATACTCATCTCAATGTATCTAGCATAGTAGTCCATGATATTTCTTTTATTTTTTAAAGGTGCAATTTATTTGAGAGAGGGAGAGAGAGAGAGCAAAAGAGAGCCAGTGCAAGCACAAAGGGGGGAGGGGCAGTGGGAGAGGAAGAAACAGACTCCCCAGTGAGCAGGGAGCCCAGCGCAGGGCCCGATCCCAGGATCCTGGGATCATGACCTGAGCCAAAGGCACACGCTTAACCGACTGAGCCACCCAGGTGCCCGTATTCCATGATATTTATGAATCATTATTAAACTGATGCCTTATTAAGGGACATTTGTTTCCAGT
This sequence comes from Neomonachus schauinslandi, assembly GCF_002201575.2. Classification (NCBI taxonomy): domain Eukaryota; kingdom Metazoa; phylum Chordata; class Mammalia; order Carnivora; family Phocidae; genus Neomonachus; species Neomonachus schauinslandi. The sequence continues at coordinate 45,465,907 of NC_058418.1, forward strand.
CTTAGTATTTATTTATTTAATTTTAGGTAGGCTCCACACCCATTGTGAAGCTCAAACTCAGGACCCTGAGATCAAGAGTCACATGCTCTATTGACTGAGCCACCCACGTGCCCTCCAGTCTTACTGCTTAAAGTAATACTACGGGGGCACCTGGGTGGCTCAGTTGTTGGGCGTCTGCCTTGGGCTCGGATCATGATCCCGGGGTCCTGGGATCGAGCACCGTATTAGGCTCTCTTCTCTGCGGGAAGCCTGCTTCTCCAGAACTCTCCTGCTCCCCCTGCTTGTGTTCCCTCTCTGGCTGTCTCTCTGTCAAATAAATAAAATCTTTAAAAAAAAAAAAAAAGTAATACTACAGTTGAATAATAACCATTATTTTACACATGTATGAATGTAAAGGTAGTCTAAGTTCCTAAAAGTGGAATTGTTGCGTTGAAGGGTATGTGTATTTGTACTTTAGATAGGCCAGATCTTTCTCACTACAGCTTGTGCCAGTTTATATCCAGTCACTAATGTCCTCACACTGTTAACAACAGTCTAACTTTGCTAATATAATAGGTTAAAAAATACTATCTCAGTATGGTTTCCATTTGCATTTTTTTTTCTCTTCTAATAACTTCACGGAGGCATATTTTGCATATCATGAACTTTTCAAGTGTACAGTTCAGTGATTTGTTTTAAGTGAATTTACCTAGTTGGGTTTGCATTTGTTTTATGAGGTGGTTGAACTCCATTTCATATGTTTGAATTATTTTTGTTTTCTTTGAACTGTCCATATTCTTTGTCCATTTTATATTGAGTTGTTGGTCTTTTTGAAAATCAGTTTGTAGGGTCGCCTGGGTGGCTCAGTTGGTTAAGCGACTGACTTCGGCTCAGGTCATGATCCTGGAGTCCCTGGATCAAGTCCCGCATCGGGCTCCCTGCTCAGCGGGGAGTCTCCTTCTCCCTCTGATCCTCCCCCGTCTCATGCTCTCTCTCTCTGTCTCATTCTCTCTCTCAAATAAATGAATAAAATCTTAAAAAAAAAAAAAAAAAAGAAAATCAGTTTGTAGGATCCTGTTATATAGGATTTCATGTCTATGAGCAAGTTGCAAATATTTTTTCCAAGTTTGTCTTTTGTTTTTTGACTTTGCTCAGGGAGTTTGGAGTAAAACTAAAAGTTATTTTTTATCTCTGTGGTTGCATGAATATAAAAGCTAGACTGTTTACTGTGGTCTTTAAGCATATGCTAGATTTGTAGGTTAGCAGTGTTTCAGGTGGGATTTTCAAGTAGCTTTAAGTGAGACGGAGTAGTACTCAATTTGAGGTTGTTACCAAAGGGGTAGAAACATTTAATTGATTTTACTATTTTTTTCCTGTTCTGTAACTCACACTAGAGTTGCATTTTTAGTGGTTGCTGCTCAAAAATGGATGCCCTACCCTTATATTTCCTCAAAAACCCATTGTCCACCCCTCCATCCTTTTTCTTTTTCAATATCTGAAAGCTTTGATAATATTCTTAAAGATGAAACATGATACTTTCTTAGCACTATTGCTGGCCACTGACACAGAAGTGTAGCGTATGATGAGAGTTAATCCTTCAGCAGAGGATGTTTTTCAATACATCAAGAGAGCAGTTTTTAAACTGCTCCAAACAGTTTTATTTGTAAATTTTTTTACTTTCCTCAATTTCACTTTTGAACTTAAGGCAAATTCAGATGGGAAGTAGTCTCATGATTTTAGACTGTTGTACATAGTTCTGCATTTGAGCCCCTTTCCTTGGGATGCAGTGATTCTAAATGGGAGTTTCCAGTCTTTAATCTTAGATTTTCCAGCCATTTCCAGTCTTTAATCTTAGATTTTCCTCTCAAAATTTGCTACCTTCATAAAGCAAATGTATATTCTTGAAGCAAAGTCACTGTACCAATGGAGAATATTAAAAAGAATTAATTTAGTGTTTATCCCTTTAAATTCTGTTCACTGTTTAATTTTTAGGTAAGTTTTAAACAAGTGTCACAAAAAGCAATAAATTGTACTCACTAATCATTGATGACTTTTAGTGTGACTATCTTAAAACTTGGCATAGGGACTCCTGGGTGGCTCAGTAGGTTAAGCATCTGCCTTCGACTTGGGTGGTGATCCCAGGATCCTGGGTTCAAGCCTACTTGTGCTCTTCCTATCAAATAAATAAATAAAATCTTTAAAAAAACTTGGCCAAAAAAATACAAAGTCCTATTAATGCCTAAGAATAAAGTCTTCTTCCTCATTAGTTCATCTTAATAACAAATTTTTGGATAATTTATTTGTGTAATGCCTGGTATTTGTTAAAAGCATGATTCAGTAAGGATGATAAAAATTTCAGTGATACCTGATTCTTAGAACTCTTTTTTCACTGCTGAAATATTAATTTATACTATTATTAAATGGGAAGGTTAAAAACTCTTCTGTTTGAAAAAGAGTAAGATTTTCTGATAATATTTTACCTCCTGTTTTTCTCATTCACCTCAGCAGTAATTTTTCTGCTGACATTGTAAAAATGACTTTCTTCATTTTCTATTTCAGAAATTGTTTTTTAAAATTTAAATTGAGTGCATAGAAGGAAGGGAAGGGTTGTTATATAATCTGTCAGTTTCAGAAGGCACTTCAGTTTCCCTTTTGGATCTTGGTTATTCTTGGAGGCTTTGATTTGTTCATGATAGTATAGTCATTTCTGTTAAACTTTCAGTGTTTTTAATGCAGATACATCAAGAGAGCAGTTTTTAAATAGTTCGAAACAGTTTTATTTGTAAATTTTATTACTTTCCACAATTTCAGTTTTGAACTTAGAGGCAAATTCAGATGGGGAGTAGTCTCATGATTTTAGACTGTTGTACATAGTTCTGCATTTGAGCCCCTTCCTTTGGGATGCAGTGATTCTAAATGGGAGCATAGTTTGCAAAACTTTCCTTGGAGTGTCTAACTTATGTACACCCTTTGAAAATCATTGCTACAAGGGAATGTTTGGCCTTTTCTATGTTAGTCAAGATGGAATGATAAAGTATATTAAAATGATTGTGATGTTAAAGAAAGGCTACGTAGAGAGACAATCTGTTTACAAAGAGTCTTAAGCTCTGAGGATTTTTATCAATTATGTAAAGAAAAAGTCATATAAAACATTTTAGGTTAATTCCACTCCTGAAATTTCCTCTGGCCTTTTTTTTTCTCTGTGTTTTTATTCCTCATATGCTAAACTCACTTCTCCCTACTACTTGGTTCAGGCCCTACATATAGCACTTTGCACATTATATTAAAGTTGGTTGTTGTCTGTCTCTTTTTCAGTTGTATATTCCTAATGTTTAAGATAGTGTTTGGCACTTTGATGTATTGCCAGTTACTGAATTTTTTGCTATTCAAAATAGGAAACAGACCATAAATATACACATAAGTTAGGTGTTCAAATTGTACAACCTGGGGATTAAATTAAGAATTGGGTTTATTGGGCGCCTGGGTGGCTCAGTTGGTTAAGCGACTGCCTTCAGCTCAGGTCATGATCCTGGAGTCCCGGGATTGAGTCCCGCATCGGGCTCCCTGCTCGGCGGGGGGTCTGCTTCTCCCTCTGACCCTGCCCACTCTCATGTGCTCTCTTTCATTCTCTCTCTCTCAAATAAATAAATAAAATCTTAAAAAAAAAATTGGGTTTATTAATATTTTATTATAATACTTTAGTAGTATTTATTTATTTCAATCTGTGGAAGTAGGTAAACCTCACAGATTATTTGGATAGCATATATCATAGGACCTTGCTGAGATGATCTATTCCAGAACTCGGTATCTATTATCAAGACATCTAAGGATCTTAGGCGATTTGATACCTACTTATTTTAGTCATCCACTGACTCTGGGTTAAAAACATTGCTTTCCTAATGTGGTAGCAGTTTCTTAATTTCTTTTCTTTTTTTAAAATTTGCAGTTGGAATGCCTCAAGCTTATTGCCTCTCAAAAGTTCACAGACAAACGCATTGGCTATTTAGGGGCAATGCTGCTGTTAGATGAAAGACAAGATGTCCATCTTCTCATGACAAACTGTATCAAGAAGTAAGTCTTACTTTTCCTTCCTTTAATGACTACTTTGTGCTTTCAGAGTTTTCTTATAATATGACATCAAGAGTTTTTATTTGATTTTATTTAATGTCTAGAATATATTTGAATTGCTTTTGTAGTTTATATGTAAAGAGGGTAAGCAAAGGTTTCTGTAGGGGAATATTTATTATTATTTTTAAAGATTTTATTTATTAGAGAAAGTGCGTGCACAAGCAGAGGGGGGCGGGGAGGAGGGAGGGAGAGGGCGAGAGAGAATCTCAAGCAGACTCCGTGCTGAGTGCAGAGCCTGATGTGGGGCTCCATGCCACGTCCCCAAGATCATGACCTGAGCCCATATCAAGAGTTGGACACTTAACTGAGCCATCTAGGCGTCCTGTAGAGGATAATGTAATTAAACAAAGGAAGGCATTGCTGTACATCTTCAGGTATAGGAACACGCTTTAGCAATGAAACAAGAATTTGGGCCTACATGGAATAGAAAAAACATTGGTAAATCAGAGATTTCTTATCTTCTATTTCCAGGACCTTGAATACCGTAAGTAATGAAATGTTACTTTTATTAAAGAATTACCAGTGTATGTTCTGAGTAAATACCATATAAAGGTAAAAGAAGAGGTCTTGTTTGTGAGTGGTATAATTCAAGATTTCAGTTGCATGAAATTATACTTAGCCTTGTGAATTTTGTGTATGTCTTTTTTTTCCTCTAATGGGTGCATTACTAGTCCAGTCATGTTTGTTTAACTTACAAATTGAGGAGTGCTTGCTATATGAAAGAATTAGAGTAGCCAAGCAGGGGAGTTAGCAGTTCTTCCCAGCATCCCTCTTACAGCAAATGTCTGTTAAAAAGTTATGGAAGTTCTGACGGCTTTACTGGTTAAAGGTGCTTTTTGGTTTGTTTTAATTTGGTTTTGGTGTGTCTGTTGGTTTAATTTCCTTTTGTAGATTTCTTTTTCATTTGTAGTTTTTGTTTGACAGAAAGTAGAAGCAGGGGATATAGGTAATCATATTTGTAGTATCGAACTCTTACACTTTTCTGTGGTCAATAATGTTTTACTTTAAAATTTTCCAATGGATAATGGAAAATCCCAAAATGAGAATTATGATTTGGTTGTAAATATAGAGTGTGTCATGTAAGTACATTGAGTCTGTGAATTTAATTTTGGGAGAATCTTATTTTTTGGCCTTGAAATAAATACTAATGAAAATACTAAGTTGATTCATTTATTCAACAACTATTTATTATATACCTGTTGTGTGCCAGGAGCTGTTATAAGTTCTGGGGAGGGAGAATGAAAAAAAAATTGGCAGAGATCCTTGGTATTAAAGAAGTTACATTCTACATGTTCAGCATGACTCTTACACATTTACTCTGGCTAGGCCTCTGAGAGTTTCTTTAATTTTTGTTCTTGCATGCTTTGTTGCCCTTATTACTTAAGCCTTCAATCACATGCTGATGATTTGGCAGTTCTGCCTAGCACCAAGTTCATATTAAGAGTTAATACCAAACTCAAGTATACGTTTGTAGCTTGATAAAAATTGAAGAATGAGGCACATAGGCAAAGAAGAAATCTTTGTTTTGAATTTTAATGAGACCTAGCCAAGCCTCAAGTGAACTTTTTGAGAGAGAACTAGTAGTTGGGAATTGATCTGGCACTTTAATTTAAGCTCAAGTTAAAGGACTTTGGATCATTTAGTTTTGTTTTTTAAAAATATTTGTTAATGAATGGGTTTGTTTGGCGAGGGTTTTTTGGTTTGTTTTTGGTTTTTTTGGTTTTTGTTTGTATTATAGGGCATCATAGTGTACCAGCGGTTTTTATGTTTAGTAATGAATGTTTCCCGGAACGCCTAGGTGGCTCAGTCAATTAAGTGTCTGCCTTCGGCTCAGGTCATGATCCCAGCGTCCTGCGATCGAGTCCCACATCGGCCTCCTTGCTCAGCCAGGAGCCTGTTTCTCCCTCTGCCTGCCATTCTCCCTGCTTGTGCTGTCTCTCTGACAAATAAATAAATAAAATCTTAAAAAAAAAAAATGTTTCCCTCACTGTTCATTAGCCTAGAAAAGCTCTAAGCAATTAAAGATCTTGGAATCATTAAAAATTGGATGTATTTTAAGAGCTTGCATTATGCAAATGTTCTTAATCATTGAAAAATAAATGAAAAGTCAGCTAAATATTCTTGGAAACTAGGAGCCTAAATGGTAAAGCATAGTTAAGATTTAAACATTATTTTTACCAAAAAAAACCCCCCCTTTTTTTTTTTTTGAGAAAGAGGGAGGGAGGGGCAGAAGGAGAGGGAGAGAGAATTTTTTTTTTTTTAAGATTTTATTTGTTTATTTGACAGAGCACAAGCAGGGAGAGTGGCAGGCACAGGGAGAGGGAGAAGCAGGCTCCCTGCTGAGCAAGGAGCTTTACTCAGGGCTTGATCCTGGGACCCTGGGATCATGACCTGAGCCAAAGGCAGATGCTTAACCGACTGAGCCACCCATGCTCCCCGGAGAGAGAGAATCTTAAGCAGGCTCCATGCCCAGCTCCGATCCTAACTCGGGGCTTTATCTTACAACCCTGAGATTATGACCTGAGCCAAAAATCAAGAATTGGACACTTAAATGGCTGAGCCACCCAGGTGCCCCTTATCAATAATTTATATCTTAAATACTCAAATTGTTAAGAAGTAGCAAACCTGGCTAATTTATGCTTTACCTTCTTTTCCTCTTTGTTCAAGGAAATTAAAACCATTTATTATTTCATTTAAAATTACCAATAATGAACCCCTTACATGTTAAATAATGTTTTTAATGAAAAATAAACTATTTTCCAAAACAAAAACAATTCAAAGGAGAAAAATAACATTATTTCACATTTTTGTAAATCTTTAAACATCTGGCCTAATGGAAGACAGCAGATGTCATATTTGCTTCTGCATTCAATTTCTTATGTTATGTTTTGATTGAAGTATATGAAGAATATCCAGCCTTTTACAGATAGTGTAGTTAGGAAAAGGAAGAGCACTTTAATAGCTTTTCAAATATTCTTCTTTGATACTATACCAAAACTCCCTAAGTGGTGGTTTCTTAAGGATTAGTTACAGTGTGGAATTTGAAACAATATCAGTGAAGTTTGGTACTTTGTTATATTAAACCCATTGGTTTGTCTCTCACTTGGAATCTTTTACTCATGTATGCGTTTGTAACACCATGCCTAAGTCATTTGGGAAAAACTGGCTGAGTTAAAGTATTGGTAGACTATGAAGTTCATCATGGCAATACAAATTTTCCAAAATTCTAACTCTCGCTTCAAAGCTTGGATTTTTATCATTGGCAACAAATACTGTCAGTTGTTGCTCTTAAAATGATAGGCCAACTTGGCTCTTTTTCCAGATGTCTGCCAGATACCCAAATCTTAATAATTATAGTTGTTTGTCAGTTATTTTTCAAACAAAAATCATATACATTTGAAAAGTTCATAGTTAGGGGCGCCTGGATGGCTCAGTCGTTTAAGCATCTGCCTTTGGCTCAGGTCATGATCTCAGGGTCCTGGGATCGAGCCCCACATCGGGTTCCCTTCTCGGCTGAGAGCCTGCTTTTCCCTCTCCCTCTGCCCCTCCTGCTCGTGCTTTCTCTTACTTCAAATAAAAAAAATTTAAAAGAAAAGTTCATAGTTTAGCATGCAAGTGCTTAAGTGCTTTTCTCTGAGATTGCCACTTCAGTGTGCAGAAGTTCTTTATGCATACTTCCTATTTCATCATACAATATTAAACTTCTCATCTGAGTCAAGATTTAATAAAACTAATCTTTTTTACTGCTTTGTCAGAGGCAGTCTTAGGTGAAACAGACTCATTCCCTCCCTCCCTCCTTTCCTTCCTTCCTTCCTTCCTTCCTGTGTGTGTGGCAGTGAATTCAATGACTACTAGTACAGTTTGGTGCCACTACGCTGATTTGTAATATGTCAGTAATTTTCCCCACCACTGCTTTTGCATCATTAGTGCAAATGTCGGTACAGTTGGCAAATAATGAGTTAGTATTGTGAAAATAGTTCGGCTCTCATGGACCCCGTGAAACAGTTTTGGGGGCTTCCAGAGATCCATTAACTACTGAAATCCTTGAGAACCACTAACTAAAGAATATTAAAATGCTCTTAAAGCATTTTAGAAGTAGCATAACTCATACAGTAATTCAGTTTCTGAATAGTAGAAGTTGATTATAATATATAGATGAATTTACTGGTTCAAGCTTTTAGTATTTCAGCTTTTCTGAAGGTATACTTCCTGGTTGGTTTGTAAACAATTTTGTACAGTAATCAATGTCTATTAGAGATAGGATTTTGTATATCTGTATCACCAGATACTGGGCCTCACTGTAAATATCTAGCTTAGTTTGTTAAAGGTGGTTTAATTAGCTAATTTTTCTAGTTACTATTTTTTTTCTTCTTTTGAATACATAAAAGTGTAAAAATTAATGTGATATCAAGGTTAATACTATACTGTAAGGTTAGAGGTTTCAGAGTATTTCTGTTGTGATATTTAAGTCACCTTAAATGCTCTAGTAGTGGGGACTGTTTTCTGATTTTTTTTTTAAGGTTTTGGTTGATGTATATAGATCTTTTCATTTTTTTAGGAATTAATAGTAGAGCATATTAAAATATTTTTTTATTTTTATTTTTTAGAGAGCAAGAACATGCATGCGCCAGAGCGGGGTGGAGGGAAGGTGGGAGAGTGAGGGGGTGGTGCAGGGGGAGGAGGGATGGAGGGAGAGGGAGAGGGAGAGAGAGAGAGAATCTTAAGCAGGTTCCTTGCCCAGCGTAGAGCCCGATGCAGGGCTCAATCTCACGGCCCTGAGATCATGACCTGAAATGAAATCAAGAGTCAGACCCTTAACTGACTGAGCCATCCAGGCGCCCCCCAAAATCTTTTTTTTTTTTTTAAGATTATTTATTTATTTATTTGACAGAGAGAAAGACAGCGAGAGCGGGAACACAAGCAGGGGGAGTGGGAGAGGGAGAAGCAGGCTGTCCGCTGAGCAGGGAGCCCGATGCGGGGCTTGACCCCAGGACCCTGGGATTATGACCTGAGCCGAAGCCAGATGCTTAACGACTGAGCCACCCAGGCACCACCCCCCAAAAAAATCTTTTAAAGATACAGTTGTGCTTCACATTTCTGTCTTTGTTGGCTTTCACTTTCATTGATTTGCTGAGTTTTCTGAAGTAGTTTGTCATCAATAGATAACATGTTGTTGAATTTCTTTCTTTCTTTTTTTTTTTTTTAAAGATTTATTTATTTATTTATTTGAGAGAGAGAGTGAGAGACAGAGAGCACGAGAGGGAAGAGGGTCAGAGGGAGAAGCAGACCCCCGCTGAGCAGGGAGCCCGATGCGGGACTCGATCCCGGGACTGCAGGATCATGACCTGAGCCGAAGGCAGTCGCTTAACCAACTGAGCCACCCAGGCGCCCTGTTGAATTTCTTTTACTTTGGTATTTGGAAACATGGAGTTGTAAGCCTGTATAGGAGGCACTGTAAATCAGTTCACTGTATTCTTAATTTGTAATAAAGTAAACATGTTTTTGCAACAAGTAATCTTATTAATTATTTTCCTTACTAGAGAAATTGTGAATCATTCAGAGCTACCTCATTAGACTGTGAAGCTTCTTTATGGGGAGCACCAGGAAAAGCATGTTCATTTCTACCTTTTTCTGTTCTTTTGCAGTGATCTTAATCATAGCACGCAATATGTACAGGGGCTAGCACTTTGTACCCTTGGCTGCATGGGCTCTTCAGAGATGTGCAGAGATCTTGCAGGAGAGGTAGAGAAACTCCTGAAAACCTCCAATTCTTACTTAAGAAAAAAGGTAACTTTTAAGGAAGTCAGATGTCTGCATTTGGATTAGAGAATATTATGGAGATGGGGAGGCAAATTATTTTGAGAGCTCTGATGATGATATAACCTATCTTTCTCTGCAGTAAATATATTTTAAATGATTATATATAAGTCAAGTGTTTATAAGTCAAAATCTGTTTTTATACTAATTTTGGAGGTAGGTTTTTTTATTGCTAATTAACTCCAATTGGTAATTATGAACTCTTTAATTCTTCTCTTAATTCCTTTTTTTTCAAGGAAATGATTTATAAACAAACGTTACTGGATATCCTGGATACCTAATTACTTCCTAATTTACCAGATTCTAAACAGTATTAAACAAAGTAATAATGAACAGAACTTTAAGAATTTACTTTTATTCTAATAATTAGTGCCCATGTTTTTGTATTAGTGCCTTTGAATCTCTGGAAGTGTACAGTTCCATGGGGACCTGGGTAATTATTAGAGAATGATCTAGAACACACTTTCTAAATTGGTGTGTCTAAATGAAATAGTAATGGAAGACAATGATCTTAATCTCTTACTTGCTGTTATATGTTGATACAAACATTTTATGGTTTTTTTTTTTTTTAAGATTTTATTTATTTGACCGAGAGATACACAGCGAGAGAGGGAACACAAGCAGGGGGAGCGGGAGAGGGAGAAGCAGGCTTCCCGCTGAGCAGGGAGCCCAATGTGGGGCTCGATCCCAGGACCCTGGGATCATGACCTGAGCCGAAGGCAGACGCTTAATGACTGAGCCACCCAGGCACACCAACATTTTATGTTTTTTAAAATTGTCCTTTAACCCTGTAACCTTCATAAACAAAAGGTGTAAAATTTAGAACTTCCAAGAAGTGAACACTTACTATTGCCTGGTTGACATTCACTGTGCCTCCACATTAATGGTGTGAGACAAGACGTTGCAAGGGCCAAGCTGTTTTCCAGGATCATGGACTGTTAATGTTGATTGTGAAACAAAGCCAGTGCTTTCTCTTAAAGTATGAGCGGGCTGCTCTTGTTCAAAAAGTACATTATTTCATTAAATAAAACATTTCTATGGATTGGAAAAAAATCTTTTTTCCCCCTAAATATAACTTGGGAGGAATTAGCTGAAATCTTTTCTTGTTACTGTATGTAAACTTTTGTGGTATTTAACTCCAACAAATAGTAGTTATGGTTACTTTTGGCAGGCATAATCAAAATCAGTCTTTGTACCTTTCTTTCCAGTGAACAAGCCAAGACCATCTTTTCTTCAGTAGAGACTAGCTAATTATTAAATGGTTTTCTTGATATCAGCAGAGAATGAATTGGGGAAGATATGGGTATTATTAAAAGTAACAGTAGTAATGTATCTTTAAATTGCATGGTGTTTTTATTTATTTATTTATTTATTTATTTTTTTAAGATTTTATTTATTTATTTGAGAGAGAGAGAATGAGAGACAGAGAGCAGGAGAGGGAGGAGGGTCAGAGGGAGAAGCAGACTCCCTGCTGAGCAGAGAGCCCGATGTGGGACTCGATCCTGGGACTCCAGGACCATGACCTGAGCCGAAGGCAGTCGCTTAACCAACTGAGCCACCCAGGCGCCCGCATGGTGTTTTTATAAAACCTTTTGGTCATCTTAGAAGAATGAGTATCACAGATGGATGTCTTTATTTTTTACTCTGTAAAACTCCACAGAAGTTATATTTGTTTGATAAATTCATGTTAACCATGGTCTAGTCTACGAAGTTTTTGTCCACTTATTTAGTAATACATGAATGAAGGGATAGGTGAGCTAAAAGTTCTCATTAATGAAATAGTATAAATTGGAAAGTCCTAACCAGTTAATAAATAATAAATCTGATATCTGACTTCTTTGTTCTTTCTTCTTTCAGTAGGTGAACTAAATGATAAGGTTTTTTTTTTGTTGGTGTTGTATTTTGTAAGATTGGTTGCCCTTACTTAATTGAAATAAATCTTCTGTCCTTTTTCTTTATAGGCAGCACTGTGTGCTGTTCATGTCATCAGGAAGGTTCCTGAACTTATGGAGATGTTTTTACCAGCAACAAAAAATTTATTGAATGAAAAGAACCATGGTAATGTGATTTGGATGTGCTTGTGAAGTATTGAGGAAAAGAGGAAAGGGAAAAGGCTTCAGGCAGTTTTGGCCTTCTGTTTGAGTGCGGTGAACTTGCCTTTTTACTGTGCTTAGACACTTTGCCAGGAAGGGTTGATGGGTCAAATCTCTCTTTGCTCATATCCTCCTTTTACAATTAGAGATTGATTCCTTCATAGTAAAAACTCAGTTTTCATTTTCAGTCCTCTTTTACTATATTAAAAATACTGTGTTAAGTTACTAATATTCATTGTAGTATACAAATGATCCTAGCCTTGATTTTCATATGTAAAACACTTTGATTTCCTGGCTATCTTATAATAGAAAAAACATTATTTTTTTATTGCCTGTGGTAGGAGTGTAAGATTTATGAAAATCCTTTAGGTTACTTGTAACAGGAATTTATAATGGGTACTCAGATATATTTATATAAAACTTGAGAGAAATTAAATGGAACATGGCTATTCTTTCCCATACATTTTATTCTTATTTTGAAGTCAGTGAAACAAATTCTGAGTAAAGAAAATTCATGTATCCTACTAAATGCTAAGAGAAAAAATGGTAAGGTATATTTAATTTGATTAATTCAGTCCTGTGCCTAGAAGACTCAAACTTACTGAACAAATGAGTGGTTAGGGTACTTATTTATTATTAGTGGAAACTATTGTGAGATCCTTTTTACTCTGGAACAAGCATATTTACTTGATCATCCATAATTACCTTGGAGTTTTGATTCATTTTACCTGGAAATTTAAAATCTTACTAAGATTTTTACTTTTTGAATGATCACATCTCAGCTAACAGCTTATTAATAAGTACAGGGCAGGTGATACTATCCTAGCTTATAGTGACTGAGTATTTCTTTATGGATGGTCTCAGATGGAGAGACACGTGTGTTGGTTTTCAGTTTTTAGCAATTATCTTGGTCACATAGTTGTTTAAAATATTCTGATTTAATTGATTTGACCAGTATTAAATAGGGCATCTATTAAATACTTCCTTTGTATTCACCTCAATGCTTAGCTTTTTTGGGAAATTAAAAAACAGAAGTAGCAACTATCCTTTTGGAATTGATCTTCAGAACTCATAGCCCTGTTTTGTGAAGTTGAATAATATATAGCCTCATTTTAGTTTTCGTTTGCTCTTATATTTCAGGTGTCCTTCACACATCTGTAGTCCTCCTCACAGAAATGTGTGAACGAAGCCCAGACATGCTTGCACATTTCAGAAAGGTAGGTACCATTCTGTATACCTAAGCCTTTCTTGATTGAAAAATGATTTTCCTGAAAAGTGTATGATTTTCTCACTTACGACTTTTCTTTTGAAAGGAAGTTATGGAGCTGAATAAAGGACTTGACCAGCTCTGCTGTGTGGGTAGGGCTGGAAGCCAGATTTAGGCATATAAGAACTGGCAGTAGTACAGTGTTTTCCTTTCATAATAGAAGTCTTCCCTCAGTGTTGACAGACCTACCAATCTCTCATGTGCTTTATCTGCGGTTTTCACATTGAAGTCAGGAAATGTAACCTGAGGTCAGATTACAAACAGGAATTTGTGTGTGTGTGGTGTGTGTGCGTGTGTGTGTGTGTGTGTTTAAAGGCAGGTAATTTTTTTTTTTAAGGTGAAAATTGCAAAGTGAAATTTGACATTACTTTTATGTAACACAGGGTCACCTTCTGTTCATTTTAGACCGTTGACTCTGGTGACTGAAGTCTAGCTTTCTTAAGTTCCCCCCTCCCTTTCTTACAGCGTTCTAAAGTGGAAATTTTTGTTTTCTTCACTGGCTTATAGAAGATGGTAGTAAGGAGGCCTGGGAAAGACTGTGTTTTGGGTAGTTACATGGGTTTAATTCCTTTATAAGGTGCTGATAACTCAATAAATGGGGCTTACTTTGTATTTTAGATCTAATGAGGCTCTAATAGCACTTCTTTTTTCGGCTTTTTTTTCCTTAGATGTTCATGTCTTGATTAAATTATTGTATAAAATAGTATGAGGCCTGTATCTGTCCCTAATGCTTGCTTTGTATGTTTTGTTCCTGTTGTCTGTTTGGAATCCTGCTGTATGTTAGAATGAAAAGGTAAGAATTAACCCTCTTTTAGATGGTGCATGCCTGCATTAGGTCCTTAGTAGCTTTTGTGCATCCATCCACAAATGTAGCTTTTAAACATACACTAATGCTGAAGCTGTGCTTAATACTGTGAGTTATTTGTTCTAGCATTTTTGGCTAACTCCCTAGTCCAGTTTTTGTCTTGTCACTTAAACTCCTCACTCCAGAGTCAGCCTTGGATTTCAGTTGCAGCCTTTCCTGAATTCTAAGCCTCCTTCTCTGCCTTTTCTTCATCTTCACTTGAGAAACTTTGAACAGTGTCCCAGTGGCTTTGGTGATGGCAATTCCAGATCAGTTTGGAGCCTTGGCACAAAACATTGCTTCTTTTTGAAGTAGATATTTTAGAACCATGTGTGGGTAACCTCATACTTTATAAAAAGCTCTATGTACTTCTGAGCTCTCAGTTCAGACTTAGAGCTTTTATTTCTCCCTTACCTGCACTTAATCTTGCCTGGGAGTTTTGGGATATGAAAAGGATTTTGAGGTAGAGTGGGTGGGCATCAACTGATTTTCATGGCTGCAGCCTTTCCCTTTGTCATCTTATTTTGTTTGTCTTGTCATAAGTTTTAGTGACTTGCATTTTTGTCTGAAAAATAAAGCTGGGTCCCAAGGATTTGTATGTTAAACATTTAGACATTTGTGCCTTTTGTCCCAGGACAATTTTATGTGGTGTGCTGGTCTTTTGTCAGTGAATAAAAAAATTTCTGAATTTATTAGCCCAAGGAAAAAAGAGTTCTCCAAGAAATCAGATTAAACAAATAATCAGGGATATGTATAGTACAAAAAAGGAGGCCATTGGGACGTATGCAGGGTGAGCCACTTTTTGTGCAGAACTTGGTAACTAGGTGATCCTGGCTTTATTACCTTTTTTTTTTTTTTTTTTTTAAGATTTTATTTATTTGACAGAGAGAGACACAGCGAGAGAGGGAACACCAGCAGGGGGAGTGGGAGAGAGAGAAGCAGGCTTCCCGCTTCTCTTCTCTTCCCGCTCCCTGGGATCAAGCCCCACATCGGGCTTGATCCCAGGACCCTGGGATCATGACCTGAGCCAAAGGCAAATGCTTAACGACTGAGCCACCCAGGCGCCCCCCGGCTTTATTACATTTTAAAGCAGTTTACAAATTTATATTATTCTCAAGTCTAAATCTGCCCACAGTTGACAGATTTAATGGGGATTCTGTTTAGAATTTACAGGTCAGCATAACCTAGGTTTGTTTTAATCTTGGAGTTGTTCAAGTTAGAATTTTTTTTAAATGGCTTATGAATCACTTAATTCTGAAGTGTTATGGCCAAACTTCTTTAAATTCATACAGGTTACGTTCTCATATTTAAAAGTGGCCTCGGGGCGCCTGGGTGGCTCAGTCGTTAAGCGTCTGCCTTCGGCTCAGGTCATGATCCCAGGGTCCTGGGATCGAGCCCCGCATCGGGCTCCCTGCTCGGCCAGGAGCCTGCTTCTCCCTCTCCCACTCCTCCTGCTTGTGTTCCCTCTCTAGCTGTCTCTCTCTCTGTCAAATAAATAAAATAAAATCTTTAAAAAAAAAAAAAACTTATAAAAGTGGCCTCAATGTTGTGAGTGCATTCCTCGGGCATACCTTGGCCTTTGTTTCACTCTTGATCCCCCTTTAGAGTTGAGGCATAAGGAGGAATAGAGCCAGAACACAGTGAGAAAAAGTAATTGAGTTGCAACAAATTGGTTGGGGCTGTTCTGATTGCCTCCAAAAGAGATACCATTTCCTTCACTTTGGACACTTGTTTTCTTAATTTTAGGTGATTAGAGTTGTTTATGTAGCTAAATTGAGTTTTTAGTTGGAGCCTGGAAAAGCTCCCATTGTGGCACATGTTTTGGAATAGGGTTTAAGATTAAGTGCTTGATCAACAGAATGAAATGAATGATAATATTTAAAGCATTTTAAAAAAAATAAAGTATTTTAAAGTTTAGCTTAGCCATAAATTGCCTCTACTATTTGTTATGACTCTAATGGACAAAGTAAAGGAAGGACAAGAAGGGAATTCTGACCATAAGGAATGTATGGTTTCAGTACCAAGATGAGACAAGAAAGCAGGCAACAAAGTGTGTATAATTAAGTGCTGAAATAAAAGTTTACCAAAAATTGTATCTTATGAGTTAAGAATAGGGAGAGGCAATTATTCATGGCCTGGTATCTTCTTAAGGTGAAAAATACAATTTTTCATGTGTTTTTCCATTTGGTCAATGTTGGAGGCTTTTGTATTCCCTGTTATTTGTTGGAAAAGAATATAACTAGCCCTGTCCTCAGAGGAAAGAAGTTTTTTCTCTGTTTGAGATAGTGTATTTTAAAATTGTAATTTTAATAAGATCACCAATATTTTTGGTGATAACGTTTTATATCCAAATGTTTGAATGGATAAAAATCGAACATGTTTGTGTTACCTAAGTATGTCAAGTTCTGTAGGAGTAGATATGCAGTACGGCCTGTAGGCATCTGTTTGACTTGGTTCCCATAGGCTTTCTGACCTCCTGTTATTTGTAGTATTTTTGCATATATAACTCTGGAATAAAAAAGTCATTAGTTTTTAATTCAGGTAAAATACATATTCCTTCTTGAGTTCGTGGCCTAAGTACTCCTAAGTTGTATTTATCAACCATCAGCAGTATACCAGCATATGGTATCAATAGAATTTTCTTGGATTCAGACCCTTGCACCCTTTTTTTAAAGCCAAATTACTTGTCTATCTTTGATGTTCACTGTTTTTTGATGCATCTTTCTTTGCAGCTTGTGCCCCAGTTAGTTCGTATTCTAAAGAACCTCATCATGTCGGGATATTCACCAGAACATGATGTTTCTGGTATCAGTGACCCCTTTTTGCAGGTGAGGTTGAAAGAAAATTTTGGAGAAATTAATTTAATACCTTTGGAATATATTGTTTCTTTCCTCTTAAGTTTGTGTCAGTAGAAATTTGGTAGTTAACTGATTAAACGAATTACAATAATAAGTGAATAGTGATACAGTTCTGTACTGGATTAATAGAATAAAATTATAGTTGTAATGTGTAATAGCGATTGCATAGAGACTTATCAATATAGTATAGCTCTGTAGGTGGTGGTATCCTTTAGCTGTGGAGTGACAAAGTGTGGGTTGTCTCTACTTCATTCAGACATAGAAGTATTTATTACTTCTCTAAAGATAAGGTTTAAAATTCTTCTCTTTGAATCTTGACATTTCTCATGAGATCTGAGACTTCATTTAAGTTACCAAATAAGTTCCTTTGTGCCAGGCATAATTTGTTGAAACTAATCATGTTTTGCACATTAGGTACGAATTTTGCGGTTATTAAGAATTTTAGGACGAAATGATGATGACTCAAGTGAAGCTATGAATGATATATTAGCACAGGTGAGTAAACTTAATCTGCATTATATTAAATCTTCATTTTAGTGTAGTGGGGAGCAGAACGATGGTGGTTAGAGCAGTATTTATTTGTGTTTCCTCATCGGTGGCTGTAATCATTCACAAAATGTCTCTTGTTACCTCTGGATATTTTTCGGAAGTATTGTTTTATCACTTACGTACTGCCCTCTTGTGACTTTTCAGGTTGCCACAAATACGGAGACTAGTAAAAATGTAGGAAATGCTATTCTTTATGAAACGGTTTTGACTATCATGGATATTAAGTCAGAGAGTGGACTGCGAGTAAGTCTTTTTTAATCTTTTCCCTAAACATTTCAATTAGAATAAATAACTTAGACTTGAGTACTTTCTTTTTCCTTTTTTGATTTTATTTATTTATTTGACAGAGAGAGATGCAGTGAGAGAGGGAACACAAGCAGGGGGAGTGGGAGAGGGAGAAGCAGGCTTCCCGCCGAGCAGGGAGCCCAATGCGGGGCTCGATCCCAGGACCCTGGGATCATGACCTGAGCCGAAGGCAGACGCTTAACGACTGAGCCACCCAGGCGCCCCACTTGAGTACTTTAGAAATGAATTGCATTTGGAAATTTGGTGCAGAATGTATAATGCTGTGTTTTGGTATCTGAAGCATCATTCACTCCATTGAAGGCTTTTAATATTGATTATAATAGGGCGCCTGGGTGGCTCAGATGGTTAAGCGTCTGCCTTCGGCTCAGGTCATGATCCCAGGCTCCTGGGATCGAGTCCCACATCGGGCTCCCTGCTCCTTGGGAGCCTGCTTCTCCCTCTGCCTCTCTCTCTCTGTCTCTCATGAATATATAAATAAAATCTTTAAAAAAAAATATTGATTATAATAAAGTTTGGAAGCTCTTAGGTATAGTTAGATAATACAGATACTGTTGGGTGAAGGAAACATTTCAAAATAAGCTTTTATTAGAGCCATGATTTGAATTGTATCCATCACTCCAAACAAGACATCTTATTTGAGTTAATTTGTTTTTCTTAAATATTTGTGTGTGTGTTTTTTTTTTGTTTGTTTTTTTAAGAAATGAACACTTAAAGTAAAAAAACTAAAACAGTACCAGAGGTATGTGGGGGGGAAATGTTTGCCTGTAGCTTTCACGTTCTTCTAGTGGGGAATATGGTTATCCTTTTCTCATGTATCTTTTCAGAAATTAAAAATTGTGTCTGTACATGTGTATTTCTTCTTTTCCCCACTTTTTGAAACTTTTGGTAATAATTTTAGACTTACAGAAAAGTTGCAAAAATAGTTTAGAGTTCCCATATACCCTTCACTCAGTTTCCCCTAATATTAACATGGTGCGTAACTAGAGATAATTATCCAAACTAAGAAGTTAATATTGGTACTGTACTAAACTATAGAATTTAGTCAGATTTCACCAATTTTTCTACTTCTGCCATTTTTCTGTTTGAGGAGCCGATCCTTGATCCCACCTTGCATTTAATTGTCATGTCTCCTTAGTGTCCTCCAATCTGTGGCAGTTCCTCCGTCTTTCCGTATCTTTCATGACTTTGACACTTTTGAAGAGTACTGATCAGTTACTTTGTAGAATGTCCCTCAATTTGGCTCTTTCTGATATTTTCTCATAATTAAATTGAGGTTATGGTTTTTTGGCAAGACCACCGCAGAAGTGATGTGCCTGTCTTAGTATCCTATCAGGAGGTACATGCTAATCTATTTGTCTCATTACTGGTGATATTAACCTTGGTCATTTGGTTAAGGTGGTGTCTATTGTGTGTCTCCACTGTAAAGTTGTTATTTTTTCCTTTGTAATTAAAAGTAGTTTGAGGGCGCCTGGGTGGCTCAGTTGGTTAAGCGACTGCCTTCGGCTCAGGTCATGATCCTGGAGTCCCGGGATCGAGTCCCATATCGGGCTCCTTGCTCAGCAGGGGGTCTGCTTCTCCCTCTGACCCTCCCCCCTCTCATGTGCTCTCTCTCTCTCATTCTCTCTCTCAAATAAATAAATAAAATCTTTAAAAAAAAATAAAATAAAAGTAGTTTGAGGGAGACACTTTGAGACTATGCAAATTCCCTCTTCTCAGAGTTTTTGCCCACCCATTGTAGTATCCATCAGAGAATCTTGTCTGCGGTAGTTACAGGGTGGTGTTCCAGTGATACTTTTCTATTTGCCTCATTTTTTTCCTCATTCCCCCTCATGAATTTATCCTTTCAATCACCTAATGGTATAAGAATCGCTAGCTCATAGCCTTGTAAGAAACAGATTTACCAAATACAGTCCAGTATTTAAATGTATAAAGTTCTTTTTGTTTTTAACATTCCATAGTATCCAGATAACTTAACCAAAGTAATTTAGGTTAGTTCTCTTCCTCTTCCTCCTTTTCAAGCAAAATGATAACATATCATATATATTGTCCTGCACCTTACTCTCTTCACCTAATATTATCTTGGAGCTAGTACATATTCATGTAGAGACCATCCCCATTAAAAAAAAAAATGATGGTGGAATATACGTAATATAAAAGTTAACCATTTTTAAGTCTGTAGTTCAGTGACATTAAGTACATTCACATTGTTTTGCAATCAGCACAACCATTTATCTTCTGAACTTCTTTGTCTTCCCAAACTGAAACTGTATACCCGTTAACATTAAACAATAACTTTCCATTATTCCCTACCTCCAATGCCTGGCAACCATCATTCTACTTTCTGTCTCTGAATTTGACTCTTCTAGATACCTCATATAAGTATAATCATAGAATATTGTCCTTTTGTAGCTGGCTTATTTCACTTAATATAATGTCTTCAAGGCTCATCCATGTTGTAGCATATGTCAGAATCCTAATGTCTCCATGATATTCCATTGTGTGGATGTGCCATAGTGTACTTAGCAAATTTGCTATTAATGGACACTTAGGATATCTCCAGTCATTTGTGATTACAGGTAGTGTTGCAGTAGATTCGTGTGCATATGTACAAGTGTGTTTTTCAGATGAATTTCTAGAAGTGGAATTGTTGAAGCAGAGGAGATGTTAAAAATAATTATAATTATTGCCAGATTTTTCTCCAGTGAGGCTGTGCCAATATTATTCTTCCACTAACAATATAAAAACTTTAAAACATAATCTTCCAGCAATTACTGTTGATATAGAATATGATTTTATGAGCTTGCCTTCAGATTTTAGTTTTGTTTTTTGCTAGCTATCTATAGAAATAACAACTATCACTTTTAAATAGTTTACACCATCAGAGGCCAGGAGGTGATCCTTAACATAAATGTTTAATTTTCTTAGATTTTAACCTATGCTATTTCCCCTTAGGTCCTAGCCATAAACATCCTGGGTCGTTTCTTATTGAACAATGACAAGAATATTAGGTAAGTCAACTGGAAAATATCTTGTATCTTGGTATTACAAACTCAGTGTTTTCAAGAGTGACTTTGCTTAAGATTGCACATGTATTTGAGTGACTTATCTAGAACTTCAACTCAGGGTTTTTATTTTTAGTCTGGTCTTAAAACTACTGTTTTGTAAAGAATTTGAGGATTTGCCTCATGACTTAACTTTTACTTTGTTTTACACTGTCAGCATTAGGAGTCAGCAAACTTTTTCTGTGAAGGACCAGATGGTCAATATTTTAGGCTCTGTGGGCCTTAGGGTCTCTGTGGCAACTGTTCAAAACTCTGCATCTTGGTATGAAAGCAGTCATAGACTATGTAATTGATGAGTGGCTGTGTTCCAATAAAAATTCATTTATAGAACCACACAGCAGAGGGCTATAGAGTCTTGTAGGTAGAGGCTGTGGCTTGCTGACCTCTGCTCCAAATTAAGAAAAATACATTTTGCATTGCAAACCTGGAAGGTGTTTGTGAACTCCAGCTAATTTTTTTAAGTAGATGAATTTATCAGTATTTTCTTTTGTTACTTTCCTTCGTGTAGTATATCCTGCTTGCTCTTTTTCCTGTTTTAATCAGGAGAAAATGTTCTTTCTTATCATGTGAGCATTTAAAAATGTGTAAATAATCACTGTGGTACCCTGAATTATCTCCTCCTTCCAAAAGAATTTCTAAATACTTGAATCTTAAACTCATATTTTTATAGGGGCAGTTTGGGTACCAGTATCAAATAAAAGCAAAGAAAATACAAATGGTAACATTGAAATCATTTCCTCTTGCATTTGGGGGCTAAGGAAAGGCATACTATATGTTTATTTTATTGTACTACTTGGAAGAATTTGGAAGAATGGAATCAGTCACTTTTAGAAGTTTAAATGGACTTGACCATGAATGCAAATTTAAATTCTCCTGGTTACTACTACTTAAGATTAGTGTGTCTTTTATGCCTTTAAGATGTTACCCATTATACTCTCTAATTCGGTCTTGTCTTTTAAATATTTAAAAATATTTAGTCATTAGACATCTTCTTTGTCATTATTTATGTAGAGAAGAACGATCCTGAATTTTACATTTTAATTCTGTCTTCTGCAACTTCGTTTCATCCAGATACGTAGCTTTGACATCTTTGTTGAAGACTGTGCAGACAGATCATAATGCAGTACAGAGGCACAGAAGCACAATCGTGGACTGTTTAAAAGATTTGGATGTCTCAATAAAACGGTAACAGATTATTGATAGTTCTCTGCCCCACCCCCCACCTGATAACTTCATAATAGTTCTGAGAATGAGAATGTTGCCATTTGTTTTTATTTAGTCATTATTTTCACAGATGAAGTCTGCTGAGTAAATCCTTTTTAAGAAAGGATTGGCAGGGAGAAGGTTAGGTCAATGAAGGAGGCCAATAAGGAATACTGAAGTGCACACTAAAGTTGTCCTTGGTTCTTTGATAAACAAACAGGGACAGATAAGCTGGGGAGAAGTCTGTTTAACAGAGGTACTGTGCTCTGTGTGCTGGAGGATGAAAATGCGGAGTGATCCATCGGCTAAGTGTTTTATCACAATGCTGAAACTCAATTGCTGACAGCACACGTTTTCTCACAGTACTTACGCCCCAAGATACTAGAAGCAGCTGTGGTTTTTATTTATTTATTTATTTTTATTATTATTTTTTAAAGATTTTATTTATTTATTTGAGACAGAGAGAATGAGAAAGAGCACATGAGAGGGGGGAGGGTCAGAGGCAGAAGCAGGCTCCCTGCTCAGCAGGGAGCCCGATGCGGGACTCGATCCCGGGACTCCAGGATCATGACCTGAGCCGAAGGCAGTCGCTCAACCAACTGAGCCACCCAGGCGCCCTCAGCTGTGGTTTTTAGAATAGTGCATCTAAGAATGACCGTTAGGCAGCAGATAGCACTTTGAAAAGGCATAAATTCTTTACCCTGATGGAGTAACTCTACTGAATCTATTGGAAGAACTGGAGATGTTTGTAAAACCTAGTTATAGTTGGCCTCAGTGAACTGTGGTTGTTTGTTCAAATCCAGAATAAATTAGATTTGAAATGATCTCTGAAACCATTCATTTAACAAATATTTATTGATAACTGGGTTCCTTTTATTTGCAGAGAGCAGATGCTAAGTGCATGAGCAATCTAAAGACAGACCTAAACTCAGCAACAATAACTCATCTAGTGCTTTGCACAGGATTTTTTTTTAACTAAAAAAATTTTCTTTTAAAGATTTTATTTTTAAGTGATCTCTGTACCCAACGTGGGCCTCAAACCTACAACCCTACAAGAGTCGCATGCTCCACCAACTGAGCCAGCCAGGCGCCCCAGGATTTTTTTTTTTGTGGGAGTGTGCTTTGCACAGGATTTATAAGTACCCTCTCAGTTGATTCTCAGAGCAAGCCAATGAGACAGACAAGACAATTACTTCTGTCCCCTCTTAACAAATTAGTTAAAATACAGTCCCATAGGAATCAAATTATTTCCTCTAAACCTACCCCTGTACAGGGCAGACCTGGGAATAGAAATTAGACCTTCTGACTCCTATTATGTTGACTCTGTTGCTCATGACTTGGCTTTGCATTTCAAAAGTAAAACCTGTGTCTCCTTGACAGGCTATTTAACACTAGGAGCTCAGACTTTGGAGCCCGAATGCCTCATTTCACATTTTGGCTCTGTCTTTATTAAAATTGGTTTGGTTACTTAACTTTTCTCTGCCTCGGTTGTCCCATATGTAAAATGCAAATACAAGAGCACCCACTTCAGGGGCGACTGTTTGGCTCAGTTCGTTAAGCCTCTGCCTTCGGCTCAGGTCGTGACCTCTGGGTCCTGGCGTCGAGCCCCTCATTGGGCTTCCTGCTCAGCGGGGAGCCTGCTTCTCTCTCTCTCTCTCTCTCTCTCCCCCTCTTTCCCTCTTTCTCTCCCTCTGCCCCTCCCCAGCACTCATTCTGTCTCTCTCTCTCAAATAAATAAGTAAATAAAATCTTTAAAAAAAAGAGCACCCACTTCAAAGGGTTATGCAGGATTAACTGGATTATTATATATAAAGTACTTAAGCACTGTATAAGAATTAGCTATTATTGTATTCCTGTAAAGATTGAATGTTGTTTATAGATTAGCTAAGATGAAAGTATTTCTTACTTATTAGATTGGTATTTTGAAAGTCAATTTATATACCATGTTTGGAATTATTGACCAAATATGAAAAGATATATGTAGTAATCTTCTAACTTATATGTTAAACATTTCCATTTTGCTTTGGTTGCCAAATTTGATAGGCAGTTATAGAAACTCTTATTTGCCCACATAGCACATGCCCTTTTTCCCTTTGCATGGCCCTCATTCTCTCTTTCACCCCCCACCCCCGCACCCAGCTTTATTGAGATAAAATTAACATATAAACATTGTGTAAGTTTGAGGTGTTCGGTGCATTGATTTGATATATATTGTAAAATAGTTACCACCATGGCATTAGTGAACACCTGTATCATGGCACATAGTTACCATTTCTTTTTTGTGGTGAGAATATTTAAGATCTACTCCCTTAGTTAGCAACTTTCTTTTTTCTTTCTTTTTTTTTTTTAAAGATTTTATTTATTCATTTGAGACACAGAGATACAGAGAGAGAGCATGAGCGGGGGGGAGGTAGAGGGAGAGGGAAGAGCAGGCTCCCCGCCGAGCCAGGAGCCCGACGTGGGGCTTGATCCCAGGACCCCGGAACCATGACTTGAGCCGCAGGCAGACGCTTAACCATCTGAGCCACCCAGGCGCCCCTCCCTTAGCAACGTTCAAGTATATAATACATTTTTATTATTATTAATTGTTACCATGCTGTACATTAGATCCCCAGAACTTACTCATTTTATGACAAGTTTTGATCAATATCTCCCCTTTCCCCCCACCCCTGAGACCCTGGTAACTACCATTCTAATATGTTTCTATGCTTTTGACTTTTTTAGCTTCCAGGTGTTAAGTGACATCATACAGTATTTGTTTTTCTCTGACTTATTTCACTTAGCATAATACCTTCAAGGTATGTTTTTATTCCAATTTTCTATATATCTTTTGATGTAGACTGTTATATCATTTTTGGACAGAAGTGGATGTAGTCAAAGAACACGGTGGCTTTAGCACATTTTTAAGGAATAATGCAAAGAGGTATTATCATTTGGTAATAATTTTTGTTGCTTCTCTTTTTGAGCCTTTTAACTATTCTGAATTTCAGCTTCATAGACTGTTGAACCCAAAATGCATTTTTGGTCATAAGTAGTGTATCTTTTAGAGCTTTTTGAAGAAAAGTGTTGAATGAAGATTGAGAATCTTAAAACTAACCTTGTTAACTTTGGTATCTTGTGTACAAAGATTGAGATCACAAGATTGTGGAAGGACATCGGTACATCTGCCAGTACTTGACGTTCAGAGACAACACACCTGGGTCTTTCATTCCCACTATAAATATCATAACTTTTTTTTTTTTAATTTTTTCCCTCTGCAAGGCGTGCAATGGAATTGAGTTTTGCCCTGGTAAATGGGAATAATATCCGAGGCATGATGAAGGAATTACTTTATTTTCTGGATTCATGTGAGCCAGAATTTAAAGCAGACTGTGCATCTGGAATCTTTCTTGCTGCAGAAAAGTAAGATTTAATTTTTACATTTATTGGTAAAAGATGCTTGGAACTTTTTGAAAGCATCTTTACAACATAGGGAAAGTGTTGTAAACCTCTTTAAAATGTCTAATGTTTATTTCAGGCTCCCAGTTAGAAATTTGCTTCATAGAAGGCCATTCTAGCCAGTATTTAAGTATGCTAAGCCCAAAAAGAACCCTACTTTTATAAAATCTCCTCTTCTATCTGTTCTTTAGCTTCTCATCTATGAAGAAGAGAATTTAGAAAAAGCTTTTGTCATTTGTTTGTGGGTTTTGGGTAGAGAATAGAAAAACTATAGCATCATAGCATCTAAATTGTGGTTCTGTATAAAACTTTTTGGAAGAAGTACCTCAGCTGTAATAGTATGGTTATTTCTCCTCTCTGCACTGTGAGTTTAAGGGAATGAGTTTCTAGTCCTGGTGTTGCCTGGGTCTGGGAACAGTCCCTTTTCTTCTTTCTTCTCTGTCCTCATGCTTTGTCTTTATGGTTTGTTTTCTGAAAAACTGGAGATGGCGTCCCATGTCTCAGCTCAGTAACTCCTATTGCAGTTATTATGTGAAACAACTGAGTTTGTGTACCATTTCATTACCCTTTGAAATGGGGGTAACTGCTAGATTTGAAGGTAAGATGTGTCCAAAAGTAATCACTTTACCAGTAAACCTAAAAAAGACTAGGACAGGATTTTTGAAAGTCACTGAGCACAGAATACTTCACAGGTTCCAATTGTTTCATTTGGTGCCATTATTTCCCCAGGTATGCACCTTCCAAACGGTGGCATATAGACACAATTATGCGTGTTCTGACAACGGTAAGTAGTGTTTTTTTAGCAACATACACTAAGTGCAGGATGTGCTGATTAATGAGGCAGACAGATCCCTTGTTCTCATGAAGCTTTATATTCTGGTTCTAGTGGGGGAGATAGGAAATTCATGGGGAAATATGTACTGTCCTGTTAGGCAAGAAAAAAATACTACGAGAAACACTGAAGCACCAGTCATGGCAGGGGAGAGTGGAATATGGGGCAATGGGCCAAGTTTTTTAGGTAGAGTAGTCAGGGCAGGTCGCTTGGAGGTAACACTTGAGGAGAGAACTCAGTGAAATGAGGAGCCATGCAAAGGTTTGAGGGAATAGCAAGTGTTGCAAAGCCCTTGAGTGGCAACAAGTGTGGCCTGCTTGGAGGCAGTAAGAAGGCAAGTGAAGCATGAGAGGCAGAGAATGGTAGGACTGAAGCAGGGGCTGGATTATATAGGGCCTTAGGAGAGTTTGGAATTTTTAAAAAAATATATATAGGAAGCCAGTGGAGGGTTTTGAATGACTAAATTTATTCTGGATTTAAAATTACGGTTTTATAAGATATTCTTTGGCAGTCTTCCAGAGTTTTGGAGCTTCTCTGTTTATCATTTGGTTAATAGGGATCAGAGATTTAACAGTCAAAATGAAAGTGTAGTGGCATATAAGGAAAATATAACTACCTATGTCTAATTGCTGTCTCAGAAATAGATACCATAAAGGGAAACTTTCACAAATTTAATCACATTAAAATTTAAAACTTGTAAGGCAAAAGGAAAAAGATCTGCGAAGTTAAAAAGCAAATGACAAGTGGGGGAAAAACACTGTAACATGTGACAGCATGTTAATATCTTTAATCTATAAGTAATTTACAATTGATAGGAAAGATCACTGTAATGAAAAAATTGGCATTTGAACAGACATTTCACAAAAGAAGAAAGAAATGGCTACTTAACATTGACAAATACCTTTACTAGTAAAGAAATTTTACTTACTGATAAAATTACAAGGGAGGCATCATTTTTTACTTGTCATACTTTTTAATCTAATTCCTAGTGTTGATTAGGAAATAGAGAAATAGGCAGTACTCTCCACTTCATATTGGGTATAAAATGGTGCCTTCTTTCCCATGTTCACTTCTGGAAATCAAGAGTTGGCCACTTAACTGACTGAGCCACCCAGGCGCCCCTAGTTTGTACCTTTGAACTCATTAATTCTCTTTTTAGGAATTTATCTTGGAAAAATAAAAGGACAGGTGTACAAAAATGTATATACAAGGATGTTCATCCCATCCCATATATAATGGGAGAAAACTGGAAATAAATACAAGTCTCCAAATGGGCATTGGTTAAGCAAGTTATGAAACATCTGTAGGAAGGAGTGATATCATTAAAATTATGATGTGTGTATATATATTTGTTGCTGTGGAATTCTGTCTGTGACACGCTAGTTTTCTAGTTTACTTGAATTAACTTTGTAATAATAAAGGCACTGATGGGGAAACTATATTTTAACAAGAACTATGAATCTGGACACATTTTAGTTTTTATAAGGCTTAAAAGAAGAGAAAAATTAGAGCTCTTGAAAAAAAGTGTTGTCAAAATCAAAACCATTCTTTTTAATACTCCTACTTTTCATTTTTCCAGTTGACTTCTATAATCTTATTAGGGTCCTCTGGTTTTTCCTCTTTAACCTGTTGATGTGCTGGATTACATTAATAGATTTTTGAGTGTTGAACTAACCTTCCATACCTGGAGTAAATCCCACATGGTTTTGGTGTATAGTTCTTTTTATACATTGCTGTATTTGATTTGCTAATATATTTTTTAGGATTTTTGCATCTATACTGGTGAGAGATACTGGTCTATAATTTTCTTTGATCTCTGTGTTTTTCAGTTGTTTAATCTCCAAATATTTTGGGATTTCTTAGCTACCTTTGTGTTACTGGTTTCTAGTTAAATCCTATATGACTTTTATTTATTTATTTATTTATTTATTAAAGATTTTTATTCATTTGAGAGAGAGAGAGAGAGCGCACAAGCAGGGGGAGAGGCAGAGGGAGGGGAGAAGCATACTCCCCGCTGAGCTGGGACCCGACGTGGGGCTCGATCCCAGGACTCCGAGATCATGACCTGAGCTGAAGGCAGATGCTTAACCATTTGAACCATCCAGGCGCCCCTATTTATTTATTTTTAAAAAGGTTTTATTTAGGGCGCCTGGGTGGCTCAGTCGTTAAGCGTCTGCCTTCGGCTCAGGTCATGATCCCAGGGTCCTGGGATCGAGCCCCGCATCGGGCTCCCTGCTCAGCGGAGAGCCTGCTTCTCCCTCTCCCACTCCCCCTGCTTGTGTTCCTGCTCTCGCTATCTGTCTCTCTGTCAAATAAATAAATAAAAATCTTAAAAAAAAAAAAGGTTTTATTTATTTATTTGAGAGAGAGAGAAAACACAAGTGGGGGGAGGGGCAGAGGGAGAAGCACACTCCCTGTTGAGCAGGAAACTCAATATGGGGCTCCATCCTAGGACCTCGGAATCATGACCTGAGCGGAAGGCAGACGCTTAGTCGACTGAACTACTCAGGCGCCCCTGACTTATTTTTTTAAATTTGAGATGTTTCTGGGGCGCCTGGCTGTCTCATTTGGTAGAGCACGTGACTCTTGATCTCAATGTCATGAGCCCATGCCCCACGTTGGATGTGGAACCTACTTTAAATAAATAAATAAAAATAAATTTGAGGTGTTTTTTGTGGCCCAGAATGTTGTCTGTCTTGGTGAAGACAGAGAATAATGAGAGAATAAAGCTCTCATTTGAACTTGAGAATAATGTATTTTCTGCTGTTGGATGAAGTGGTGTATAAATGTCAATTAGATCATGTTGATGCTTTCTCTTATTTAAAACACTGCTTTTTCGGGGTGCCTGGGTGGCTTAGTCGTTAAGCATCTGCCTTCGGCTCAGATCATGGTCCCGGGGTCCTGGGATCGAGCCCCCACATCGGGCTCCCTGCTCGGCGGGAAGCCTGCTTCTCCCTCTCCCACTCCCCCTGCTTGTGTTCCCACTCTCGCTGTCTCTCTCTGTCAAATAAATAAATAAAATCTTTAAAAATAAATAAATAAAACACTGCTTTTTCCCATTAGGGAAGAAGAATGTAAAGCGAATTACTTATTTTTTAGCTTCTCTCCATTCCTCTTTGACCATTTCCCCAAACTTCTCTCTCTGGCTTTGTGTTTTTTTAGCAGGAGTAGGTATCCCAATCACCTAGGGTTTTTTCTTTTTCTCTTTCTGTTTCTGTCTCTGTCTCTTTCTTCTTTTCTTTTTCCTTTTTCGTGGTCTCATTCTTGTAAATCAGATCTGCTCCTCTGTCCAGTAATGGGAGCTTGATCAAGATGGGCTGATACTAGTCACAGGTTCCACTGTTTATATGTCTTGCACAGCTTGGTTATCATAATTCTATGACAAGGCCAAGATTCAGTTTCCTCATAGGTTAGATAGCTTTACTTTGTTCCATGGTTGCAAATATTATCTCAGATTCTACTAGTCAAGAGGACATTAAAGAGACCAGGTTTTTTTTGTTTTTAAAGTGTGGATGATTACATACAAAATATTTCCTGTTTCTGGGACAAATGGTTCTGTAATTTTTATAAACTCTAGTTTTTAAAGGACAATCTGATGTTTTAAATGAAGTTTTAAAAAGGTTACTATTTATTTAATTCTTATTTAGAATATTGCCCTTTTGGGGGTGCCTGGGTGGCTCATTCGGTTAAGCATCTGCCTGCGGCTCAGGTCATGATTCCAGGGTCCTGCTCAGCAGGGAGTCTCCTTCTCCTTCTGCCCCATCCCTCTGCTCGTGCGTGCGTGCACATGCTCTCTCTCTCTCTCAAATAAAATCTTTAAAAAAGAAATTTAAAAAAATGCCGCCCTTTTGGACTGTTGATGACCCTCTTCGTCCCCCAGAGTAAATGTGGCTTCTATAAGTAGCCCATATGATTTTAACTGTGTTGGGGAGTTGTGAGAAGGGAGAGGTTGTTGTAATTAAGTTCCCAGTGAATGTACTTCTTAAATTTTTGAAATCTCAAACCTAATCTGTTTTGAGTAGAAAAGGCCTTTCTTTTCTACTCAAATGTATAAAGGTCCTTTATATTTTACTTTTACTTTGACAAAGGAGACTTTCTAATTTTTTATAAAATAAAAAACTTGGATATTCATTTAAATGAGAAGTCAGTTATTTGAATAAGTAAGACTTTGAAGTTTGAGGGGCATATAAACCTGAGAATTGGAACCAGCTTTATCTTTGAGGATGCTTTGTAGTAGTCTCCTTTGAATAAAAGCAATAGCTAACATTTCTTAGCATTACAGTATGTTTCTAAGGGTAACTGCATTTCCTTTTAGGCAGGAAGCTATGTTCGTGATGACGCAGTCCCCAACTTGATCCAGTTAATAACCAATAGTGTGGAGATGCATGCCTATACTGTCCAGCGCTTGTACAAAGCAATTCTTGGTGATTATTCTCAAGTAGGTACTTTCTGCTTTGGTGGGGAAATTACCCATTATGTTCCTGGTGTGTTCTTATTACTAACACTCTAGATGTGCCTTGGTTTTGACCTTTATGATTCGATGACCTGTGATTTGCATTAATCCTTGCAAGGATTAAAAGCCTTGGACAAATGATGACTTTCTTTTGACAGCAACCTTTGGTACAAGTGGCTGCATGGTGTATAGGTGAATATGGAGATCTTCTTGTATCAGGCCAGTGCGAAGAGGAAGAACCTATTCAGGTACCCTTTGTTACTCTTTCAGGAGGGGAGAAAATAGCTTTTTTGGTCATAGGAGTACAGTGTTTAATGAGGAGTTGAGGTTGATTCCTTGAAAACCTGTTAAAGAAGTTAATGCCAGAATTATATTGGGAAACTTGCGAGTTTTTGAGATGGAACTTACTAGCCCTATGTGAGATTTTAAAACCATCTGCAGACCTACTTCTCACCTCATCAGACTGAAATATATTGTTTCTCCTACCCTGTGGCTTGATAAGAAGAAATGAGACATATACGTGTCTGCATTTGCTTATTAAAAGACTGGCTTTAGGAGAAGTTGTGGCAATAACACTTGAATCTATTTATCCTTTTTTTTTCTTCCTTTACTTCTGCCTCTTGAAACTAATATAATGTGTCTCTCAGCCCTCACTGGGTATTTTCCACTCTTTTTTTTTTTTAAACCTCTGTCCTACCTGCTTCTGATTGATGGATCAGCTTGGACAGTTACCGTGACAAAGCACAGATTGTGTTAGAAGTTTTGGTAATGATGGTAGGGTTGTCTTTTTGGTGGCATCCTGTAACTTGATATCAGATTTAGATATTTATGTTAGAATTCATCCTACATTTTTTTGCCTCACCAGGTAACGGAAGATGAAGTGTTGGATATTTTAGAAAGTGTCTTAATCTCTAATATGTCCACCTCTGTGACCCGAGGTTATGCCCTCACTGCCATTATGAAGCTTTCTACTCGATTCACCTGTACAGTAAAGTGAGTATGGAGAAAAAGTAGGATAGACATGTTATTTGTAATTTTTAAAAACTTTGTTATGGAAAATTTCAAGCAAAGGCAAAAATAGGATAGTAAAATGAATTATACATACCATTATTCCACAGTAATAATTAATTAATGATTCATCCTTATTTTATCTATACTTTGTTCCCTCTTATCCTCACACCCCACCATTTATTATTTTGAAGGTAAAAAGTTATGTTTTTAAAATCTGATTTCTAATGCCTTTTCTCTTTTTTAAAGTAGAAAAGTTACTTCACTATTATAAGGGTTCTGGTTTATTATAATATTTTGAGATTCTGAAGAGGAAGAAAATCACAAAGGTTTTAGTGGTTAAATGTTTAAATTCTCTTCACTATTTTGGATAAAAGTCAATTGGATTAGTTTCCCAGCCAGGCATATTTAAGGCAGACTTAGTTCTCTTAGACTTTCTGTAAGGCCCTGTGAAAAATTGTATTTTTTATTAACTCTTTAAATTGTGAACTAGAAGAATTTGTTGTCAGGTAGTAACCCTTTGTTGATAAAAGCTTATTTTAAAGTTGTTAAGAGAATGAACATCACACACTTCTTTTGTAACAAATTAATAATTGGTAGTTTTTTCTAGCAAATTTTGGGGTATGGGACATTTAACAGACAAAATCTAGCATTACAGTTAGAACAGGTTTTTTTGTTTTTTTTTTTTTAATATTTTATTTATTTATTTGACAGAGACACAGGAAGAGAGGGAACACAAGCAGGGGGAGTGGGAGAGGGAGAGGCAGGCTTCCCGCTGAGCAGGGAGCCTGATGCAGGGCTCAGTGCAGGGCTCGATGCGGGTCTCGATGTGGGTCTTGATCCCAGGACCCTGGGATCATGACCTGAGCCGAAGGCAGACGCTTAACGACCGAGCCACCCAGGCACCCCACAATTAGAACAAGTATAGTGGTAAATGATGGTGTTGAGGTATATGTTGGATGAAAGAAGACAAAGGAAAGGTGTTTTGTTTTTGAAAAGATATGTAAATTAAGGAAAGAGGAGTATTTCAGATTTTTAACCAGAAAACTCTGGTTTGTTTATTCTCTCTGCTTGTTTATGAACTTTCTTTTGGGTATTTGAATTTGTTTGTCATTTTATCCCAAAGCCGAATTAAGAAAGTGGTTTCCATCTATGGAAGCAGCATTGATGTGGAACTCCAGCAGAGGGCGGTAGAATATAATGCACTTTTTAAGAAATATGACCATATGAGGTAAGTGAAAGAAGCTAAGCAGTGCCTGTGGCTGTTAGTGTCCTGAACACATTGTCATGATAATCCGCAAAGGAGACTCACTCCTTGTGCTTTATTAACTGGACATCACAGTTCTATTTAGTCCTAATTGCTTGACTGCTTTTATTTGTCCATCTCCTATTCTGCCTGCCCTGTAAAGACTGAAGATACCTGTGTCCTCTCATTCACCTTTTCCCCTTTCTTTTGGTATGAAGTGTTTGCTTCATTTTCCGTTTTATTTGGTTAAGAAGTGGGAGTTGTGTTTTTTCAAGAGAATCTCATTCCAGTGTTTAACTTTGTGATGCATGTTCTTTTTTCCACTTCTTTTATGCAGTGTCTTCTTGATTGGAAATTGTTAATACCTACTTATTTACCTTTCTTTCATTCCAATTTTTCTACCACCAAGAAATCCCAGTCTCTCAGGATTTAGGTGGACGGTTTGTCTATTCAGGGTTTCTTACCCGCCCTTAATCCAGCCAGGAATTTAGGTCATGTATTCTTGTAATCTACCTTCTATTTTCGTGTGTGTGTTACAGGGTGGGGAGGGGAGATGGCTGTCCATGTTTGACACCAGTGTAGTAACAGTGATAGTCTTGGGTAGGGAATCTAGGTTAACTGCCTAGAATTTAACCACTTCAGATTCTTCCAGGTCTGCCCTCCTTGAGAGAATGCCTGTCATGGAAAAAGTGACCACAAATGGCCCTACTGAGATTGTGCAGACAAATGGAGAGACAGAACCAGCTCCACTAGAGACCAAACCACCACCCTCTGGGCCACAGCCCACCAGCCAGGTAGCTTTTCACTTGCTTATCTGGGAATCCTCATTATCTTATAGTTCCTTATAAACTGATTCTTTTCAGTCCTGGATTGATTGATTGATGGCTCTCTTCCTTATTTTTAAGTGTTGAAAGAGCTTTGCCTTAGCTGCAGATTAGACAAATGACTAATGAATTGAGATATTATTTCCTTGTATAGGCCAATGATTTATTGGATTTGTTGGGAGGAAATGACATAACACCTGTTATTCCAACTGCACCTACGAGCAAACCAGCTTCTGCTGGTGGAGAACTTCTTGATTTGCTGGGAGACATCAGCCTTACAGGTGAGACCAGACTGGAGTTATTTAATGCCTTGGCTGGGGCATTTTTTGGGGGGGGGGGGCGCTATTTTAATAATTTTGGATCAGGAGAAGGCAATGCAATGTAGTGGCACATATGACAACTTTTTTCCACGAGACAGTAGTTGTGTGGCCTTGACCAACTTACTTTACATCTCTGAACACGTTTTTAAATCTACACAGTGGGGCTGTTACAAGGCTTGAGATAATGTGTATGAAATGTTCAGGGCAGTGCCTGGCACTCAGCAGGTGCTCAGAACTCCTTCACCTCCCTTACTTTTAGTTACGGTACTGGTGCTACCACCATATCCTGTAGGCCGGATAGTATGACAGATGCTGAACCCTAGGAGCTCCCGGCAAATGCCTGCTGGCTGCACAAGGGAGCTGGGATGAGGGATGCTGAGTGCAAGGTGCAGACCTAATTCTGCTGCTTCTGAATGAACCACACTCAAATGTCATCCCTCCTGATGGAGGGTCAAAGATAAAAACCTCTGTACAGAAATGGTTCTTTTTTCATTGAAAGCAATGCCCAGTCTCAAGGGCCACTGAGCCACCCAGGTGCCCCGGATTTCCTCTTATTTTAGATTACATTCTTAGGTCAAGTTACTCAGTCTTTCTGGTTCTGTTTAAAGTAAGGATGAGAGGTGCCTGGCAGGCTCAATCAGTAGAGTGTGCAACTCTTCGTCTTGGGGTTGTGGGTCGGAGCCCACCTTGGATGTAGAGAGTACTTAAAAATAAAATCTTATAAAATAAAAAAAGGATGGGGGGTACCTAGGTGGCTCAGTCAGTTAAGCATTAGCTTTCGGCTCGGGTCATGATCCCAGGGTCCTGGGATCAAGCCCCACATCGGGCTTCCTGCTCAGTGGGGAGCCTGCTTCTCCCTCCCCCTCTGCCTGCTGGTCCTGCTTGTGCTCTCTCTCTCTGTCAAATAAATAAAATCTTTTTTTTTAAAGATTATTTATTTATTTATTTGACAGAGAGAGCGACAGCGAGAGAGGTAACACAAGCAGGGGGAGTGGGAGAGGGAGAAGCAGGCTTCCCACGGAGCAGGGAGCCCGACGTGGGGCTCGATCCCAGGACCCTGAGATCATGACCTGAGCCGAAGGCAGTCGCTCAACAAACTGAGCCACCCAGGTGCCCCTAAATAAAATCTTTTAAAAAAAATTTAAAAGGATGATAAATACTTTACCTTACGAGCTCTTTGTGAGGAATGGTGACTTATTCAGTACATGCAGGACACATAGTAGGCACTTAGTAAAGGTTGTATCTTTTCCTCAGTGCATGTGGCTACCAGTTTCACTGTATAGTTATAAGTATTCTGAATTATCATTTTTTTAAAAACGCTAACAGGTGAAAGATTGGCCCTATTATTTTGTTAATTTTTTTTTTTCCAATCACAGAGAATGTTACATTTATCCATATTTTTGCATTACACATGAATTTCTTTTTTGCATATTCCTTTTGTATCTTAACTCATCAGGGGGTCCTAGTGTTTTGTTTTTTGTTTTTTTTTGTTTTTTTCTTTTTACTTTCTTACTTTCCTAGTGTTACATGAAAAAGCAAACTGATAAAATGTTAAAGAGCCTGAATTTTCCTTATTCTAATGTGTTTTAAACGCGTTTTCCCATTTTCGTTATTAGGTTAAACTTTTGAGTTTTACATTCTTTAAGCCATCCTTACAGTCATATATCCTAATGCATAGTCATTTAAGCAAGTGGAAATTAGGAAATAAATTTAGTGTGTGTTTTTAGGGGAACTGGAGCAGTGAGTTTCTGTTGTTTCCCAAAACTACTTATTGTTCCTTTACAGGAGAAAAGAGCTAAAATCTGAGGGGCTTAGGGACTCATGATGCTGCCTATATATTTTGAGTAGCCTCTGATTTTCCATGGGAATGCATTTCTGAAAATTGTTTTGAAAATGGAAATTGGGGGAAAATTACTAGAGTTATAAAAGTTAGGAGAACTATATGAATATTTCTTTGTATACTTTATTGGTAATGTGCTTGACTGCACTTGGCTGTGGTGTTCACATTTCTTATGGTTTGCTTAGCCATATGTATTTTTACGTTTCTTGCTCACTTTTAATATGTCATTTTTTTCTCTTGTACTTGGGTATTTTTTAAAAAAAAGATTTTAGCCTTCATTCACTTTGTTAATCTTTTTTGAAATGGTGTATTTTCAGATAATTTCATAAGTAGTTTGAAATCTATTTAAACCTAAAATGCACTCTTTATTTTGCTGTTTTCTTTTTTTTTTTTTTTAAAGATTTTATTTATTTATTTGAGAGAGCGAGAATGAGAGAGAGTACATGAGAGGGGGGAGGGTCAGAGGGAGAAGCAGGCTCCTCGCTGAGCAGGGAGCCCAGTGCGGGACTCGATCCCGGGACTCCAGGATCATGACCGGAGCTGAAGGCAGTTGCTTAACCAACTGAGCCACCCAGGCGCCCTATTTTGCTGTTTTCTTATGCCTTTTCTTGGAATCCTGATTTCTGTCAGTTCATGGTCATTTTCTATCACTTGCATGATCCTCAGCTTGTTCTTATTTGGAAGGATCAGCTAAAGATGTAATTTGGTGACTTGTTTCCTCCACTTCATACCACCTCTCCCTGGGTGCATGTGTGTTAAAATTTTATTATGCAGTATTTAACATCCATAAAATTTAATATTGATCTACTTAGCTTATAAAATAAAATCTTATTAAATTATTATTATTACTAAAATATTACTTTGCCCACCAGGTGTTGGCAGTGTTTGGAGATATTTTTGATTGTCACAACTGGGTGCATGCTACTATCATTTAATGAGTAGAAGCCAGGGGTGCTGGTAAATATCCTGCAGTGCGCAAGATAGCCCTCTACAGCAAATAATTAGCCTAAAATTTCATTAGTTTTGAGGTTGAGGAACTTTAGTTTAGAGGTATAATCATGTTCAAGTCTACTATTGCCAAATTGTTCTCCAGGTTGTTTGTACTAATTTATATCCCTACCACAGAGATTAGAAGTCTGCATTGCTCCATATTCTTACCAGTATCTGGTATTATCAGACATTGAAATTTTCACCGTTCTATTGGATGTGAAGAAGTATCTCATTGTGGTTTTAAACTTTATATTCCTCATTGCTGGTACTATTCAGTGTCTCTTTACATATGATTCTCTTTTCATTAAGGTTCCCTCTTCTGTGAATTGCTTGTTTATATCTCTTACCATTTTAACTTGGGTTATCTTTTTTTCTTATTGATTTGTAGAAAATATAGTTCTGGATACTCATCCATTTGCTATTTTGTAGCAAACATTTTCTCCTGCCTGTGGTCTGTCTTTCTGTTTTATTATAGTATTTTTTAATGAATAAAAGTTACTCATTTTAAAGTATTTGAATATTTAGTTCTTTCTCTTTATGGTTTATTCTTTTTTTTTTTTTTTTTTAAGAAATATATTATTGGGGCGCCTGGGTGGCTCATTCGTTAAACATCTGCCTTCGGCTCAGGCCATGATCTCAGGGTCCTGGGAGTGAGCCCCGCATCGGGCTCCCTGCTCAGTGGGAAGCCTGATTCTCCCTCTCCCACTCCCCCTGCTTGTGTTCCCTCTCTTGCTGTGTGTCTCTCTCTGTCAAATAAATAAAATCTTAAAAAAAAAATATATATATATATATATATTTATTTATTTAGAGAGTGTGAGGACGGGGAGCGGCAGAGTGGGAGGGGAAGAAAGCATCTTAAGCAGGCTCTGCACTCAGCATGGAACCCAACACGGGGATTGATCTCATAACCCTGACCTGAGCTGAAACCAAAAATGGGATGTTTAATTGACTGAGCCACCCAGGTGCCCCTGGTTTATGCTTTTCGCATTTTGTTTAAGGAATCCTTCTCTTAACCTAAGATATAACAATTTTCTCCTGTATTTTTTTATTATTTATTTATTTATTTATTAATTTATTTTTGGTGAGCTTTGTCATGCTGGCTAAGATTGACTTACCACCAGAATGTTTCATTTAGGTGCTCCAGCTGCTGCTCCTGCCCCTGCCTCAGTCCCACAGGTAGCCCAGCCCCCCTTCTTGTTGGATGGGCTTTCATCACAGCCTCTTTTCAATGACATCACTACAGGTACGATTACTGGTGTTACCACCCTCGGTGAGAGGTGGTTATTGAAGAAAAGAATAATTCTGTAAGCATTAAGCTGACTGCAGTTAGACTGATCTTCCTGTGCTTTCCAGGCATCCCCTCCATCACAGCATACAGTAAGAACGGCTTGAAGATAGAATTCACCTTTGAACGGTCAAATACCAACCCTAGCGTCACAGTGATAACGATACAGGCCTCCAACAGCACAGAGCTGGACATGACGGACTTTGTTTTTCAGGCTGCAGTACCAAAGGTACTACAGTGTCTTCTTTGCCTTTTTCATGCATTTGATAAGTGATATATTTTCATGTTTAGAAGTTAAACTAAATTTGCAGATTTAACCCAAATTAACAATAATGTATTATGGTTCATTGAAGCATGTCATTTTGAAAGCTTTTTACTTGGTCAGAAATATTCTTACAATATAAAGAAAGGACATTCTGGTAATAGCTAGTGAGATTCACAGCAGAATTCTACAAAGTGGTCTGCTAATGCTCAGGTCATTGAGGATGGGTGGGGTTCAGTAATACAGTGGTAAAAACCTAAAAAACACAAATTCTGACATGGAATTAAAATTCATTAAGATGAAGGACTTTATCTATTTGGTATTCTCTTCTAGTTACTGGATCCGAATTAAAAGTTTTCATCTCTTGGTATTTATTTATTTATTTTTTTAATATATATATATATTTTAAATGTTTTATTTATTCATGAGAGTCAGAGAGAGAGAGAGAGAGAGAGGCAGAGGGAGAAGCAGGCTCCCCGCCTAGCAGGGAGCCCGATGCGGGACTCGATCCCAGGACCCCGGGATCATGACCTGAGCCGAAGGCAGACGCTTAACCATCTGAGCCACCCAGGCGCCCTCTTGGTATTTATTAAGTGAAAGAAACATTCCTTCTTCATTAATATCTAGTTTAGTATTGATACAATGACTGCTTGTTTTTGTAAATTGAAGCTTTGTTTATACCAAATCTTAGTTTAAGGAAAATTTATGTCCGTCTTTGAAAAATGAAAAGTTTTGTATAAAGAAATATTGAGAATGAAGAATGGGCAAAATTTTCTGGCAAAGACAAGATAGTAAGTATTTTAGGCTATATGGTCTCTGTTGCATCTACTTATTTCTGTTGATATAGTGGGGACAAAAAGCCATATATATAAATGAAAGAGTGTGATTCTGTTCCAATAAAACATTTACAAAAACAGATGTTGGGTCATTCTTGGCCGATGGGTCATAGTTTGTCAGCCCTTGTTTTAGAATAAGCTAATCTAATCTTTGCAGTGACATGTGAAGTATGACATTCAAACAACACATTTTTGGAAATTGAAGACCTTTTATTTGTGGTTACTGCTGACTTTGTAGCCTCCTTTACTTGCATTTTTTAGGAGCCAGAGTAATGTAGATGTTTTTAGAAGCACTAGAGTGGGGTGGTTTCAGTAGTAGTTGTATGACATTAATCAAACTTAGCCTCTATGCCTCAGTTTCTTGTTTACAAAGGGAGGATGGATGGTGGCAGTGATATCTACTTCCTAGGGTTCGTTTGAGGGATAGATGAGTTTTATGTACTCTCTACTGTTTTAAAGCACTTTTCATATGTTCATTGCTCAGTAAACATTAACTGCTGCAACTTTGGGTTTTACACTTGTTACTCTAGGCTGTGCTCTAGCAACATAGCGTCTCTGCCATTAAAGTATGGCCTTATTTTTGGTGTTGGACTGTATTATACCTTTTTGCATGTCATGATGTATCTTGAACTTCAAAATAATCATATTTCATAGATTCTACTATTTTTATTATCTCTGAACTTGAGATGCATTTTAAAATTGGGACTTTATCATAATTTAGTTGGTAGCCTGTTTTCTTTCTCAGTAGTGCATATAAAATAATGGTGTGAAAAACAATGGCATCTTACATTTGATGAAATAAATGTACATAATAATATTTCAGCTTACATAATCTATCTTGATAATAGAATTATAATAAGACCCAACATAATAAGCCTGTGAGTTGATATTAAATCTCTTTACTCTTACAATTTTGGTCCTAAGAGAAGGCTGGATAGACTTTCCTCCTCTTGTCCCCCGCCAGCGCCGCTCCCCACCTGTCTTTTTCTGTCTCTCTCCCCCTTTCCCTTCTCTTTCTCTCTCTCTTTTTCTCCCTCTTCTCTCTTTCGCTCTTCCCTCTGCCTCTCTTTCCCTCTCTGTTTTTTCTCTGCACTGTCCATTATTTTAGAAAACTATACTTTCAGGAAAAAAATTTTAAATCCTAATATGGGGGTGCCTGGGTGGCTCAGTCAGTTAAGTGTCCGACTTTTGATCTCAGCTCAGGTCTTGGTCTCAGGGTCATGAGTTCAAGCCCTATGTTGGGCTCCACGCTGGGCATGGAGTCTACTTAAAAAAATAAAAAATAAAGCAAAATCCTAGTATGTAGAATAGCTACATACATACTATATTGTGCTAACAGTTATGGTTTACCTGTCTTGCTGATAGCACTTTTATCTCTCTTCTCTGTAAACAAACAAGTAAAACCCCCCAACACTACAAATTATGGCAATTGGCTTTTCCAGGTTTTTTGCTGTATAGGCTAGCTCTGCAGGAAATTGTTCGCATAAGGCCTGTGACCCCGATGGGGGAGATCCTGAGTATTCCACATACATATTAACAGCTTGGCTCTTTCCAGCCTTTCTTACCTCTGTCATGTAGCCCTTGACACATTCCAGATTATGTAGACTTGAGAAAACAAAAGTTTAAGTCTCCCTATCCCAACCATCCAAATACACAAAAGCATAAAGGCCTGTACTTGGTGATTGGTATGCTGGTTTGTTATTTGTAGAAAGGGTTTTTTGTTTTTCTTTTTTCATTTCTTTCTAGCTTTTTTTTTTTTTTTTTTTAGCCACACACACCCGTTTTTTTACCTGCATAGTTGATCAGTTACTATTAAATGAGGTTGCCAAAACAAGAATTGGTCACCTTTTGAAAAGTGGTAGGCTAAAGTTCCTTCTGCCTGAAAGAGGAGGGTGGCTCATTGCTAATTTTCATGATCAAAGACCTAACAGTGGGGTTTTTAAAAATAACGTGAAGGTTATAGTCAGCCCACATACTCTGAATTGTTGATATCTGGAGAACAAACAGAACATAGTAGTCGGTCAGTCTGTTACTTGAGTTATTATCTGGGTGTCTGACTTTTTTTATTTGTTGACATCTCTGACATAGTATTGAGTGTATTCTTTTTTCTG
This sequence comes from Neomonachus schauinslandi, assembly GCF_002201575.2. Lineage (NCBI taxonomy): Eukaryota > Metazoa > Chordata > Mammalia > Carnivora > Phocidae > Neomonachus > Neomonachus schauinslandi. The sequence goes on from NC_058418.1 coordinate 45,507,458, forward strand.
AAGAGTGCCCTTTGTTCCCCACAGACATTCCAGCTGCAGCTTTTGTCTCCAAGCAGCAGCGTTGTCCCAGCATTTAATACGGGGACCATCACACAAGTCATTAAAGTTCTCAACCCGCAGAAGGTGAGTAGCATGTTTGAAGACAGTGTCTGAGTGACGTGTAAGCATATTTCCTGAAATAAAATTCTGCTTTGTTTCTCTAGGTTTTCTCTGACTCATAGTTGTAGAAGAAATCTGTGAAAATGTCTAGTCTATCCTCTATTCTTTTGTAGATTAGATAATAAACACAGCCTAGACACTTGAAATGGCTTAGTGGCAGCATTAAAATGCAGCCTTTTTTTTTTTTTTTGAGAGGGAGAGGGGGCGGGAGGGGCAGAGAGAGAATCTTTAGGAAGCTCCACACCCCCAGCACAGAGCTTGATGGTGGGGCTTAGTCTCATGACCCTGAGATCATGACCTGAGCCAAAATCAAGAGTCAGGCACTCAACCAACTGAGCCACCCAGGCATCCCTAAAATGCAGCTTTAAGGAATTATCTATTTAGATCTATCTATCTACAGATCTAATATCTATCAAGAGAAGACGGAAAGCTTAGACAGTTTAATCTTTTTTTTTTTAAAGATTTATTTATTTTTGAGAGAGGGAGAGAGAGAGAAAGCACGTGGGGGAGGGGGAGAATTTCAAGCAGACTCCGCGCTGAGCACAGAGCCTGACGCGGGGCTTGGTATCACGACCCTGCGATTACGACCCGAGCAGAAACCAAGAGTCAGATGCCCAACCGACTGCGTCACCCAGGTGCTCCTTAGACATTTTAATTTTTATACAAGTTGCAGTCTGGGGTAAGAGTATCTGTAGAACCACATATATCCATATTTACTACTGTGATTATTAAGTGTGTACAGTACAAGTGGAAGCATTTTTAATGAAGCAGCCAAATGAAAAGTAGCTTTAGAAACTGAAATTAAGCAATATTTCATTATATCTTCTCAAAGAAGTAAATTGACTCCACTTCTAATAGCAGTCAATTGACTAGTTTTCAAACAGTTCTTGAAAATGGTTCAGAGAATTTCTTCACCTTGAAAGATGTCCAGCAGTGTCTTATAACCCCAGCACGATGATTTCTTCCTCTTACAGCATTTGCCTTTCCTCTGGTACTCACTGGATTCTGAGTATCTGCCTATAGCACAAGCCTAGATTCCTTTGATGATCTGATACATAGAGTAAAAATTTTCTTTTTTTTCCTTGTTTTTATTTTTATAAATAATTAAAATTATACCAGAAGGGTAAAAATTTATTTAATGCATTAATATTTGAAATCTGCCATGTAAAGTAAAGGGGTTTATAATTGAGTTTTCTTAAAATGACTTCTGTTACCATAAGTAACATAATTTTTTTTTTCTTTTATGTCTTGGGAATAAAACAAGTTTATGTTCACATTTACTATTGGTTTTACAGACAGAGCAAGAGTATCTCTGAATGTACAGCATAAGATGAGTATGTTTAGGGGCGCCTGGGTGGCTCAGTCGTTAAGCGTCTGCCTTCAGCTCAGGTCATGATCCTGGGGTCCTGGGATTGAGCCCTGCATCGGGCTCCCTGCTTGGCAGGAAGCCTGCTTCTCCCTCTCCCACTCTCCCTGCTTATGTTCCTGCTCTCGCTATCTCTGTCTCTGTAAAATAAATAAATAAAAAATCTTTAAAAAAAAAAAAAGATGAGTATGTTTACCTCATTTTTCTGGAAACTTGGATACAAAGGTTGAATCTTTTTGAGAAGCCCTCAGCCACTGTTACTATAAAACTGCTCCCAAGTGGTTCTGTCCCGTGAATGCAGTTCTCGGACTGAAGCTGATGCTGTGTTCCGGAGATGCACTTTCTCTACTCGACTGCATGATATTGGCCAGAGTACTAGGCAGTAACGGTGGTGGTAGTGGTTATTTGCCTGTGTGTCATTTTTAAGAGGTAGCTTTGCTCTAAAATAATTTGTTTGGATTAAAGGTCTATTTGTGGACCACACAGATTCTACAGATTTCCTTTCACTGTAATTTACAATTCTCTGTTCTTCTACAGCAACAGCTGCGAATGCGAATCAAGCTCACATATAACCACAAGGGCTCAGCAATGCAAGATCTAGCAGAAGTGAACAACTTTCCCCCTCAGTCCTGGCAATGAGGGCCCGGCACCATTCTCATTCTTGTCCCACTCAATCAAAGGAACCCTGGGAAGGAGGTTGTGATCGCTGGCAAGTCCCCCCCAACTGTACCATGGGCATGAGGAGCTAAAGAGAACTGTTGAGGAGGATTTTCCTGAAGTTATTGCTGACCTTGAAGCATTGTCAAAGACGAATCTCCTCTCCTCCACTGTTGAGGCCGGCTGCTTCTGGAGGCTACTTTGCACTCTTCCTCCTCTTCTCCTTTGTCCGCACTTCTCTACCCCTCCCACATTTACAGCCAGAATCAACATTCCCTGAGCCCCTGAGGAAATAAGCAGCTGGTCTGGAGGAGAGGACTGGAATCCATGGCAAGAAAACACTCACTCTGTGTCTGCAGCAAAGAGTTGCCCCTTCTTTCTACTGTGTTTTTCTGTGGACTGGGCGAGGTGGGGGTATCCACTCCTCAGTAGCTGGGTTACCATCTTCAGGCGCTTTTTACATCAGGCATTCAGAATGGAAATGTTAACAATGGACATTAGGGAGCCCTGCCTTTTTCTACTGGTTCCCCCAATGTTTGAAAGAGGCATTAGGCTCCTGGTAGCCTTTTCTGTGCATTGCTGTATACACACAGACAGACACATGTATGTAATTTTGTTACCAACACCTGGGCAGACCTGGAGAGGTTATTTGTAAACACTGGACAGATGCAGTTAAAAAGAGCTTGTGTTGAGATTCGGCATGAAGGATATGGTGCTCTCTTTGTAATAGAAACTCCCAAGGCTCTTCCAGCTCCCCTTTCTCTCCATTCTTTAGCTGTAGTCATGAATACTCCCCATGATTTTCAAAATTGATTCCCCTGAAAGTGCAAAGTGGACAGCTTCTAAAAGGCATATTAATAGTTATTAATGCCCCTATCCCCACCACAAATTTTAAAGTTTCTCCTAAGCCCATAACTTGCCTGTTGAACTATGGTAAATGGGTGGAAAGAGGAGTTTGCTTTTTAAGATCAGACTCCTTAACAAAAGCACCTTTGCCCATAGGAAGAGTGAGTATCAGACTCATCCTAGAGCATATTGGAGTCATCTTCTCCATTACTCCAAACCTTCCTTTTTATTTCCTGAGCCTGGCTTGGACCTTGGCATTCCATTTGAATTCCTTCTTCTAACTGGAACATTTGTGTTGTATCTGTAACACTGGCACTGAAATAAAGACCACGCGGTTAAAGAAACCTTTCCTATATTGTACTTTATGGTGTTGGAATGAAGCCTTGTAGCTTCCTTGCCCCCTTGTGAGAGGAAGTCTTATGGACACCATAGAGTCTGAGAAGTTGGTCTCATGAGAGAGGCCAGTCTCATGAACATCTGCATCAAGGACCTGAGGTCTGGAGCTTTTGAAACTAGGGAGAGTGCCGAGTGCTTTTTAGAAAGGACCCTTGTGTTCTCAGACCTTAACACTGAGTTGCTGGGATGAGGTAAGGTGACTTCTGTGGCACCAGGTGCCACGTCTGATGTGCTCAGGAAGAGAGGACAAGTCAGGACTGCCGTGCTCTTAGAAGGTTTGCAATCATTACTGTATTGAGTACAGTATGAGGACTACCTTGGCTTTGGTCTTAAACCTGGGTACAAATCTCTTTTTTTCTCCCCCCTCATTTCACCAAGCCTTTACTTAAAATCTTCAGTGTCTTGTCAAATCTAGCTCTGTATCAGATGCCAGATTATTCCTAACATTTGACAAACTGGGGTTGAACTAAAAGGCTTCAAAGGGGAAACTTTCTGGTCTTACTCGTAAACAAGAGCAAGATTTGCTAAAACTTACTCTACTGGATAAATGGTTGAGTCAAGAACAGGATGTTACCTTGTCCATGCACAGTTTTTAGTAAAGGCAAGTGTGGACTAGTGTATGTTTCAGACAACTTGTTCAGCCTGGGCAATGGAGAATAGCCTTTCAAGGTTTCTTTGCCGACTGATTTCATTGGATGGATACTTAATGCTGTGAAACAGAATAGGATTAACATAGTGTTGGTGGATTTCTCGAACAGAATTTATCTAACATTCCTCTCTGGGTTAGAGGCTTTATTCTTCTCTCACGTTAATAGTTGACCAGCTCAAGTTTCTTTAGTTGGACTGAATTGAATCTGAGAAATCTGCCGAAGACCGTGCTATAAGACAGTGCTAGCTAGTGGAGCTGGAAAGGGTCTACTCTAGTAACAAAGCATCTCTGTGCGTGATTATAGTTTTGAGGTAGAGTTATGTGATTATCCATAGCTTTGCCTAGACGGGATAAAAATCATGGCCTTAACGCAAAGGGTGCTGCCTAGAATATTTGGAGTGATTTTGGAAAGTGAAGCTGAGCACCACACTGAAGAACTAGCAGCCAGAAAGCTGCCTAGGATCCTGATGGTTGTGACGACTCTTTCAAATGATGGGATCTTTGAAGGCTTCAGCGTGCCTTAGTTTCTAGGGTCAGAATTAGTTCTCCTCATACTTGGCCTTGCTGCTAAAAGGAGAAATCTCTTACTTTCTATGAATACTTACACATTTCAGTAATTTATTTCCCTGGTATGACCATGCAAGGGGGAGCAAATTTGGATAGATTTACGTCAGAGCCATTGTGAGGAAAGAGTGATTTCCATGGCTGTCTTAGTAACCCCAGGGTGATGAGCAGTGAGCCTACACATACTCGGACAATTTCACATGCATTTTTACCTCATTTCCTCCCCCTCTTTCAGAGTAGTGTATCCTATCACTCTCACCCCCTCCACCCAAGTAATCCTAAGGGACAATTCGTCTAAGTGATCTCAAAAAACTGCAGGAAGGGTGCTCTACCCGAGAAGCTTCTCCCACAATGCTCTGGTGCTGTTACCTTGAGGTGATTGGGACAGTCATGGAATGTTTTATGCTGTCTGTAGTGATCGTCTGTTCATTTTAAGGTCTTATTTAAAGAAACATTCCTCAGTGTAACATTTGGGAGGGGATTTTTTTCCTCTTAACTGGGTTAAAGATGTGGTTCATACCCTTTATTTGTCCCATTCATATAAGAAAGTAGACATTTGAAACTGTTCAGCACTGACGGTTTGAGTATTTCCACCTACGGTATAACATGCTTTTCATTTTTACATTCTTCTAGAAGAGGTTGGATGTTAGGGGATACTGTTTTTGAGGTTCAACTTTATTATTTTATGCATTGGAAAATACTTGGGCCGTGAGAACTAGGGGGGAAGAAAGAGTGTGAATATGTCTTATTTTTTTCTAGTGAATGTATCTTACCTTCATTGCCCTAAACCGAATGAGAGCTAGCGAGCAAAAAGTGGATATTCACGAATTTGTGGTTGGTGAAGAGGTGGTTCATGACTGTATACTCATGTGTTTGGGAGTGGGGAGGGTCACTGAAGAGCCGAAAGTCCTGAAGTTTAAAACACGTTGACCGGCTTTGGCTCAGGAGGGTGGGGCTGCTTGTGGAAGTGAATCACTCTTTTTCAAGCAATAGTAGCGAGTGGGCTCCATCTGCAGGGTTCCAGGACCCAGCGCACTTAAACAAAAGAACGTGCTGAAGCAGCTTGCACAGTTGCTTCCGTGAACTTCCGTGAGGCTGATTCTGGCTTCAGGATGGAGCATCGGAGTTTTTTTGTTTTTGTTTTTGGAACCTGCTGTTGCGCTTTGTGTGTTTTGTTTTTGTTTTCAATTTGAGGGGGGTGCTCATGGGAAAGAGCTTCTGGACTCTTTCCTTTGTGAACTCCCACTGTGTCCCTGTAAAGTCCCTTTTCTTTCATAATTGTTGTAAGTTACATTTTCATTAAGCCCCATCACATCTTCTTTACTGTAAAAATATTAAAAGGCTGTTTCTAAGTGGGACAGCTAATTCTAATTATTGCAGACATATTTTTGAGATGTAAAAAAAATTTAAAATTAAATGATAAGTCTTAGAGGCGAGTGAGGAATAAAATGGATGTAAACATTTACATGGGATGCATTAGAATTCTGCTGTGTGTATTGTCTTTTGGTTGAAACAAATTATGAACAGTGACTAATAATAAAAAGTCAATACTCAATGATTTAAAATTTGCTTCCTTGCTTCTTATAAGTGGATTGGAGAAGCCTTGAATGAATTCTTATTCCAGAGCTTTGAGCCAAACTTACTGACCTGTTAATGTTCCTTTTACGCAGAAATCTCACCCGGAAGAATTTGAACAACCTAAAAAAAAACTTGTAGTCTATAACAGTCAAAAGTGCAATTGGGAATTTTAACTAATGATTATTAACTCATGCTTACTTCTCCACATGGGTGAACTTTCAAACAAGGCAAAGAAATCATATCAAAGTGAAATGTGTACTTAGAGGTGGTCATGGGGTTTTAGTTATAAGCTATTTGTAAATTGTTTAAGTGTATCTGTGACTGGGAAGAGGAAGGTTTGACCAGCCAAAATGAATTCTATTTCATGATCTTTTTTTTAAGATTTTATTTATTTATTTGAGAGAGAATGAGAGACAGATAGCAAGAGAGGGAAGAGGGTCAGAGGGAGAAGCAGACCCCCCGCTGAGCAGGGAGCCCGATGTGGGACTCGATCCCGGGACTCCAGGATCATGACCTGAGCCGAAGGCAGTCGCTTAACCAACTGAGCCACCCAGGCGCCCCTATTTCATGATCTATTTAATGTGAATTCTTCCACAGAAGTGAGAGTGGCTGGGTGTTGGAAGCTATAGGCTTTCTATTGCTTGGGTGATCCCTGATACTCCCTTGATTGAGAAGGGGGAGATCATGAAAGCCCCCTAAGTGAGAAGGAGAAGAGAAGCCTTGGCATATATCTAGTTTATGCAGAAGTGCCCTTTGGCACTGTTTGATAAGTGACATTTCTGTAATCTTATATGTGGTTTAGTTAAAATTCATTTTTGTTTCTAATATTAAATTTAGTTAACATGTTCATCTGCATGTAATTTCATGTTAGAGGAAAATATAAAAGCTACAATAGAAAAGTTTAGCTAGTAATAGACTTCAGGCATTTACTCAACAATACAATGAATAGTGTTGAGATTTGAACTTCAGTCCAGAAGGACTGAGGTAATTTTTATCACTTTTAAGGGTTTTCCATGCTATTTCCTCCCCTAGTTCAATTGTCCCCATATTTTGAAAATATATCCCTTCAAACCCTGAGGCCAGGTAAATACTACCTATTTCTTTGGAACTAAAAATAAAGACTTTCTAAAACTGCAGCACCTGGGTGGTTCAGTCAGGTCGCGTCTGCCTTCGGCTCAGGTCATGATCCTGGGGTCCTGGGATCCAGCCCCGCACCGGGCTCCCTGCTCAGTGGGGAGTCTGCTTCTCCCTCTGCCCCTCACCCCACTCTTGTGCTCTTTCTCTCTCAAATAAATAAAATCTTAAAAAAAAAATCTAAATCTGTTCAACCTAAGGTAGAAAAGAGATTTAGGCCTACAGATGACTTTGTGATCATTAAAGGAGTGGGAACTAGCTATAAATAAGTGAATGTGGTAAGACCTTATGGCTCTTCTACCATAGTTGGACAAACTTTTCTTCTCTAGACTTTCTTTCGATTTTGTAGTGAGGATTAGGAAAAGCTCCTGGGATAAAGTGTGTGTGTGTCTCCTTCCCTCCCCAGGTGGAGAGAGGTATGTACAGCTGCTTATAGGAAAGATACAGAGAGGAGGCAGAAATGACTTCTCTGTCTCTTGGCTTGATCTAAACAGTGATTTTTGTAACCATGAACCTGCAGTGAGGGCAGATGGATTTTTGCACAGAAATTCCCAGAGGATTTTATTTTTAGGGTTAGTTTCAGCTGTTTACCATTTCCAGAAATTGTAGTTACATAACCCTTGGCATACATAATGCACACTGCCTTGAACTGGGGAAGAACATGAATATATGACCTTTGAAACAATATAAAATGTTAATGGCAGTACATGATTTGGAAAGAAAAAGGAGAATCCAATTGGTTGATTGCCGAATTGGATCTTGAAACATGGAGACCTTTCAAGAGTTGCATCGTAAATGATCCCCTGGAATATCTGGGTTGGTAGTTTTTTTTTTGGTTTTGGTTTTCCTTTTGAAAGAGGTACTACTGTTGTTGATGAATGAAGAAGTAGGAAATATATAACTTTTAGCATATGCTTGTATTCTGAATTGATGCATTAGCCCTTATTCCATTAATTAAAAAACCCCATCTACCACTGCTATTCCCCAGCATGAACTCAAAATGTTGGTCCTGGGATAAAATGCTTTCCCTTCAGGTGATTAATCAATAAAAAGCTGCTTATGAGATCAGGAAAATGTAACGTATAAAATCTCAAGAAACAGGCTTTTTAGAAACACTAATTCTGAACCACATTTTGGTCTTTCCACAGTCCCTTCCCTCCTCTGTCAAAGTCCACTTCTCTCCCCATATGGGTGCTTACAGCTTATATACCAGTGTTCCTGCGGGAAGAAGTTACCCAGTAAGCACGGAAATGGGAATTCAACTACTTTGAGTAGCTTTCTTGAAAGTAGTTTCAAGGTAGAAGGAAGACCCAGGAGGTAGTCAACCTGAGAGCTTTTTTCACTTTATACCAGACTCATAGAAGTCATTTTTAATTTTAAAATGAGACAAATGAAGACTACTGGAGATTGGAATTTTAGTATATGCAAAGTAGTTCATGTGAAGGGAGAAAGTAGTGGCCAAACTTTTGTACAGTCAGATTTTGTCTTGTAATTGAAAAGATCTCCAAACGGATACATATCTCATAGTAGAAAGGGGGCACGTGCAGACTGTACTGTTAGATCTCAAACTCTCTTGTACTAAGCCTATAATTAAAATATTTTAACCATATAGTTGGTATGGGCTAGGCAAGCTGGAGCAGTAGATAAGGTGATACTATTTTTACCAATTCAAAGCTCAGGGAATTACTGATTTTTTGCTGCTTAATTCCTTACATATTGCTTGAAGATTCATTAACACTTGTTTAAGAAGGAAAGCCCTAAAATCCAGAAGTCTAAAAGGTTTCCTAGGAAAATCTAGAGTAGAAATTACAGGAAGAGAACTCTGAGGAATTGAGTAAATTCTAAATTTGGAAAATCAGGATTAGAATGACTATTATGAATCCCTACTAAGCACTTTGTATGCCTTTACAAAATCTTGATAATAACTGCCAGACAGATACTAATTTCTATTTCACAGCTAAGAAGCAAAGGCTCAAATCAAGTAAATTGCACAAGGGTAGAGGTGTAATAAGAGGTAAAGCTCAAATTTGGAATTGGGCTGACTCCAAATTTGGCCGACTGGCTAGCCACAAAGTACCATCACTGCAGGAATTAAAATAATAAATTAACTTTTAAAGATTTTCTGAATTAGCCTTGCAAATAATAAAATGGTCTTAGGCCATATTGTGGCTTGAGGCAGAGTAAAGAATTCTGATACTTCTACTAAAGGAGGAGAAAAGGGAATTAAAATATGGCTGGGAGGTGAGTTGACATTTTGTACACGAGGTTGGGTCGAATTTGCTAAAGAACATAGTGAGCATCTCTAATAAGAGAAAAGGCCTTGCAAAGGTGACTGTTCTCAACAATCCGTTCAGTGGGGCTTTGCATTTGAGGGTGCCAGGCCAGTTTTGGAGGTGAAAGAGGAAACGTCTGGGAGAGATAAGTTACAAGAGCCACCCTCTGCGGAGGGCAGCGTCCTGTCACTACTAACAGGTGCAGACCCCACCTGCCCCAAGTCCAGTCGGTACTTCGGAGGCGGGGATAGCAGTAAATCACTCTCCCTGTGCTTCAGTCCTCCAAACTGAGGGCGGCCGGAGGCGCAGGCCCAGCCTTGCGGAGGCGCCCGGCTCCGCCCGCGGCGTCGGCACAGCCGCCCAGCCAGCATGCGGCTCGCGGAGTCTGGGCCGCGCCGGGCCCGCAGCTACGCAGGTCCCGCGGGGCTGCGGGAGGGGCGGGGCCCGGGGCGGGGCGGGCGGCCGCGGGAGGCGGGGCCGCGGGCTGCTCACGCGCGCCGC
>NC_058418.1:45517980-45584224 GCF_002201575.2 Neomonachus schauinslandi
GTCGCGCCGGCCCGGCGTCCCTGTGCAGCCTCCGCCGCCGATGGGGGAGGTGGAGCCGGGGCCCGCGGGCCCGCTCGAGCCCCCGGAGCCACCCGAAGCGCCCGCGAGCCGCCTGCCGGGAGGGATCCGGGTCCTGAAGGTGAGGCGGGAGGGCTGGGGAGGGAACAAGGGCGGGGAGAGGCCGCCCCTGCTCCGCGCAGTGGCCGAGGCAGTCGGCGACCCCCGCGCCGCGTCAGTCCGCTTCAACGCCCGGCTGCCCCGCAGTCCGGCTGGGGGCGCCGCGGCCCCCGCCTCGGCCTCCGCGCCTGGCCCCCACCTCGGCCTCGGCCGCCTCCGTCTCCCCTCCGCTGCCCATCCCTGGGCGCGCGCCACCCGTCTCGCAGGCCCACGCCTTCGGTCCGGCGTCCGCCCCGCCGCCGCCGCCCACCCGGCTCCTCTGGGACCCGGGGGCTCGCCTCGGCCGCCCTCGGCTTCGTTCAGGGCCGGGGACCGGTCGCCCGTGGCCCGAGAGCGGGGCTGGAAGTACGCAGGGCTTTCTCCCCGGACACCTGAAGACATCACCCCAGCGGGAGGATGGCGGCGGTGATTGGCCGGGCGCTGCCGTGTGCTCGGGGCTACGCCGGGTGGAGCGGGCCGACTCTGCCCTCGGGGCTCGCCACCGAAGTTAGGACCCGGCTCTCCGCTCCGAGGCGCCGGCCTGCAAGCTCCACCTGCCCGCCTGGAGAGAGAATCCGCGGAGGAGCTTAATCTCGGGGAATCTCTGGGCGTGTTGCAGCAGGGAGGAGGGGTTCGGCAAAAAGGGCATTCCTGTTTGCGGGAGCCGGGCTAACAATCCAAGGAGACGGTAATAGGGGAGAGGTTATGCAACAGGCAGCTAGCGGGGTTTTGGGGCAGGAATTGGGGGGAGTAGGAGGAAAATGAAAGCAGAATCTGGCAAGGCGGGGAGTGGAGCCTTGAAGGGGATGGCAAGAAGTTTAAATGCACAGGGGTCGGCAGGGGACAGTGAAGATGATTTAAAGGAGGGGTTCTGGGAGACTAACTGCATGGTTTTCTTCTGGTCTCTGAAATAGTTGGAGAGGATTTTTTTCTGTAGGTCAAGTATATAAACTAGATGTCCTTCTGGAGATGAAATAGAATTCCTTCTAGAGTTTTAGAAGAGGAAATCAGCAGTATTTAAAACTTGCCAGCGAGACGGAAGAGAGGACAGAAAATTAAGAGGTTTTGGTGTCTTTCAAAAATACTTTGCAAAACAGTGAAAATACATGATGTTAAAAAAGACATTAAGTAATAGTTGTTAATTGGAATCAAGGGTGAGCACTGTATATTGAGATTATTTGTAGGACACTGCAAAGATGGGAACACCGAAAAAAAAAAAAAGGTGTGAAGCATCTGGTGAATCCATCCATGAAACAGTATAAAATAGAGCTCTCTAAAATATAAAACATTTTTTTTTCTGCTGTTACCTCTCAGTCTTAATGCAGTGACTTAAAGCAATAAGTTTTCATAGTTTACCTTTACTTCTGCATAAACCTTGTACATATTTATTTTAACTTATTTAACCATAAGTTTTAAGTATAATTACTTTAAGGCTTTTAGATATTTATTTAAAACTATAAGGTCATCAAATGTAAATTGTGAATGAACTTTAAAAAAAAAAGTGCTGCTCTGGCTTATCAGGAAATGGCAGGTCTGAGAGATAGGTAATGCCCTCTGGTCTAGAAGATAACCTTGGCTTTTTTAATAACAACTTTTTGTGGGGGAGGGAGTGAATTGTGAGATGGAAGGAATTGAGAAAGGAGGCTCTTGATTCAAAGGGTCCTGCCTTCCTAAACTTTCAGGAAGTGGTCAAATTTACCGCTGGTTCCTTAGGGCTCCAATCTGGGGACCGTTAGAAAGATGCCAGAAATTAATCTTGATTATAGTACTGGGTTGGTGGTATGGGAGGCTGACAGTGTCTTTTTTTTTTTTTTAAGATTTTATTTATTTATTTGAGAGAGAGAATGAGAGAGAGAGAGCATGAGAGGGGGAGGGTCAGAGGGAGAAGCAGACTCCCTGCCGAGCAGAGAGCCCGATGCGGGACTCCAGGATCATGACCTGAGCCGAAGGCAGTCGCTTAACCAACTGAGCCACCCAGGCGCCCTGACAGTGTCTAATGCCCTTGTGTCTCTTGCTTTATTGCATATGGTTAACACTTTAAATAATCCTTGCAAATAAATGGGATTGGCTATGGAGAACAGGTGCTGTGTGTTCTGCACACTTAAGTTTCCTTAAGTAGCTGAGTGGTTGAATTTTGTGCCAAGTGAAACTGGAAAAGAATATATAGGTAGAAGTCATAATCTCCTGCTTGTTCTTTGAAGACCCTTTGAAAAAAGCTTACTGTTCTTTTTTGTAATGCTTTTATACTAACTACAAAGTTATGAGCGTCATTATTGTCAAATAATACAGATCTTCATAAAAAGGCTAATATACGTAAGCCAATATAATTTAGCCAGATTAGATCTAGGTCCATCAGTATGGGGTATTGGAAAGTTTGATTCAAAATCTACTCCCAGATTTATTTAGCAAATTACTAATTAGAATGTACCCCTTTACTGTTGTTGGAATATAAGTATGATATTTGTAATACTCTTTTTTTTTTTTTTAAAGATTTTATTTATTTGACAGAGACAGAGATAGTGAGAGCAGGAACATAAGCAGGGCGAGTGGGAGAGGGAGAAGCAGACTTCCCGCAGAGCAGGGAGCCCGATGTGGTACTCGATCCCAGGACCCTGGGATCATGACCTGAGCCAAAGGCAGACGCTTAACGACTGAGCCACCCAGGCGCCCTATTTGTAATACTCTTAAGATTATTGGGAGTAGCTATGAAGCATAGTTTTCCAGATGTTTGCTACAATTTTGGGATTATTTTTTTACTCAGACTGTAGAAGATATGAAGTTATAACTGGGCAGCAAGTGCCATGAGATCAATTTTCATCAGTCCTAGTTTCAGGTTTTTAGCCAAGTAATGTGTGTATATGGTTTTTAAAAATCAATGAATACCAAAATGATTTTTAATGAACTGAAATATTCTTCCTCTGCTTATCTCATCCCACCCTTTCCAAAATATTCCTTAACATATATTCCTAGAGATGAGCCCTTATTGTTTTAAAGTTTTGAATGCAGGAGCCTATCTCTTACCTTATGGTATTTCACATTCTAATAGAACTCAGTGAGTAGGGAGAGTTACTTGACCAGACTCTGTTTTTCCCGTACATATCTTAGAGTTAATTGTACGAGGGCGTTTAATAGTTTATCACCTTTGAACTGATCACAGCCCTCATATGTTATTTTAATTTTTAGAGAGTTAAAAGCTTAAACCTGAAGTGGTACTTAATTCATGGCCTACTCTAAAGACTTGCACTTTCTAGAAATGTATGTGTAAATTTTTTTTTTTTTTTTTTTGAGAGGGAGAAAGTGTGGGGGGGAGGGGCAAAGGGAGAGAGAGAATCTCAAGCAGGCTCTGTAGCCTCTTGGCGATCTTGAGATTATGACCTGAGCCGAAATCAAGTCAGTTGCTTAACCAGCTGAGCCACTGAGGGGCCCCTGTTTAAATCTGAAATATGCTCTTTTAAACTTGTTTGATGTGAGAGTTGATTATAGACCTGTTCCCTTTTAGAAAAGTTTGTCAACAGATTTACATAAGAGTAAGGGAAGCAATATCATGTTCTTAATCTATCAATTTCAGTGGAAAAGTGATTCTAAAAGCTGATAGTCTATCAACGGACAGTATTGGCCTTTCCAGGGTTTTCTGATGCTTTTCGCAGGGGAGAAGGAAGCACTAGGTAATTCAGCAATAACTAATAATAGCTGAACAGTCCATCTAGATTATTGCTAGAAGGCTATGCTTGCTTGGTATCTAGGTCTTTTAAATGCCTATTGAGCAGGTTTAAGGGAATGATACCTACTAAAGGTCTAACTCCGCAGTTTATCTTCACCGGGTGGAATATATCATATAAATAGGAGATATCATTCTTTGACCAACAACACATGTGTTTCGATAAAGTTCTTAAGGAATTTTTATAGTCTTCCCCGCCCTGTGCAAAAAGTGTTTTTATTAAAGCATAGGGACATAACCCATGGGCAGAAAGAGCTGCCAAGGATTTAGAGTCTTAAGGGAAATATATAAACACTTTTTTAAAGACTTTATTTATTTGAGAGAGAGAGAGCAGGGGGAGGGGCAGAGGGAGAGGGACAAGCAGACTCCCTTCTGATTGGGGAGCCTGACATAGAGCTTGATCCCAGGACCTCGAGACTATGACCCCAGCTGAAATCAGATGCTTAACCAACTGAGCCACCCAGGCACCCCTATAAATGCATTTAAAAATGACTTAAAAATTTTTTTATTTTCAAAGATTTTATTTATTTGAGAGAGAGAGAGCATAACAAGCAAGGGGAATGGCAGAGGGAGAGGGAGAAGCAGACTCCCCACTGAGCAGGGAGCCAGACGTGGGGCTCTATCCCAGGACCCTTGGATCATGACCTGAGCCGAAGGGAGATGCTTAACCGACTGAACCACCCAGGGGCCCCTAAAAATGACTTTAAAAATCCTCCCAGAAGAAAAATCTTGGATGAACTAATATAATAACTTCCAGGGATTTTTCTTGACTTTTCTAAGATTGCGAAGATCATTGGGCCATTATTTGACCTTAAAAAGTTTTTTTAAAGATGCTTTTTGGTGTTTGTGTGGAATAGTATCTACTTGCTCTCTCTTTAAGTAGCAGGGGAGCAAAATTTGTTTCCACTCAATGCAGAATGCAGAGCTTCTTTGTATAAATGTTACTGTACCTTATAGAATACTGTTTTTAGATGGGCCAGTTGATCATGCCCAAAGACTGAAAAATAAGGAATATTTAAAATTAATCAGTGGTTATTTGTATTCAGTGACTAAAATTACCGATACAAATATGATGGCCTTTGTCTTTATAAAATAAGGACTTGAAAGCCCTCTGTTAATTCTGAGAAGTTCAGCTTTGAGAAAATGATCTTGTGGACAAGAGGAGACCTAATTCCTACTTGTAGCAGGGGTTTATCCTGCTTATCTAAAGTTAGAATCAGTAATGATCCTCATGGTTTTGAATAGCTATATTCTAATCCTTAATATCTGTAAAATGATGGATTTACCTGTTATCCTTAATTTAAACAATGAAGCCATTCTCACTCATATTTTTCTTTCTTCCCACATGGAAATACCTTCTCACTTTTCCTTCACTTTTCTTTATCATCTTAGAAATTGAATTTTAGGTGCCACAGTTATCCTCAAATACTTAATCTCGGTAACTACAAAAATAATATTTGCTTTATTTATAGGTATTTCTGACTTCCAATGAGGAATAGTAGCAAAAGTCTTTTATTTACTTTGTGGTTGGTAAAAAGATTTTAGGGTTCTTTGTAAAAAAGGAGATTTTTTTTCCCCTCAAGTTTGTTCAACCTCTTGCCAGAGCAAATTGAGCTGTAGTAGAAACTGGGAATACATTCTGTGATGTGATTTCTGTGAGTTCTGCATGCATCAGTGTGCCACTCAAGTATTAAGGCTCTGTAATAGATTCTCAGTGTGGAAGAGAGGAAGAAGTATCAAATACACGATTAAAGCCCATTGTGACCCCCCTAGTAGTAGACATATGTTCAAGGTGAGGAGGCTCTGCTGTGGAGAGAGTAGAGTCACTAATTCTAGCTATGCAGAGAAAATGGGGATGGGATACATGGAAGGCTCCATAGGGAACACAAGAGAGGGTGACATATGAGTAGAGTTTTGAAGGCTGTCTAGTCAGATGGACAAGACGGAGAAGGACATTTCAGACAAGTCACAGAATTGTGGAATCGTGGTGTGTTTGGGGAGTTACAAATAGCTGGATGTGACTGAAACAGTGACAGGTAATGAGAATGATGCTAGAGAGGTATGGCAGTGTGTTAGCGGAAATGCCTTTATATTAAAGGGAACAGGGGTGCCTGGGTGGCTCAGTCGGTTAAGCGTGGAACTCTTGGTTTCAGCTCAGGTCATGATCTCAGGGTTGTGAGATGGGGCTGCAGGTGTAGGGCTCCATGCTCAGCGGTGAGTCTGTTTGTCCTTCTCCCTTCCTCCTCTGTACCATACCCTCCTCCTTCCCCCTCCCTCCTCTCTCTCTCTCTCAAATAAATACATAAATAAAATGTTAAAAAAAAAGGGGAACAGAAATGGCGCATCATAAAAATAGAGTAGGTCAATAGTGATCTTTAGAGACTTGTCATATTGCTGTAGCAGTTGTTTTTTCTTTGAGGTAACCGTAACGTGTGTGAATTTCACATACCTAAATTATCAAATGCAACACTAATTTTTTTAGAAACATGATTAGAATGGAAAGAACATTTGTTCAACATTGTGCAGTATTCTGTACTTGCTTATTTGGGATATGAGGCAGAGGGTCAGGACCTTAGAGAAACTTTCAGTTTGCGTTGTAGAGACGTGCAGAAATGTTTAACGCAGCATTGTTTCTAATAGTGAAAAAATTAGAAACAAACTAAATGCCATCAGCAGGAGAATATATAAATTGCAGTATATTCATATAATGAGATATTATTCAAATGAATGGGCTGGGTGTATTAGCATGACCAATTTTGAACCAGATGAAAAAATGGCAGTGTGAAACATAAGTATGTTAGGATTTAAAGTTCTAAATCATGGAAAACAGTTGTATTTAGTTTATAGATATGTACATATATGGCAAACATATAAAAATGCACGGAATGGTGAATAGCAAGTACAGTAGAGTGTTTCTGGGGAGAGAGGGAGAGAAATGGGATTGAAGTGGGGTATCACGTGACTTCAGCTATATATGTGCATATACATATATATTCTTACATGTATGTAAGACATGTGATTCTTACATGTAAGAATTCTTTAGAATAAGGATCTGAAATAAATATGACATGATATTAAAATTTGTGAAAGGTGGGTAGTAGGTCCACAGACGTTTTATTATTCTTATATTTTTCTGAAAACGTAAGAAAAAGAAAGGGTCAGACAAAGCGATGGACAGAGGCATGAACAGCTGAAGGAGAGAAAATGGTTTTCCAGCTTAGGAATGGGCATGGCAGGTGTGGAAGGCCCCAGGACAGGAGGTGTTGGAGAATCGAGAGTGGAAAGGTGGAGTGAGGACTGAACGTGTCTAACTGAGCCAGACATTCTAGCTAATGATTTCTTTCTCTTGATGTTTTTTAGAGAAATATGAAACGCAATGGGAGCAGGAATTGTTTGAATAGGCGAAGTAGGTTTGGTTCTCGAGAAAGAGACTGGCTGAGAGAAGATGTCAGGAGAGGTTGCGTCTACCTGTATGGAGCCGACTCGACCTCTGCTGCTGCAACCGCCGCCACCTCCTCTGACTTACATCTTGTCCTGTGCACCGTGGAGACACCAGCCTCAGAAATCTGTGCTGGGGAGGGAAGGGAAAGTCTTTATTTACAGCTTCATGGGGACCTAGTCAGGTAAGCTCGGAGTTTTACCCCTCTAACTCTGTCACTGCGTAAGTGATCTGCGTTTTTTTTTTTTTTTTTTAAGATTTTATTTATTTATTTGAGAGAGAGCACATGAGGTGGGGAGGGTCAGAGGGAGAAGCAGGCTCCCTGCTGAGCGGGGAGCCCGATGTGGGACTTGATCCGAGGACTCCAGGATCATGACCTGAGCCGAAGGCAGTCGCTTATCCAACTGAGCCACCCAGGCGCCCGTGATCTGCATTTCTGCTTGGAAGTGGGCTTTAGGATTTTAATTGTGCTTAGAACTGATATTGATGATGGGATCACTAGGCTTGAAATAAGATTTGTCTTTGGAATGCTGAAATTATGATTCTTGGATTTAAAAGCTATCAGTGAAGGGAAATTTGATAGTTACTTCATTTGGATGACACCACGGGTCAGATATCTAAATTTAAAATAAATTTTTATTATTTAAAGAAATAGGGGCGCCTGCGTGGCTCAGTTGGTTAAGCGTCTGCCTCTTGATTTTAGCTCAGGTCTCAATCTCAGGGTCATGAGTTCAAGCCCCCCATGCTGGGCGTGGAGCCTACTTAAAAAAAAAAAAGTTATTTAAAAAAATAATACATGTAAATAGAATGAAATTGAAATGTGTAGAAAGAAATAGAATGAGAAGTGTATATGCTCATGCATAAGTATGTTTCTATTTATATGTAAATTTAAAATTAATGGTGCTATATGCAGCATATTATTGACTTGAAATCTCTTAGAGATCTTTCTATATTAACATTTTCATAATTTTCATTTATTTAATGGCTGTATAATATTCTGTTTTATGAGTCTACCATCATTTTAGTTGATCTCCTATTATGAGACATTCAAATTGTTACCAGTTTTACTTCTACAAGTGGGGTTGCAGTGAATATTCTTTTACCTATGATATTTCTCCTGTGTGGAAGTAATCTGTAGGATAAACTCCTAAAAGTGGAATTGCTGGTCAAAGGATATATGCATGTATAATTTTGATACATATTGTCACATTTCTCTTCACAGAGTTAAACTTCAACAAATAATATAAAAGTATGCCTATTTTCCCCTTAGTTTCTCCAGAACATGTTAGCATTAAATTTTATATATAAATATAGACACATACCCATGCATGAGCGCATACTTGCTTGTGAGTAGAAATGATTGTCAACAGTTTTTAAATTAGGGAATTATAAAGTTAGCATTCCAAGGATAAATCTTTTTTCAAGCCTAATGACTTATATTTTTGCAAATCTGATATATCTTTATATCTTTATATCTTTGGGGTAAATACCCAGTAGCGCAATTACTGGGTCATACAGTAGCTCAATTTTCAATTTTTTGAGGAACCTCCATACTGTTTTCCAGAGTGGCTGCACCAGCTTGCATTCCCACCAACAGTGTAAGCAGGTTCCCCTTTCTCTGCATCCTTGCCAACATCTGTCATTTCCTGACTTGTTAATTTTAGGCATTCTGACTGGTGTGAGGTGGTATCTCATTGAGGTTTTGATTTGGACTTCCCTGATGCCGAGCGATGTTGAGCACTTTTTCATGTCTGTTGGCCATTTGGATGTCTTCTTTGGAAAAATGTCTGTTCGTGTCTTCTGCCCATTTCTTGATTGGATCATTTGTTCTTTGGGTGTTGAGTTTGATAAGTTCTTTATAGATTTTTGGATACTAGCCCTTTATCTGATATGTCATTTGCAAATATCTTTACAGCATATTTTCAAAGGTTCAAATGCCATTTGTGTTTCTTTAAAATCTTTTATATGAATGTGAAGGGGAGTATTCTCATAGTATCTTTTACTGTGGTTATGAACTCTTTGTTTCAAATAAAAAGAAAATGACCATTAGTTCTTTGAATTAGACATCAAATAAGAGTTTAAGGTGACTGACCTTTCTCTCCTCCCTCTTCCCTATAATAAATAAATGTCTTGAAACAAGTCAGAGCTGGAGATTCAGTACTCTTGAAAGTGAGAAAGGAAGCTCCCACTTACACCTCAGAATGTGGTAATAATAGTAACACCTTTAGCTGAGCTAAAAATTGATGTCATTCTAAACTGAGGTTTCCTTTTAGTATTTGGACTAATTCTGAAAAAGTAGATTAGCATTTGAATGTTTTCCTTGTTCACTAGTTAACTACATTTCCTAAATCCATTTGCAAAACGAAAGGATCAGACTGGGTGATCCTTAGGCTTTTCTAAATCTTAACACTGATTCCGATCTAATTTTATCAGGTGGGAAGCCTTGACCTACATTAAAGGTGGTAGTGATTGATGGAGTTTCTGTGTTTATTTATTTATTTATTTAAAAGATTTTATTTATTTATTTGACAGAGAGATAGCGAGAGCAGGAACACAAGCAGGGGGATTGGGAGTGGGAGAGGGAGAAGCAGGCTTCCTGCCAAGCAGGGAGCCCGATGTATGACTCGATCCCAGGACCCTGGGATCATGACCTGAGCCAAAGGCAGATGCTTAATGACTGAGCCACCCAGGCGCCCTGGAGTTTCTGTGTTTAAACCTAAGACTTACTCAGTTGTATACTAATGTCTGAGTATTTGTATACAGAGGTACTAGAAATGTGGAGAAACCCCCACCTGGATTGGCTTGCTACTACTAATTGTGTAGTTAAGAATCCAAATGTGAAATAATTTGCTTTAGTGAATCTAAATTACTTAAAATGGAGAGTGGCCTTGATAATTTTGTAATGAAATAGCTCTTCATAGATCTAATTGATTAGAAAATAATGAAAATACTGTTGAGCTGCCATTTGGAGAATGAGTATGTTTTCATTGCTGGTGGACCAGCTCAAGAGGTGTCACTCAGCCGAAGAGTGATGTCGCTGGTGACGAGGATAGATTTGAGCTGACATCAGGTGCTTTGTTTACCAGTCCACTGTGCTTAGCTCTTAACATACATATTCTCATTAAATCCTCACAGTAAGTCCAAGGGCCATAGCATCATTTCCTTCAGATGAGGAAAAGTGAGGCTTTGCAAGAGATCTGGTAACTTGTTCAAGGTCAGGCAGGTACTGCCAGGCAGTTGGAATGTCTAAATCATTGAAAGTAGGTGGTGGACTTTGTTCAAAGAAAGGCCCTCCTGGAGAGGAACCGGCAGTGTGTCCCTTACTCAGTTTCGCTATTTAATCGTATTTACTTTAAGATCTTTTTTAGATCTCTTACTCAGCTGTTATGCGTGAGTTCAGTCTTGTTATCTAATCAGAGGAATAGGTACTTTCTTTGTAATAGCCTGTGAGATAGTTGACAATCTCAGGCATTATCTTTTTTTTTTTTTTTTACTATTTACTGAAGTGTAACATATAGTCATTGTAGAAATTTTGGCAAATAAAAGCATAAAGAGAAATAATAATCTTCATGCTTGTGCTTTTTGTAGATTACCTCATTGAATCCTCACAACGATCTTGTGAGGTAAATATTATTTTCATTTAATCGATCAAGAAAATGAAGCTTAAAAAGGTTAAGCCTCTCACCTAAGATCACATATGGGGTGTCCCCATCGGATGGGGAGGCCACCAAATGTGGGGCGCTCTGATCGGATAGAGGTGGCTTCATGGGCAATGAAAGAATTCACCCCAGGCAGAATAAAAGAGATAAAAGTTTATTGAATACACCGCAAGAAAGCCATGGGCACAATAGCAAAGAGAGGCCCCAGTTAGAGGGCGGGGTGAGGGGTTAGGTTATGGGGACAAATGGAATTTTCACTTTTTTGGTGATCTTAGGAAACTGTGCGTGGTTGCAATTGGTCATTTAGGGCCTTTGGTTATTTCAAGGTGGGTCACTTAATGAGCTTGTTTGCATTGTCTGTTTGCATTCAGCTCCGTGGTCCAGTGGCCCCCTTTTCCTTACTCAGGTATCCCATGCTCAAGCTTGTTACCTCAGAGCTGCCTCTACATCACTGAGCTAATGAGCAATACAGCTGGAATTTGAACTCTGGCATTCTGACACCAGATCCCTTATATTGACTCGCCATACTTATATTTTTTTTTCCAGATCTTTTTCAAAGTGAATGTGTATGTAATTTTTAAAAATTACATATTGGGGCTCATACCATATATTCAATTTTATTTACTGCATACTTCAGTTAATTTCCTGCATCATTAAAAATTCCTTAGACATCAGTTTTAATCACTACAGGATATTCCAATTTACGGAAATACTATAACTTGTTTAAAAATTGAGAAATAATAGACAATGATGATTTAGAGCTTGGATTCTGGAACGAGAGTGTGTGGGTTCAAATCCTTTCTCTGACAGTATTTGTACAAGTTATATGATGCTCTGTGCCTTAGTTTACTAATGTGTAAAATGGAGGATGGTTATATTTACATTATAGAGCTGTCATGATGAAAATTAATTACACCTTATGAAGATCAAATGAATTAATACTATAAAGTAGTGCTTTTTAAACTCTGTATTCACCTGGGAGCTTGTTACGGTACAGATTCTGATTCAGAAGGTCTGGGATGGGGCCTGAGATCCTGTATTAAGCTCCTAAGTGATGTGCTTCACTTTGAGTCGCAAGGAAGTAAAGTGCTTACTCTCATGTCTGGCACCCAGTAAGTGCTCAGTGAGTGTTACCTATTTGAGTTGTTTCAGATCATTCAGCTCTTAGAAGTGGTGTTGTGATGACTAAACCTTAGCTCATGAATCTTTATATTGTTGATCTCCCTAGGGTTCATGCTAGAAATGGGATTACTGGGATGAAAATTACCACCTGTTTTATCTAAATCACCCATGACTTCCTTCTTTCCGTACTCTTTTTCAGTCACAGAGTTGTCACTTCAGTAAAACTAAAGGATTACTAATTTATAGAATTGTAGCACTTGAAGGAATCTGAAAGAAATCATCTACTAGGGAAACAAAGTCTACTCAACTTAACGGCCCCCTCCTACCCCCTGCCCTTTCCATTTGGAAATATGTGTGGGGCAGGGTTTGCTGGTTGTCACAACTACTACGGAAAGTTACCAGCATTTAGGGGGCAAGGGCCAGAAAGGTTTAATGTCCTCAATGTGTGGGATAGACTTGTACAACCAAGAATTGTCTTGCTCAAAAGGCCAGTAACCTCCCAGTGGAAATAACTGAGACCATTTCCGTTTGTTTCATAAATGTGAAACAGGCACGTTCCTGCTGCTGCCTGGTCCGTCGCTGTCCCAGTCCATTGCTCTGACATGAGGATATTTGGTTTGTCTATTTTATTGAACTGTTTAAGTGATAACTGACTCCTAGTGAAGTTTAGTGTAATCATTGCCTTCTGCCTGAAAAGTTGTAACAAGATCATATATGACAAAGTGGAGTGCCCCTTGGCTCATGGTCGTATATTTACTTTTATTCTTAGTCATCAAAATGAGTAAGATTTCTGTATTTGATAGACTATCTTTTAAGATAAGCTAGGAGGCACTAAGATGTTTATAACAGAAAATACCCTTGGGTTTTGGGATCCTGCATTCTAATTACTTTTCTGTTACTGACTTGCTGGGTGACCTTGTGCAGGTCACTAAAATCTTGTTTACTATATTTTGGTGTTGTAAAAGTAGCATGAACAATCCTGTTTCAGGATACGTACTGAACTGATTACTGCTGAGGAAGGAAAAGGAGATTAATTTTATTTTTTGCTTCATTTTTCTGTGCTATTTTAAAACTTAAAAATGATCCATTATACATTAAGTAATTAGTTTTTGTTAATTTTTTTTTGTTTTTACATCTTAATACTGCTGAAATCATCTTGTATTTTATAGTTGTTGATGGGTCATAGTTTAATTGGCAGTGTTTTTTTCTTTTTAATGGTTATTGCAATACTATTTGGTTTGCTGCAGTACAATTCTGATACTAACCACCCAGACTTTTCACACACTTCACAAGTTAAAGGCCCTGGTCTTCAACAAGACTGCCCTTCAGATTCTAGCCACACTGCTGACCAATTGGATATAAATTTGGGAGTTCCCATGACTCTTTTAGGTTTAATAATAACACTAGAATGATTCAGATTCAAAAAGTGGTATACTTATGATTATAGTTTTAGTAAAGGATAGTAAAGGATACAAATCAGAACTAGCCAAATGAAGAGACACATAGCGTGAATGAGGTCTGGGAGGGTCATGAACATAGAACTTCCATGCCCTCTCCCTTGTCATCCTCTCAGCATATCTCCTCTTAGTCACTCACCAGAAAGTTCCATAGAACTTCAGTATAGTTTTTATTAGTATTTCATTGGGTAGGCTTCATTGATTCATTGACTACATGCTGGGCCTTCAATTTCCAGCCCTGTCTTCCTTCCCTATAGTCAGGCTGGCTCCAAACCCCAACCTTTTCTTTCCTTGGTCTTTATGGTGACCAGCCCCCATCTTGAGTCATCTAATCTGTTAGGGGTGATGCCAGAGGCTCATGAATGACTAAGACAAACGTATTATTCAGGAAATTCCAAGGCGTTAGAATCTCCCGTCAAGAATCAGGGCGCAAAAACAGACACATAGATCAATGGAACAGAATAGAGAGCCCAGAAATGGACCCTCAACTCTATGGCCAACTCATCTTCGACAAAGCAGGAAAGAATGTCCAGTGGAAAAAAGACAGTCTCTTCAACAAATGGTGTTGGGAAAACTGGACAGCCACATGCAGAAGAATGAAACTGGACCATTTCTTTACACCACACACAAAAATAGGCTCAAAATGGTTGAAAGACCTAAATGTGAGACAGGAGTCCATCAAAATCCTAAAGGAGAACACAGGCAGCAACCTCTTTGACCTCAGCCGCAGCAACTTCTTCCTAGAAACGTCGCCAAAGGTAAGGGAAGCAAGGGCAAAATGAACTATTGGGACTTCATCAAGATAAAAAGCTTTTGCACAGCAAAGGAAACAGTCAACAAAACCAAAAGACAGCAGACAGAATGGGAGACGATATTTGCAAATGATATATCAGATAAAGGGCTAGCATCCAAAATCTATAAAGAACTTCTTAAACTCAACACCGAAAGAACAAATGATCCAATCAAGAAATGGGCAGAAGACACGAACAGACATTTTTCCAAAGAAGACATCCAGATGGCCAACAGACACATGAAAAAGTGCTCAGCATCGCTCGGCATCAGGGAAGTCCAAATCAAAACCTCAATGAGATACAACCTCACACCAGTCAGAATGGCTAAAATTAACAAGTCAGGAAATGACAGATGTTGGTGGGGATGAGGAGAAAGGGGAACCCTCCTACACTGTTGGTGGGAATGCAAGCTGGTGCAGCCACTCTGGAAAACAGTATGGAGGTTCCTCAAAAGTTGAAAATAGAGCTACTGTACGATCCAGCAATTGCACTCTTGGGTGTTTACCCCAAAGATACAAATGTAGGGATCCGACGTGGATGGAACTGGAGGGTGTTATGCTGAACGAAATAAGTCAATCAGAGAAAGGCATGTATCATATGACCTCACTGATATGAGGAATTCTTAATCTCAGGAAACAAACTGAGGGTTGCTGGAGTAGTGGGGGGTGGGAGGGATGGGGTGGCTGGGTGATAGACATCGGGGAGGGTATGTGCTATGGTGAGCGCTGTGAATTGTGTAAGACTGTTGAATCATAGGCCTGTACCTCTGAAACAAATAATACATTATATGTTAAAAAAAAAAAGGAAGAAGATAGCAGGAGGGGAAAATGAAGGGGGCGAAATCGGAGGGGGAGATGAACCATGAGAGACTATGGACTCTGAAAAACAAACAGGTTCTAGAGGGGGGGGGGGGATGGGTTAACCTGGTGATGGGTATTAAGGAGGGTACGTTCTGCATGGAGCCCTGGGTGTTATACGCAAACAGTGAATCTTGAGACACTACATCAAAAACTAATGATGTAATGTATGGTGATTAACATAACATCATAAAAAAAATTTAAAGAATAAAACCTTAAAAAAAAAGAATCAGGGACGAAGACTAGTATAAGATTCTGTATTATACAATGATGCACACAAAATAGTGTATCTTTCAAATGATGGTGTATTAGCCTGGAATACAATAATTTTAAGACATAACTTTTTAGGTTCTTTGGTGTAAGTTAACATATGAAGTGTTTTGAGCTCTGTTCTGCATAAATTAACTATATAAAATAAAGTGGTTTACCTAAAAGAAACTAGGATTTGTAATGAAACCAACAAACCTTGATGCCACTATGTACTAATTGTGTGACTGAGTCTCAGTTTTCCTTATTTGCAAAATAGGCCTAGCTTTATAAAATGTTAAGCACTTTTCAGCATAGTGTTAGGCATGGAGTAGACATTCATTTAAGTATCCTTATTATTGCTGTTTGTATTATCTGTATTATTGATCTTAACATTTGCAAATTTTACCTTTATAGATAGCCAGAGATTGAGTTGTTTGTTTGTTTGTTTTTTAAGATTTTAGTTATTTGACAGACAGAGCACAAGCAGGGGGAGTGGTAGAGGGAGAATCAGGCTCCCCACCAAGGAGGGAGCCCGCCCTGGGGCTCAGTCCCAAGATCCTGGGATCATGACCTGAGCCGAAGGCAGACGCTTAACCGACTGAGCCACCCAGGCACCCCAAGAGATGGAATTAATCCCTCTTTTTACTTGTTTTTGCAGTTCTTGAAATATTTCTTGTTTACTCATTTATGCTAAATTAATAAGAGCAGATGTTGAGGTTCTCCTGATTTTTTTTTTTCTCCTACCAGGAAAAATACTTTCCTTAGGTGGAAACGTATAAAGAGGGTTTCAGAATCTACAGCGCCTCTTTAGGAAGGAAATTTGATCATGTAAAATACATCAGAATTAGGATGTTTACATTTCTCTTGGTTTTCTAGACAGAAATTGAAAAATTGAGCTAGTGAGATTTAGTCTGAAAGTATTATTTGTTGGTCCTGGCTATGTGATCATTATATGGAATTATGATATTTAACTACATTGAACTATGTATCTAAAAATGATAGCAAGATTTAGGTAGAATGTACATTATATTAGGAAGGTGTCTTGGATACCTCATAGACCCTTGAGTTCTAAAAGAACCTAAAGATCATCTGGCCCAACCTGATTCTTTTATTTTTTTATTTTTTTAAGTAGGCTCCACACACACTGTGGAGCCCAATGAGGAGCCTGAACTCGTGACCTTGAGATCAAGACTCCAGCTGAGATCAAGAGTTGGATGCATTACTGACTGAGCCACCCAAATGCCCCTCATCCTGATTCTTTCAGCAGACTCTTATCTAAAATTTCTGTGACGGATGGCTTTCTAGCTTTCATGAGCTATTTTGAGAGGCAGCCTGTTTCATTATTGGACATCTCTAATTATTAAAGTTCTTCCCCATTTCTGATCCAGGTTTACCTGTGCAACTTTTTGTTGTTCCTAGTCCCATTCTTTGGAGTGATCCAGAGTAAGTCTAATCCTTCTTGACACTGGAAGATAGAGATAGCTCTTTATGCCCTTGTCTTCAAGTTAATCCTTCAGTGTTCAGATTACATGGCTAATTGACCCCTCCAGAATACAGCTTATTAGAAGTCTCTCTTACAATACATCCTCCTTAGAAGAATTCTACCACTGTACTGGGAAAGTACCTATTATCACTATAATCCTTTGTGAATTTTTATTTTATTTTATTTTATTTGAGATGAGTTGTAACTGATGATGTTTTTATTCTGAAAGGTTTATTTTCTATTTCTATTAAATTCACTATTTATTTGTCTTAGTAGGGTTTTAGTTCTTTGGTCATTCCTCGTGTGGTATTTCTGAGTTTATGGGTAAAAGTCTGCACTGAGCAGTCAGGAGGGGCCAAGTTGTTTTATTTTTGCGTTTTTGTGCTCATCAGTATGATTTACATTCCTAAATTATCATTTTTTGTGGGGCGTTCTGATTGGTTGGGGGCTGGTGGTGCGGCCCGTGAAAGAATTCACCCAAGGCAGAGCAGAAGAGGTAGAAGTTTATTGAGTACACTGCAAGGGAGTAGTGGACAGGACAGCAAAGGAGAGACTGTCTGCCACAAGGTGGTGGTGAGAGGTTATAGTTGGTATGAGAGAATATGGGATGTATGGAATTACACCTTGTTTGGTAATCTTAAGAACTATGCCTGGTTGTAAGTGACCCATTGGTTGGTTAGGACCTGTGGCTTAATGAGCCGGTTTGTGTCAGCTTGGTAGTTGCTGTGGGCCCTTTTGCCTTGCTCAAGTTTCCATTGCTCAGGCCTGTTGCCTAAAAGCAGCCTCTACAATTTTGGTAGTTGTTTACATTCAGCTTTGTAGTATTACTATTTCATGTTATTTTTACTTAAATCTTACTGCCAACAGTATTTTCTACTCCTTTCACCATAAAACACAGAAGTCCTTCATATATTCTCTATATGGGAGGTGTTTCATGTTTCTTCTAATTAATACAATTCTTAAGTTTTCTTTATTTTTCTTTTTATTTATTTATTTTTTATTTTTTAAAGATTTTATTTATTCATTTGAGACAGAGAGAGCACAAGGAGGGGGAGAGGCAGAGGGAGAGGGAGAAGCAGACTCCCCGCTGAGCAGGGAGCCCGATGTGGGGCTCAATCCCAGGACCTGGATCATGACCTGAGCTGAAGGCAGGCGCTTAACCGACTGAGCCACCCAGGTGCCCCTCTTTTATTTTTTTTAAAGGTTTTATTTTTAAGTCATCTCTACACCCAAGTGGGACTCGAACTCATGACCCTGAGATCAAGAGTTACACACTCTACCGACTGAGGCAGCCAGGCGCTCCTTAAGTTTTCTAAACAGAATCCTTTTAAGACGTAAAGACGAACCTTTAAAAGGTTTTATTTTTTTTATGAGAGAGAGAGAAAGATAGCACGAGCATGAGCGGGGTGGGTGGGAGGAACAGAGGCAGAGGGAGAAGCAGACCCCCTGCTGAGCAGGGAGCCTGGCTCCCAGGACCCTGAGATCATGACCTGAGCCAAAGGCAGGTGTTTAACCAACTGAGCCACCCAGGCGCCCCTCCTCAAGACCTTTTGAGCACACACATGCTTTCCTATACTTGTTTCTTGGTGGTTGTTTCAGATGGGGGAAATATTCTATTTTAATTCTAATTAAAATTTGACTCCTGTCCTGCGAATTTTTTTGAATAATAGTCGTCAGTATGTTACTGAACACTACTATATATGAGATGTTTTGCTAAACACTTTACTTACTGTATAATATCTTATAAGTAAATAAATTTAATAACAACTCTGTGAGTTGGGTACTACTGTTATTCCCATTATACTGAAGAGGAATTTAAGATGGGTTGAATAATTTGTCCAAGGGCATGCAGCTGCCAAGTGGCAGAACTGAGACCCAGACCCAGGCAGTCTGACTTTTGGAGCCTGTGCTCTCAGTGACTGTATTTATAACTGTTTACTTTCTGATAAAACAATTGTAAAAGGGCTGTCTTGTGTTATTACTGATGTAGTCCTTTCTATCAAAATATGCATGGAAGATTTTTGTTTTTAAAATATTTTTAATATTTAAATATTTTCAGTGTTTTAGGTCTATATGATTTAAAATGTGCAGTGTCCCCAGAGGCCACAAATAATTACTAGATATTCTGACTTTAATTTAGCTTTCATTTGGGACCTTATGGTAGAATGATTTCTGGGGAGTTATTCACTCCTAATTTTTATGCAAGAATCATCTCTGAAGCCAGTAGAAATACATAGTACCTGAGACACAGTAGACAATTCAAAGACTGCATCTCTGATTATGTGGGCAGCTTATATGAAATCACTTATGGCCAAGTGTAATCTTTTATATTTCATCATTTCACTGCTTGTACGTTTGGGCCAGAGGTTCTCAAAGCACCCTGTGGATGTCCCTGAGAATCTTTGAAGAAGTACATGAGGTCACAAGTATTTCATGATAATAGTGAGATATTAATTTTCTTTTTCACTCTCAGTCTCTCACAAGTTATAGTGGGGTGTTCTAGAGGCTACATACCATGTTACACAGCAGACTGAATGTGGAAGCAGATCTGAGAATCTAGCCATCCTACATTAAAATTGCCATTCTCCTCACTAAATTTGTATGATTTTGGAAAATATATTTTTCAAAAACTATTATTTATATTATCATATAATGGGTTTATTGTTTTTAAAAAATGAACAAATATTTGGAAATTCTTTTTTTTTAAAGGATTATATTTGAGAGAGAGAGAGAGAGAGCATGAGCAGGAGGGAGGGGCAGAAGGAGAGGGAGAAGCAGACTCCTCGCTGAGCAGGGATCCACGTGGGGCTGGTTCCCAGGACCCTGGGATCATGACCTGAGCCGAAGGCAGACGCTTAACCGACTGAGCCACCCACGTATCCCCATTATTTGGAAATTATTAGTTTGAGCTTCTCATTCAGTAAATACCAATAGATAGACCCCATGTAAACAAAAGCTCTTTGGGGGTCGTCAAAGACTAAAGAGGGGTCCTGAGACCAAAACCTCTGAGCACTTCCTGTTTAGATTAGTTGTATCATATGATAGTAAAGAAAATCTTGATAGAGAAGTAAAAATCTAGAACATATTAAAAGATTTTAAAAATTAAATGAAGCATTTTTATTTCTTACTAAATACTTCTCTTTTGAATTGTGTAAGCAGGAGACTGGAACCTACTGAACGACCTCTGCAGATTGTTTATGATTACTTATCCAGGCTGGGCTTTGATGACCCTGTGCGCATACAGGAAGAGGCAACAGATCCTGACCTTGGCTGTATGCTTCGATTTTATGGTGGTAAGAGTTTATCAGTGGCTTTGTGAATGTGTTTAACTACTTCACTAAGTTGATCATTTGTGCCTCTCCCTGTCTTCAGCTTTTTAAAAGTATTTTAGCAAATGGTGTTTTGAAGCCAGTTAACTAATGTGGTTAAAAAAACAACAAAAACAAGAAGGTGGGGTATAGTTAAGGGAAGACTTAAAAGTATTAGCCAAAATACATTCCCTTCTTTATTTTTGTTCTTCTTGTTTTTTTTTTACTTACTAGAATCATTTTATCCCTTTGTCACAGAGTCTTGATCAAATCATGCTTTAAAGGATCAATTTTACTTTCAGGTTCCTTATAAAAACCACCGAGTTCTGGATAGCTCAAGAATGTTGAGAGCTAAGTGGTCATTAATCATATATGACTTGACATTTGATGAATACATTTGTCAAATCTATATATTGTTAAATTTAATGGGCTTGAAATCTAGGATTTTTTAACTTTCCCTTCTCTTTTGGTGCATTTTCCCCCCCCCAGCAACTGTTTTTCACCTGATCACTTCAGTAATAAAATTAGACTTACTAAAACTAAATACTTTCTGAATATTGCTTTGCAAATATACATAGTCTACTAATACTACTACTATTGAGTACTGTTGATTGTTTACTGTGTGCTTTTATGCTTGTGAATTATCCAGTTTGTTACAACCACCTTATGCCATAGAACTATTATCTTATTTAGCAGATGAGAAAACTGAGACAGAGAAGTTAAGCAACTTGTTCAAGGTCATACAGCTAGTAAGTGAGAGAGCCATTTAATACCTAACAATTTTGAATTAATATAACCCACTTATCAAACAATTGAACTAAAACTAAATGATTAGTGTATGTAGGCAGTCATTTATTGAAATTCCCTGCTCTCATTCCTTAGATTATTGATTAAATTTCTGTATACTTCTTTTGTTGTTGTTGTTTATTTTTAAAGATTATTTATTTATTTTTATGACAGAGAGAGACACAGTGAGAGAGGGAACACAAGCAGGGGGAGTGGGAGAGGGAGAAGGAGGCTTCCTGCTGAGGAGGGAGCCCGATGTGGGACTCGATCTCAGGACCCTGGGACCATGACCTGAGCCGAAGGCAGATGCTTAACGACTGAGCCACCCAGGCGCCCTGTAGTTTATTTTTAAGTAATCTCTACACCCAGTGTTGGGCTTGAACTTACCACCCGAGATCAAGAGCTCTACTGACTGAGCCAGCCAGGCACCCCTCTGTATACCTCTTGATAGAACTCTTATGACACAATGTCACAAGCCAGCTTCATTTAATGCACTTCACAAAAGATTTTATGTTTAATTTTTCATCATTACACTATTTTGTGACATGTTGTTCCTTAAAAGTTGGTTTTGTTTTATTTCCATTGATTTCTCTTCATTGTTAGTTCATGGAAGGAAAATAGTTGCTGGATTGAAATTAAATAGTAAAATCCATGGGGCGTCTGGGTCCAACTCTTGATTTCGGCTCAGACCATGATCTCAGGGTTGTGAGATTGAGCCCTGTGTCGGGTTCCACGCTAGGCATGGAGCCTGCTTAGGATTCTCTCTCTCCCTCTCCCTCTGCCCACCACCCCCCCTTAAAAAAAATTAAATAGGCACATCCTTTAAGATTAATTTGAGGAGCACTGTCCATTTAAACCTATAAAACTTGGGTTAAAAAAAGAGCAACTTGGAGCAGTAACATGCTCCTTTTGTGAGTGTGGTTGAAAATGACTTCTTCATTATATGTTTTATTCTAAGGTGAAAGTTGAGCCTTAAAGTGCCAGCGAGCTCATTTTGAACCATTGAGATTGCATTTGCACTCAGTTGTGTATTGCACAACTGTTGGCCCTGATACATTAATCTTTTGCACCACCTGATAAACATGATAGCATGCCCAGGATCTTCATATACTCGTAAGAAGATATTTCTAGTAGAGTCTAAAAGAGTACTAGTTTGTAGTTCTTACTGTGTTTTTGAGGGGAGGAGGTCTTTAACAGAGAACATTTCCAAAAATGGGCTCTATTAATTTAGAGAAGCTAGTATAATTTGAGTGAGAAAATTGTGTTTGGGAAAGAGGTTTTTAAAGCTAATTATTTTTGAAACTAGATGGTATGTATATATGGCACCAAAAACAAAAGTAAAAAAAAAATCAGTGTATTAATTATCTATTGTCTATGTAATGAATTACCTCAAAACTTAGTATATGGGAGTGCCTGGGTGGCTCAGTTGGTTAAGTGTCTGACTCTTGGTTTTGGCTCAGGTCATGATCTCAGGGGTTGTGAGATTGAGCCCTGCATCAGGCTCCATGCTCAGTGTGGAGTCTGCTTGAGATCCTCTTCCTCTCCCTCTGCTCCTACCACCACCCATGCGCTCTTTCTCTCTTTCTCTAAAATAAATAAATAAAATCTTAAAAAAAGAACAACTTAGTATCTTATGGGGTGCCTGGTTGGCTCAGTTGGTACAACACACAGCTCACATTGGGTGTAGAGATTACTAAAAAACCTAAATAAACTTAAAAACAAACTGTGTGACTTAAAATAATAATAAATATTTATTGTATAGTTTGTGTGGGTCAGAGATCTAGGAGAAATTTAGTTGGATGGTTCTGGTTTGGCTTGCATGAGATTGTATTCAGTCTGTTGGTTGAGGGTGTAGTCATACAAAGGCTTGACTGAGGCTGAAAGAATCACTTCTAGCATGGCTGACTCAGATGGCTCTTGGTAGGTCTCAGTTCCTCACCAGCTTTTGACAGAGATCTCAGTTCTTCACTTTATAGACCTCTTTTTAAGGCTGCCTGAGTGTCTTCATGACATGGCTACTAGCTTCTGTCAGTGATGAGACATACGGGCATGTGTACGTGCTCGTGTGCACACACACACACACACACACGGAGGCCTCAGTGTTTTTATGACCTAGCCTCATAAGTCACCTACATTTTCACCACTTTCTGTTCAGTAGAAGTGAGCCACCATATACAGCCTACCCTATGGAGAGGGAAATTAGGCCCCACCTTTTGGAGAGAGAACTATCAAAGAATTTGTGGACATATCTTAAAACCATCACAAAAAGTATGCTTCCCTTTCACCTTTCTCCTCCTCATCTCAGTTCCTGAATCCAGAGACAACCACTGTTACCAGAAGGAGAAATATCTGTGAAATATTCTCTTAGAAGCAAATTGCTTAGTAATCAGTTTAAATATTTTATATGTAGAGTCTTTGCTAAGTTAGCTTTGTTAGAATATAGTGTTAATGAGGCCAGGGTCATAAGGGCCTAAGTTCAAACCAGTTAATGTTGCTGTGCTTGCTGGATCTCAAAGATACCCTGTACACCAAGCAGCCATCATGCAAATGTTCATTACCAATGTTGCTGGAGAAGGAGCTCTGGGGGAAAAGTGAGTTAGTGGAATGACTGGCTCAGGGCAAATTCATGATAAAAGCTGTGGAAACATAATTGACTAAAGATGATTAGGTAGCATGATCAATCACAGAGATTAAGAGAACACATTAATGAACTCTTTATTTGTGTATGAGGAAAAGGAGGAGTCTAGAAGGTATGATTTACTAGTGAAGTTGTAATTCTGGGGCTCTATGGCTCAGGTAGCGTAAGTCTCAGCCTGAGCATTTCTTTCTGTACCATATTCTTTTTTTTTGTTGTTTTTAAGATTTATTTATTTATTTGGGAGAAAGAAAGAAAGCATGAGCCAGGAGAAGGGCAGAGGGGGAGAGAGAATCCTCAAGCAAACTCCCCACTGAGCATGGAGCACAGTGCAGGGCTCCATCCCAGGACCCTGAGATCATGACCTGAGGCGAAATCAAGAGCTGGATGTCAACTGACTGAGCCACCCAGGCGCCCCTCTACCATATTCTGTGCACACATTGTTTAAGACAGTTTTTTCCAAAGAGCATAAGCAAAACAAATGAAGCCAGGTACAAAAGGATCACATAGTATGTTTCCATTCATTTAAAGTTCAAAACCAGGCAAAATTCAGCTATATTGTTTAGAGATGTGTGGCAGTATTACTATCTGTCCGTCAAAATCTGTTCTTTCCTTCCATAATAAAAGAGTTATAGTTGGCGCATGACTGCCCAGGTACACGCCATTACCATTACTATTTAAATATAGTAATATATTTAAAAACATTCCAGGGTGCCTGGGTTGCTAAGTTGGTTAAGTGTCTGACTCTTGGTTTCAGCTCAAGTCATGGGCTCATGGGTCCTGAGATGGAACCCCAAGTCAGGCTCCATGCTTAGCAGGGAGTCTGCTTGGGATTCTCTCCCTGTGCCCTCCCCCCACTTGCACGCATGCTCTCTCTCTCTCTCTCTCAAATGTTTAAAAAAAAAAATCCCCCAAAAAACTATTCCACCACCCTTATACAATTACATTTATGATTGTGCATGTCTTCGTCATATTTTTTTTAATTAATTTATTTATTTGAGAGAGCGAGAATGAGAGAGAGAGAGAGTACATGAGAGGGGGGAGGGTCAGAGGGAGAAGCAGGCTCCCTGCTGAGCAGGGAGCCCGATGCGGGACTCGATCCCGGGACTCCATCCTGGGACTCCAGGATCATGACCTGAACCGAAGGCAGTCGCCTAACCAACTGAGCCACCCAGGTGCCCTGTCTTAGTCATATTTTATATGCATATTTCACATTTGTAATCATTGTGTCCGTATATTTTTCCTCTGTAAACAATTTAGTTTTAATTACACAAGTAAGATGTGGATACAGTCTCATTATCTATAGTATTTCAGTCTCTTATAATCACCTCCCAGGTCTATTCACTGCTATCAACTTGGTGTATATCTGTTCAGAATTTTCTAACTTATATTTATATCTAATATGTATTTGTAGAAATATATTTTATTTATATAAATGGTATTATTTACTGTGGTCTTCATGCTTTTTCACTCAACCATATGTTTTGGAGATATTTCCTTAGCTATCTTCTATATGCATTCCTCTAAGTTGCATAGTATTGAATATCATGTGTGTATTATAATTTATGTAACCATTTCGCTGGTGATAGATATTTACAGTATTTCCAGTTTTGACTGTTGCAAACAGCATTATAGTAAAATTTCCTCTTTGTGCCCCTATGTTTCCTCAGAGTAGATTTCTAAAAACGAAATTAATGGGTTGTAGAATATTTGCATTTAAAATATTAATACTACTGCAGAATAAATATATATCCCATTAGTATATTAAAGTACCTCTTTGCCCACAGTTTCATTTTTTAATATTATTAGCATTTGAAATTTTTACTAATCTGATAAATAAAATGATGGTTTCCTTGTTTTTATATATATATATATTTTTTTTTTATTCTTATGTTAATCCCCATACATTACATCATTAGTTTTAGATGTAGTGTTCCATGATTCATTGTTTGTGCATAACACCCAGTGCTCCATGCAGAATGTGCCCTCCTCAATACCCATTACCAGGCTAACCCATCCTCCCACCCCCCTCCCCTCTAGAACCTTCAGTTTGTTTTTCAGAATCTATCGTCTCTCATGGTTCGTCTACCCCTCCAATTTCCCCCGCTTCATTCTTCCCCTCCCGCTACCTTCTTCTTCTTCTTTTTTTTTTTCTTAACATATATTGCATTATTTGTTTCAGAGGTACAGATCTGAGATTCAACAGTCTTGCACAATTCACAGCGCTTACCAGAGCACATACCCTCCCCAGTGTCTATCACCCAGTCACCCCATCCTTCCCACCCCACCCCCCACTCCAGCAACCCTCAGTTTGTTTCCTGAGATTAAGAATTCCTCATATCAGTGAGATCATATGATACATGTCTTTCTCTGTTTGACTTATTTCACTCAACATAATACCCTCCAGTTCCATCCACGTCGTTGCAAATGGCAAGATCTCATTCCTTTTGATGGCTGCATAATATTCCATTGTGTATATATACCACATCTTCTTTATCCATTCATCTGTCGATGGACATCTTGGCTCTTTCCACAGTTTGGCTATTGTGGTTTCCTTGTTTATTAAAAAATTTTTTAATTGTTATGTTAATCCCCATACATTACATCATTAGTTTTAGATGTAGTGTTCCATGATTCATTGTTTGTGCATAAGACCCAGTGCTCCATGCAGAAGGTGCCCTCTTTAAAACGATGGTTTCCTTGTTTTAATTTTTGTTTCCCTGAGTACTAGTATGGTTGAATATTGCTTCATATTTTCATTGGATCTTTAGATTTCTTCTTCTTTGAATAACCCATTGATATTTCTGTGCAAGTTTTTGTCTTTTTTTCATGTTGATCTAAGGGACTTGTGTATATATTCTAAGTGTACATCCTTTGCATACTATATTTGTAACAAAATTTTTTCTCAGCCTGTAACTTGTCCTTAAATTTTATTGTTTTTTATTGTGCAGAAGTTTTATTTAGTCAGATTTGATGAGTCTTTTCCTTTAATGCATTTATATTCCTTATCCTAGGTTATAAAGGCATTCTGTATTTTCAGTACTTCTATATTTTTAAAATATGCATAAGATCGGGATCTACCTTTACTTTTTCTCTATAGGTAGATAGCCTTCTGTCCCAACAACATTTATGGAATAGATCATTCTTCTCCTAGTGATTTGAAATATCATCATTATTATTCTTAAGTTCTTATATGGTCAGTGTTCTATTTTTGGACTCTATCCTGTTACCTTGACCAATTGACCAATTTGTCTCGTGACGTATATGACATATTTTGATAGCTGGTAGGGAAGTACCTTATCACTGTTCTTCTCTGAAAAATCAGGGCGACCTCTGGAATCAGAGAAGCCTTGGTGAAGAAGCAGTATTTGAGTTGGTTCTCTAAAAATTGACAGAATTTCATTAAGCAGAAAGGAAAAGGAGGACACAGGATAGGAGATTAGACCCTTCGGTGTCTGTCCTGTGAATCACAGATAATTTGAGTCCAGATTGTTCTGGGCGTCGAGGGCAGTATCAAGAGTTTAGTCTTCATTTGGCAGATCACAGCAGGAAGTGAGAGGATCCAAGTGAGCCAGAGAACGTGAATCTGGCACCAGTGTGGATAATAATTCAGATGTGAATTAATAGGGGTCTGGAGTGGAGAATGGGAAGGAATTATTCATATCAGAGACATTTTGAAGGGATAATTGGTAAGAGTTGATGGCTGATTGAAAAGGGAGTTGAGGAAGAGAACCTGAGAGTTGAAGCTGACACTGAGATTTTAAGCTGGTGTTACTTCAGGAGAATGTCAGGACTTGAGTTGGGAGAAGGAGCTGGTTCATGGGGATGGTGATGACTTGGTTTTGGGAATGTTTCTTATTAAGTGGTGGTGAGATGTCTGACAAGTAGTTGAAAATGTGGAACTAGAGCTTAGGACATACAGATCTGGGAGTAGAGTACATGGGGATGTTAAAGCTGTGGAAGTTGTTACGATACCTTGAAAAGAATTCTTATATGTAGGGAAAGGGGGCTTAAGGCAGGCAGAATTTTCATTATAATAACGAGCTTTGTTTTATACCCTTACTCTATGCCGAGCGCTTTCTCAAGTGCTGAGCACTCTGTATACCTTGTCTCATGTAATCCTTACAACCCTCTAGATAGATGTTATTATTCCCAAGAGGCTGTAATATGCCCCAGTCAAATAGCAGAGCCAGGAAGCAGATAAATCTGTCTGCTTCTAAATATCATCCTTTTAACTTCTAACTTACTCCACCATTTAGTTGTTGGAGAGAGAGTTTAGAGAAGTATGAGGAATCCATAAAATGAGAACATCTAATCCAACTTCTTGGTCTTAAACTCAGGAAACTAAGGCCTGAAGATGTAAGAAGATTTGTTTGGGATCATGAAACCAGATGGTGGAATTACCTTAGCCACCACTGCTTTGCCAAGTTTTCTAGTGAAATACGTCAAATAGAAGTTTTTGTGTTGTATGAGAGCCTATTGCAAGTTTGAGATTTGTTGTGAGATTTCCTATTTTGTTCTTTAAATGTAAGTAAATATTTAATTTTCACCTCCTTACATATCAGCCAGTATTTATTGGTTTAACTTTTTATTTGGAACTAACTTTAGATTTTCAGAGCAGTTGGAAGGATAGTACAGAGAGCTCCTGCACACCCTTCATGCTGTCATTGGAATTGTTGTTCTGGTATAAATAGTGCTTCCATTTTCTCTGGCTTCTCTCAAGACTTTGTCTTTAATTTTCAGCACTTTGATTATATAGTATCTGGGCTAGAATTTCATTGGGTTTATCCTGTTTGGGGTTCACTGAACTTCTTGAATTCATAAATTTGTATCTTTCACTTGAGGAGTTTTCCCCTGTTTCTTCAAGTCATTTTTCAACATTGTGCTGTTTCTTCTCTTCCTTTGGCTCTAGCCCTTAGTTCAGTTTTCAGAATTTTTGGCCTGCTGCTTGGGGTCACATCCACATTTGTAAACCTCAAGGGTGAGCCCAGGAGTTCATAGACAGTTCTAGAGAGGTCATTTTCCAGAGCTCCTTCCTCTTTGCGATTTCTTGGGGCTTTACTTAACCTGCCCTGTTGGGCACTTCCCGCAAGGGCATCCACACTGCAAGGCTCCCAGTGGGAGGGGGAGACCAAAAATTCAACAGGTTTTCACCCCACTCTCTTGGGATTGCAGATCTTCCAATCAGAGAAGGAAGTCACACCCCTCAGAGTTTTAGGTGCCTGTGTCCCCACTCCTGGGGGCTAGAACTTAAGAAAATGAAGAAAAGAGGGGGAGGAATGAGGAATTTCTCCCACTCTCTCTGAGTGTTAGGAGACCCCTTTTCTACTCCTCAAGATAGAACTTGAGGGCTTTTCCTAGAGCTCTCTGTCCACACCAGTGCTTGCCTCTGGATCTTGGGCTTTCTCGAGTCCTGGGCTGGGAGATGTCACAAGAGGAAACAGTGAGAAACTTGCCATGGCTTGGGTGGTATTTCACATTGTGTTCTTCTTCCCTAATCTGCCTGCTACTGTTTACTTTTCGGCATCCTTGTATAGCTGCTCCATGCATTCTGTCCAGGTCTTATAGGTGCATTTAGTGGGAGAGACAAGGTGGAGTGTGCTTTCTCCATCTTACTCAGAACCAGAACCTTAATGGTGTGTTTTGATTACTTCAATTTAATATAGTCCAATTGAACAGTCTAAATTTACCTTTTCTAGAAGCTCTATTGTTTTGTCTTTCAATTTATATTCACAGTCTGTATGAGTCTTTTTGTCTGTCATTGTGAGCTCATGGGCTTATATGTATTTGTTTTGACTCATTACAGCCGTTATTCTTTTTGTTGCTCAGTTTGTCCCATCTCAGCTAGTGGGAGCTCTTTACATTGACTTCTGTCCTTCCATCGTGACCCCAGGAGTTTTTGATAGCATTCTGGATTTTCCATTAAGTTCTGGCACAACAAGATGTCCTAAGCTCATCTTTTCATTGTCTGACTCAGACCAGGAATAGATCCTTTTTCTAAGGACTCCTGGTTCATTTTTTTTTTTTTAAAGATTTTATTTATTTATTTGAGAGAGAGAGAATGAGAGAGAGCACATGAGAGGGGGGAGGGTCAGAGGGAGAAGCAGACTCCCTGCTGAGCAGGGAGCCCGATGCGGGACTCGATCCAGGGACTCCAGGATCATGACCTGAGCCGAAGGCAGTCGCTTAACCAACTGAGCCACCCAGGCGCCCTCCTGGTTCATTTTAATGAAAGATAGTATTTAGAGATTTTATTCTGGGCAGTAGAGGAACTCATTGCTACAGGGTTGCCCTTGATTGTTTTTTTAGCAACTTTTTAAAATTATAAAAACATTCCATTTTCTTTATAGAACATTTGGATGTATAAATATAAGGAAATTAAAATCATCCCTAATTTTCCACTTAGAACCTTGGCTTTTGAGATTGTAAAACTATTTTTTAGTTAGAACCGTTACACTTTCTGAATATTTAGTAGAACTTTCTCATTCTCGTTTCTTTGTTTTTTGTTTTTTAAGTAGTCTCTACACCCAGCATGGAGCCCAGGGTGGGGCTTGAATTCACAACCCTGAGATCAAGACTTGAGCTGAGATCAACAGTTGGACACTCAACCGACTGAGCCACCCAGGCGCCCCTAATTCTGGTTTTTTTTTTTTTTTTTTGGTATCACTTTAAGAAGATCAGAGACTGGATGTCTAGCAAACACTCCAAAATTAATAAAACAGTATGTTATTTCATATATAACTTATCCAAAACACAGTTGAATGTTCCCTTCTGAGAGTGGTAGTGGATAGATTTAGGAGTTTTCTCTGTAATAAAATACAAAGAAATAAGGCCAAGAAAGAAGAGACTCAGAGAATTATATATCAGTTGATATAACATCTGTTTCATGTAAGCTTTTAAAAAGACTTAGGCAGTTTGAAAACATAACTATTATGAAGTCCCATTTTTACATAATTTAGCAAACTTTGTAGTAGGCGATACTGTTAACCAGGGTGGGGAATATAGAAGCCATTGGCATGTTTGGAGAGAACAATGAGGTTAAAAAAATAACAGTTTTATTGAGATATAATTCATATCCCATAATATTCACCCTTTAAAAGTGTACAATTCAGTGCTTTCTAGTATGTGCAGAGAGTTATGCAGCCACCACCACAGTCTAATTTTAGAATATTTTCATCACCATAAAAAAAGACCCCATATCCATTAACATCATTCTCCATTCCGTACTCCTGCAGCACCTGGCAACCACAAATCTACTTTCTGTCTTTATGGATTTGCTTATTCTGAACAGTTCATATAAGTGGAATCATATACATGTGGCTTTTTGTGGCTGGCTTCTTATACTTGGCATGTTTTCAAGGCTCATCCAGGTTATAGTAGGTATCAGTACTTCATTTCTTTTTATGGCCAAACAGTGTTCCATTGTATAGATAATGCCACCTTTTGCTTATGCATTCCTCGGTTCATGGGCATTTTGGTTGTTTCTACTTTTTGGCTATGACGAGTAATGCTACTATGAACAAACATCTGTGTATAAGTTTTTGTGTGGACATGTGTTTTCAGTTCTCTTGGAGATAGATGTAGGAGTGGAATTGCTGGATCATATGGTGGGTCTATGTTTAAACTTTTGAGGAACTACCAGACTGTTTTCCAAAGTGGCTGCACCATTTTATAGTCGCACCAGCAGTGTTTGTTTACATCTTTGCCAATGCTTATTAGTGTTTGTCTTTTTCGATTATAGTCATCCTAGGGGATGTAAACTGGTATCTCATTGTGGTTTTGATTTGCATCTTGCCAGTAACTAATGAGATTGAGCCATCTTTTCATGTGCTTGTTGGCCTTTTATATATCTTCTGTGAAATAATATCTATTCACATTCTTTGCCCATTTTTTAATTGTGCTGTTTGTCTTTATTGCTGAATTGTAACAGTTCTTTATTCTGGATACAACTCTCTTATTATGTATATGATTTGCAAATATTCTCTCCTATTTTGTGACTCATCGTTTTACTTTCTTGATGGTGTCTGTTGAAGCACAAGTTTTTATTTTTGATGAAGTCCATTTTTCTATATTTTCTTTTAACTTTATTTTTTAAAGGTTTTTATTTATTTGAGAGAGAAAACATGAGCAGGGGGTGGGGATGTGGGCAGAGGGAGAAGCAGGGCCTCCCACTGAGCAGGGAGTCCGATTCTGGACTCGATCCCAGGGCCCTGGGATCATGACCTGAGCCAAAGGCAGACGCTTCACCGACTGAGCCACCCAGGCACCCCATGTCGCTTTTACTTTTTGTGTTCATACCTAAGAA
This sequence comes from Neomonachus schauinslandi, assembly GCF_002201575.2. Taxonomy (NCBI): domain Eukaryota; kingdom Metazoa; phylum Chordata; class Mammalia; order Carnivora; family Phocidae; genus Neomonachus; species Neomonachus schauinslandi. The sequence continues at coordinate 45,549,946 of NC_058418.1, forward strand.
ATCTTTGCCTAACTTAAGACCACAAGATTTATTCCAGTGTTTTTTTCTAAGAGTTTTATAGTTTTAGTTCTTACATTTAGGTCTGCAATCCATTTTGAATTAATTTTTGTATATGGTATGAGGTTAGGGATCTGACTTTATTCTTTTGCCTTTGGCTATCCAGCTGTTCAGCACCATTTGTTGACAAGACTATTCTTTCCCCAGTGAGTATCTTGGCACCCTGCTCAAAAATCAATTGTCCATAAATGTAGGGGTTTATTTGTGAATTCTGTTCCATTGCTCTATGTCTATTTTTACGTCAGTACTGTACTTTTTTTTTTTTAAGTAATCTCTTCACCCAATGTGGGGCTTGAACTCATAACCCCAAGATGAAGAATCAGATGCTGTACCGACTGAGCCAGCCAGATGCCCCAAGTACTGTACTTTATATGCCAGCTCCAAGCTTTGCACAGTGGCAGTATCATAGCCAATGAGGTTTATCTGAGGCGCGATTATTGCTAATGGAAAACTATTTGCCAACTCCATACTTTATAGTTAAGTTTTGAAATTGGGGAATTTCAGTTTTGTTCTTTTTAAGACTGTTTTGTCTATTCTGAGTCTACTGTACTTCTCTATATGAATTTTAGGATCAGTTTGTCAGTTTTGCCATGAAAGCAGCTGGAATTTAGATAGGGAATACATTGCTGTAGATCAATTTTGGGAGTTTTGCCATCTTAACAATATTAAATCTTCTAACCCATGAACTCTGGATGTTGTCCATTTATTTAGGTCTGTAACTTCTTGCAACTATGTTTTGTAGTTTTCACTGTACTATTTTCATTTTATTCTTTTTGATGCTATCTTAGATGCAGTTAAGTTCCTTAATTTTATTTTGAATTGTTTATTCCTTATGCATGGAAATACAGTTGATTTTTTAAAAAATTTTTGTATCTGGGGCGGCTGGGTGGCTCAGTTGGTTAAGCATCTGACTCTTGATTTCTGCTCAGGTCATGAACTCAGTGTCCTTGAATGAAGCCCTGCATTGGGCTCTGTGCTCAGCAGGGAGTCGGCTTGAGGATTTCTCTCCCTCTGCCCTTCCCTTCCCCCACTTGCATATTCTCTCTCTCTCTCTCTCTCAAAAATAAGTCTTTTTTTTTTTAGAATTTATTTATTTGAAAGAGAGACAGAGACAAGAGCATGGGAGGGGGGAGGCAGAGGGAGAAGGAGAAGCAGACCCCCTGCTGAGCAGGGAGCCTGATGCGGGGCTCCATCCCAGGATCCTGGGATAATGACCTGAGCTGAAAGCAGATGCTTAGCCAACTGAGACACCCAGGGACCCCCAAAATAAATAAATCTTAAATATAGTTAAAAAAAAAAAACTTGTATCCTGCAACTTTGCTGAACTCATTTATTGGTTATAATTGTCTTTTTTGTGGCTTACTTAGGATTTTCTACATACAAGATCCTATAGTTTGCAAATAAAGATAGTTTCTTTCTAGTCTGATACTGGAAATTTGAAGTGGATGGGGACATCTCTTGGACATGTGTAGCAGACAATTAGATATATGAGATTAGAACCAAAGGAAGATTGGGGCAGGAGATAGAAATCTGAGGGCCATTATCATCGTATGAATAGGGCAGTTTGGAGGCTGGAAGCCAGATTGAGGAAAATTGAGTAAATAGGAGGTGAGGTAACAGGGAGATAGCTAATATAAAGGCACAAATGAGAACAAAAGAGCCTCAAAAGGGTAAACTTACAATTTTTAAAAATATGGTTTGTGCACCATCTGCATTTAAACTACCTGGAATAGTTGTTAAAAATACAGTCCTCTGTGTTCCATCCCAGGCCCTGTGGATTAGACTCTCTCTGGGTGGGTGTCAGTGTCCCACATTTTAACCTGTTCTGACTATTAATTTCTGCTCAGGTCATGATCTCAGTGTCCTGGGATGAAGCCCTGCTTCATCATAATAAGTCTTGGGCACACACAAGTCTCACATAAGAAGTCTTGGGCATTCTCTTCAGAGAGTCACTGAACTAAAGAAATTCCACAGTTGAGACTGAGAGGGCATGGGAGAAAACATGAATGCTTTTGTAGCTTTGACAGGAACAATAAGGAGGGTGGAGTTGAAGAGTGAGAAGAGAGAAGAACCAAACTCCCTGAGAAAGGTGGAGTTTGGAATATAGATGAAAGGATTGGCCTCAAATAGAAGGAGAGATGGCTCTCCCATAGAGCTAGTGTTCGCATGCAAAGTTTTAAAGCTTTGAAGTGATCTAACCTATTTCCTCAGATCATATATGGGAAACACATAGTTAAAAGGGCAACACGATGCCCAGGTTCCATAATCAATCCTGTAATAATATCAAATACGATGCAATTTTCTCTCTTCCCAGTTTCTTGCTGTTTGCACCGCCTCATACTAGTGCTACTCCTGTCATTTCTGGGTAGAGTTAGTCTGGTTTTCACTGCGCTTTGATCAAGAACCTGTCTTCTGTCATAATGTGCTGTTTGTTCACTATATCTCAGCCTTAAAAAGATTCTAATGAGGAGGGAGGGTACAAAAAAAAAAATTCTTGTATGCACATAGGAGCTTCTGCCACCATGATTGGGATAGTTGATTGAAGTATCAGCCATAAGCATTTCCTCACAAGGAACAGGAAAATGGAGTAATGTGTACAGAACTAGAGTGCTCCCATACTTATTAATTTCTTCCTTCTAGAAAAGACTAATCACAATAGTGGCTGTCATTTATTCAGTACTTCTTTTGTTACCTAAAACATGCTCAGTACTTTACATAAATTATCCAAATTTTTTATAAGAAAACGCTAAAGATAAGTAGTATTAAGATCCAAACTGTATAAATGAGGAAAGTCAACCTCAGTGATTATATTAAGTAGTTTGAAGAAACAAAGTAAGTGGCAGAACTAGGATTCAAGCCCAGGTGTGCATGTCTGGCCCCCAAGTCTGTGATCTTAATGACTTGCCAGATTGCCTTTCTCTGTGTACATGGGAGATAGGACTGCGTTAGAAGAAGAATTAACAATGGCATCCAAGATAAAATCTTGCTCCCTGGCCCAAAATCCACAGTACTCCCATTGTATAACTTCAGATGGATAACATTTTAGAACTGAGATCTTATTTTGTGATACATTGCTTGGTAACTTAAATCTGTAAACAAGGTAGTTGAATGTTGACACACAATACTTTCTTTTTTCCTTACAAGAGTCTCATATACTTGAATGGTGACTTCTGAAGTTCTGTTTTCTTTTAGAGAAACCATGCCAGATGGATCATCTGGATCGAATCCTTCTGTCTGGCATCTATAATGTACGCAAGGGGAAGACCCAGCTGCATAAGTGGGCTGAACGCCTAGTTGTTCTCTGTGGCACCTGCCTCATCGTTTCCTCAGTGAAGGATTGTCAGACTGGAAAGATGCACATTTTGCCTCTGGTTGGGGGAAAGGTAAGACTCATAAAAATGAATTATTCTTCATTTGTTTGATCTTCTTAATTAAAATCCCATTTACAGGGGTGCCTGGGTGGCTCAGTTGTTAAGCGTCTGCCTTTGGCTCAGGTCATGATCCCAGGGTCCTAGGATCGAGCCCCGCTTCGGGCTCCCTGCTCAGCGGGAACCTGCTTCTCCCTCTCCCACTCCCCCTGCTTGTGTTCCCTTTCTCACTGTCTCTCTCTCAAATAAATAAATAAATCTTAAAAAAATAAATAAATAAAATCACATTTACTTTTCAGCACTTTCCCCACATCTTTTTAAAGAAGCCAATATGAGCATTATTAAAGATTGTATTACAAAGTTTGTTTTTTAGAGTTCTTAGGTTTAACCGGAAGAAACCTCAGGCTAATTTTTCTTTTTTTAAAGATTAATTTATTTATTTGAGAGAGAGTGCGCAAGCGGAGGCAGGGGCAGAGGGAAGGGGAGAAGAACAGCAGACTCCCTGCTGAGCTTGGAACCCAACGCTGGGCTGCATCTCACAATCTCATGATCTCACAACCTCAGGACCCATGAAATCATGACTTGAGCTGAAACTGAGTCATACACTTAACCGACCAAACCACCCAAGCACCCCACCTTACTCAGACTAATTTAAGCATAAAACAGGTTTATTTACATCACAGGTTCTCTGGGAGGCCCAAAGCCTATCCATACCCCAAATTCCGCTGCAGCACCCATTTGTTGATGCTACCCTGGTCCCCACTGTCAGGCACCCATAACACCTGAGTAGACCGAGAATGCTGCCACTTGCAGCCTCCTGCCACATCCATCCCCAAAACAGATTCTTTCCAGTTTCTCCTTTTTCCCCATTTGACTAAAATTCAGAGTTGGGGGTGGTCACAAGCTCCTGTCCAGCAGCAAGGGGGTGGAGGCATACCATTTCTGGTCTGTGCTAGAAAATTCCCCATCCTAGGCAGGGAGTTCATTGCAAGTCTGTCAAACAGACTGACAAATGACTGGAAACAGATATGTTAATACTTATATGAAGCTATACATCATTTTGTTTATTTTCCGTCTTGAATATCAATAAAACAGTTGGAATTGTAGAGAACTTCCAGACAAAATGACTTAGTGAATTCATGCTTTGGTCCAATCTGGTCCAGATGCACAGCAATATCGATAAAATAGATATATATGAAAGGTAAATATATAAAAAGACATAGCTGGGCTATGGAATGTAGACTAGAAATATATGTGGTGAGCAGGTCTGAATCTGAGGGCCTGCTGGGTTCTGGGCCTGAAAGGTCGTGGCAGCCCAGGAGTTCAGCTCCTATAAGTATTTGGGTTTAAAAGTCCTCTGCTTATGAGAAGAACCTGGCCCAGGCTTACTCCTTGAAGCAGGAGATGAGTGGTACTCTGCTCCTGAAGGAAAGCTGGAAAGAAAAAAAAAAACCAACCAGCCCAAAACAGCTGTTAACCACTGACTGGAATCAAGTCTTGTTCTTGCTGTGGTCCTAAAAAGGTGGAAGGAACCAGTTATGTGGCCTGTGACGAGGAAGTGAACAAGTCCCCACTGAATGAATGTGCATACTCCAGTATCAACCAGGGGGCAGGAACCTACCACTTACTGATGTGAGACTTGGTTCTGGTCTTGGAGGCTGAAGGACAGAATGAAGAAAATAGGTTAAAAGAAAATGACACCCCCTACCCCCCAAAAAAAGAAAAAGAGAAAAGAATACAACACAGGAAAGGAAATTCAAAGGGAAGTTGTAAGAAATAAGAAACAATGATGAGTGCAGACATTGATAAAATATGATGGTAAAGTTAATATTGATTGTAAAAAGTTTAAATTTTTTAAATATTTTAAATATAAACTCTTAAAGCTCAAAATGATACTTAAGATGTAGTAGTATGTTCGATAAGTAACGTGTGATACAGTTTTGGAATTAGAGAATAGAAATACCAAATAACTTTTAACTGGATTAGGAAAAAGCCTTAAGTGTGAATGTAAAAATTGTAAGGATAGCTACTAAGAGTAGAGTGGGAAAAGAAAATGTAAAACATTCTGTAACACTAAAAGAAGGCAGGAAAAGAGTGGAGAGAAAGGAACAAAATGATTAGCATGGTAAATTATCACAAATTATAGTGACAGACACATACAGAAATATATCAATAATCATAATTGTGATGTAAGTTGTCATTTAAAATCCCAGTACTTGCTGTTTATTTTATTTTTTAAAATTTTATTTATTTATTAGAGCATGAGCAGGGGGAGGGGCAGAGAGAGAGGGACAAGCAGGCTCTCCGATGAGCAGGGAGCTCAACGTGGGGCCTGATCCCAGGACGCTGAGCTGAAAGCAGACACTTAACCGACTGAGCCACCCAGGCGCCCCCAGTACTTGCTGTTTATAAGAGACATACCCAACACTTAGAAGGTTGAATGTGAAATGGTGGGAAAATCGTGCTAGTCAAATAGGAACCAAAAGAAAATGGTGTGGTTATCTTAACATCATACAAAACATTTTTATCAAAGTTTATCTGCAACAAGGGACTTGTCTCCAGAATATATAAAGAACTTTTACAACACAGTGAGGGAAAGACAGATAACCTAGTAAAAACTAGGCGGAAGAGTTGAGCAGATCCTTTACCAGTGAAGTTCTACAGATGGCAAATAAGTACATAGGACGATTCTCACCATCATGAGTCATTAGGGAAATGCAAATCAATATCACAGATTCTGCATACCACTAGGATGACTAAAATCAAAAGACTGCTGAGTACCAGATTTAGCAAAGATGAGGAGCAACTGGAATGCTTTCACATCATTGGTGGGAGTACAGTCATTTTGGAAAACAATTTTTCATTTCATTTTTTTTTTTTAAGATTTTATTTATTTATTTGACAGAGAGAGAGACAGTGTGAGAGGGAACATAAGCAGGGGGAGTGGGAGAGGGAGAAGCAGGCCTCCTGCCGAACAGGGAGCCCCATGTGGGGCTCAATCCCAGGACCCCGGGATCATGACCTGAGCCGAAGGCAGACGCTTAACGACTGAGCCACCCAGGGGCCCCAAGTTTTTCATTTCTTATAAACTGAAACATATGCATATCAGACGACCCAGCATTTCTCCTAAGTATTGGGAAATGAACATCTGTCTTTACAAAGACTTTATGTGAATTTTCATAGCAGCTTTATTCATAATTGTCAAAAACTAGAAACAACCCAATGTTCATTGATTACTTGTGAATTAATAAACAAATGTGGCACATTACACACAATGGAATACTACTGAACAATAAAAAGGAATGAACTGCTGATATACACCAAAATAAGGATGAATCCTAAAAACATTCTTTTTTTTTTTAGATTAATTTATTTTAGAAGGAGAGAGAGCAAGCAAGTGTGCAAGCGAGTGAGCAAGCGTGGGAGTGGGGGAAGGGCAGAGGGAGAGGCAGAGAATCTCAGATTTACAAACCTTTCTCAGTATTTGACATTGTATGAGTATATTTTTCTGTGTCAAATACCCCATAGTAAAATATTAAGAAGTTGATTCTAAAACACGGGCACCAGGGTGGCTCATTTGGTTAAGTGTCTGCCTTCAGTTCAGGTCTTGATCCCAGGGTCCTGCTCCCCTGCTCAGCAGGGAGCCTGCTTTTCCCTCTCCCTCTGCTGCTCCCCCTGCTTGTGTGCTCTCTGTCAAATAAGTAAAATCTTAAAAAAAGATTATTCTGAAACAATCATTAATATCTGTTCTTCATTTCAATAAGATCCTTTATTTTGACTCACTCACTTGCAAAAAATGATCCTGTTTTGAGATCGCAATTGAACATTATGAATATTATTTAATTTTATTGGGATTTTTTTTTTCTTGAAGGTTTTATTTCTCTGTGAGGGCAAGCGTATGCACGCATGAGCGGGGTAAGAGGCAGAGGGTGAGGGAGAGGGACAAGCAGACTCCCCACTGAGTACAGAGCCCAATATAGGGCTCCATCCCAGGACCCTGAGATCATGACCTGAGCTGAAGGCAGACGCTTGACTGACAGAGCCACCCAGGTGCCCCTTATTGGGATCTTTTTAATATGATTCTTTTTTGCTTAAAGTATTTTGTGTTTTTGCCATTTGATTAAGTCTTTACTTGGCACCAGAAACCTAATGATTTACGAGTATAATTTGGAAGTTTCCAGCTGACTCACCAAGATTCAGTAGTTATGACGTATCAAAGTGAGATGTCAGACAAAGATGTAAGTGGTTTCGTAACTATAAAGACTTCATGTTTATCAAAGCTATGTGAATTGGGTTGTTGGATTTTGGGGGAGAATTGCTTTGACAAGAACTGCTATTGTGCTGTGAATCCCTGTAGCCACCCCAACTGGGAATGGCTTCTGCCTTTTTCCTCAAGCCTAGTGAAAGAGGTTTCCGCAGGATTCAAGAGAGCTTGATATGGGTCCCCTGCAGTAAGGGGGGCATAGTGGATTGGTGTCCTGCCTTCTGACCAAGAAGTCTTGAGGACAGAGATGAGTCTATAACCAAAGCAGCCAGGTAGCCTGAGAGCCTAGCTGATGCATTGGGATCATTGTGTGCTCCTTGGGTTTGTTAGTTTGTGATCCAGATGGGTTGAGAGAGGAAAAACCAGTGGGTGAATTGGTGGATGAGTGGGTGGATTCTCTTAGAACTTGTCCAGCAGGGCCATCTTGAGGGGCAAATAGGCTTCCCTTGAGGACAGGCTGTCAGTGGACCACCGGATTCCTTCATGTCTGAGGAGGGAGTAGTCCAGTGCTGGAAGAGCTTGCATTAGCCGGGTCAAGGGATCTGTAAGTGAGAAGCCATCATTATTTGGGGTGGAGTGGGGGGTAACCAAAAGAACCCTTTAAGGACCCATTGAGGAAAAGCATCTCTTTAAAATCTGCTAGTCCCAGAGACTATGAAGTCACGTGAGGACTCTGCTTGTCTAGTAAGAACCTTTGGACTTTTAAGTTTCCTGTCCTTCCTCCCTTTCTACTTCAGCCCTGGAGGGGGTCAAAAATGGCATCTAGCCCAGGGCTTAGTAAGAAAGAGAGGAGTCCAAAAACCAGGCCAGGGCACCCTTTGCAGGCAGGCAGCTACCTCCATTGTGCCCCTGTGTAGGTGGAAAGGATTGGAACTGTGGAGTGGAGACTTTGGCTCTTATCACGTGGGTCTAGAGACTCCTGTTCTGAAACACAGCTTGCAGCCTTGCATCGCAGCTTGTACTTGCTGTTGCTATGCATGGAATGCTCCTCGCCTAGGGGTTTCCACGCCTGGACCCCCTTAGGGTCTTTGCTCACAGGTTACCTCAGTGAGTCCTTCCCTGACTGCCCTTTCATAATTCAGATCACCCACCCTGTTTGCCAAGCTTTTTCCCTGTTTTATCTTTCTTGATATTATTCATTATGTATTATATCATGTCACCGTTTTGGTGTTAGAGTGTTTGTCCCTTTCTCAAATACAGATTCTGCGGAGGGCGGGGCTTTGTTGTTTTCCCCCTGCTTGTCCCCAGCACGCAGAACAGTAGAATGTATTCATGCAACAAATATTAATTATCAAATTGAGACTGTGTCGTGACTTACAGAGGAATTAATAAATAGATTTACTTATGAGTATGCCCCGAGTCCTATTCCTTCAACATACTTCCAACAAAGTATTCCTTTTGCTTTTTCTAAACAGCTTTATTGAGATATTTATATGCTATATAATTCGCCCATTTAAAGTGTACAATTCAGTGGCTTTTAGTATATTTACAGAGTTTTGTGACCATCACCACAATCAATTTTAGAATACTTCCATGACCCTGAAGAGGAACGCTGCACTCCTTAGTTATCATCTCTCCCATTCCTTCCGCAGCCCTGGAAACCGACTCATCTACTTTCTCTCTGCCCACATTTGCTGACTCTGGATATTTCATATAAATGGAATAATATCGTATACGGTTCTTGGTGACTGTCTTTCACTTTACATAATCTTTCCAAGGTTCATATGTGTTGTAGTGTGCATCAGTATCTTCTGTTGATGGCTAAATAATATTCTGTTGTTTGAATATACCATATTTTGTTTATATATTTACCTGTTGATGGATGGACTTTTGGGTTGTTTCCCCTTTGGGGCTATTAGGAATACTATAATTCACGTACAAGTTTTTGTGTGGATGTATGTTTTCTTGCGTTTGTATCTAGGAGTGGAATTGCTGGGTAACATGGTGACTCTACATTTAACCTTTTGAGGAATTGCCAGACTGTTTTCCAAAGTGGCTGCGCCATTTTATGTTCCCACTGCAGCGTATGAGGGATCCAGTTTCTCCACATAACTTGCTAATACTTGTTATCCAACATTTGTTTTCTGTTTTTAATTTTAGTCATCCTAGCAGATGTGACGTGGTATCTTTCAGTTTTGATTTGCATGTATCTAATAACTAATGATGTTGAACATCATTTCATGTCACGACTGCCATTTTTCAATCTTCTTTGGAGAAATGTCTATTCAGATCTTTTGCCTATTTTATTTTATTTTTTTTTGAAGATTTTATTTATTTATTTGACAGAGGGAACACAAGCAGGGGGAGTGGGAGAGGGAGAAGCAGGCTTCCCGCAGAGCAAGGAGCGCGATGCGGGGCTCGATCCCAGGACCCCGGGATCATGACCTGAGCCAAAGGCAGACGCTTAACAACTGAGCCACCCAGGCGCCCCTTTCTTTTGCCTATTTTAGAAAATTGAGTTGTCTCGTTATTGTCCTTTGCTCTCGGACAAGGATCTTTTTTCTTGATTCTGGTTTTCTCCCCTCTTCCTCTTCAGGTGGAAGAAGTGAAGCGACGGCAGCACTCCCTTGCGTTCAGCTCAGCCGGAGCCCAAGCTCAGACCTATCATGTCAGCTTTGAGACGTTGGCTGAGTGCCAGAGATGGCAGCGACAAGCATCCAAGGTGATAAGCTGTCGGACGTCCTGATGTGGGGATAAGACTGTAAAAGCCCATGAGAGATGTAGTTTGAAATCGAACTTGCTCCCAGGAGAGTGAACTATAATTTTTATGCATCTTACTTTAGGCCCCTCTAAGTATATAATGCATGAAATAATGGAATTCCAGCAGGTCCTTAACTTATCATTTATATTTGTGTAGTACGGAAAGCTTTCAAAAGTGTTTGCAGGTGCATTTACCTTTATACCATCTCTGTGAGAAGACTATGGCCTTGAAGGAATTAGGACACAATGAGATTCACATGACTTTCCGTCAACCACTGTAGTCAGTGAGAGATGGCGCCATTCCCTAATTCCTAGCCTAGTGCTTCTTGGTCTTGTATATATTTAGCACGGCTGTGATGAACCACTTTAAATTTGAACTTATTATGGAATGTGACCTGTGTTCCTGTATGCTGAGGATAATTAGCTTTTCAGCATAATTTCTGCTTTTTTAGTCTTTAAAGATGAAGTGCTCTAAAATTGTGTTGGCAGTTTCTGAATTCTCTTGTTCTTCTAGCTATCTGCAGAATTTTAGCACATTTTTCTTTGCAGAGCTAAACAGTTGCATAAAGGATTGTTTTGGTATAATGAGATGACATAAAACATGAATGACTTTTCTGTGGCATTTAGTTTGGTTTTTAGACCAATTTCCACAACCTTTCTTTATGAGCATACTATTATAGAAATATAAACTTGTTTTGGTTTTATTGAATTTTCTGTACATACATTGTAGTGGTAATAAAATCTCTTCTGAATAAAACTAGTTTCAGTTTTAAGTAGCTCTTCCATTCTTTTGACCTTATAAAGAGAAGTATTTTTTGAGCGCCTTGTGCATACTAAGGAGTGTGCTATATGCTGGGGTATTAAGCTTTATCCTCACAACAGATGAAGCAACTGCACTGGTAAGTAGCAGAGTCCGTGTAGATAGAAAAGGCCATGGCTTTCAGTATCACACTGCCTGTCAGAGTTTTGTATGGTTATTTTGAATCCTCTCAACTTCTTGCATGAAATGTTAACTTTCCATCTTTATGATTTGTATTTTTTTACTTTTTACTTATAGACACTTTAAAACTTACACTGTTGCATGTTTCAAGCAGCTTATGGTTTTAGGAAAAAGCAAAAATGAACTGGTTTTTATAAATGAATAATTGGATCTCATTACCTTTTTCTCCTTTGCATTTTTAAAATTAGCGCCTTTTTGTGTAAATGTCATTCCTTCCTATGCTGGGTGAGAGACATTTGGTGCTAGCTCAGATGGCTCTTCTCCTTGACCCCATTCAGGTGGTGTCCCAGCGAATCAGCACTGTTGACCTGTCCTGTTACAGCCTTGAGGAGGTTCCTGAGCATCTCTTCTACAGTCAAGATATCACCTACCTCAATTTGCGACACAACTTCATGCAGTTGGAAAGACCTGGGGGCCTTGACACTCTTTACAGGTATGTGGGGAATGGATTTCCTTACTAACTTACTCAAACCAAATCGTGATCACCGTCTTAGTCGTTTGTACCTGGAAGTGAGCATGCTTACCATTGTATATATATTTGAAAATTTCCCCTCCCATTTTGAAGAGGAAGTAAAATTTTTTATTCATAGTTTTCTTACCCCCTTTCTTACCCCCTTTTCTCCTCCATGAGACAGAAGATAAATGCAAATGTTCTATTATGGAGGCAACGTTGAGCTGCCATCGATCTGGATAATCTGTTACATAAGTCACTGACAGTGATGTATGATCTGAAGCCAGGGTACATTGGGAGATTGAGTATATGGCAAGTTTTTGAATCATAAGTGTCAAACTTAAATAGCTTAAAGGAAATAGGCCTAATTTCAAGAATTCCACTCCCAGGTTGGGGCTTTTATCTTTCCTGTGTACCTGCTAATGCTAGCTTCTAAGCTGTTTGACAGCTGTGAAACCTCTCTCTTCTGATACAGGAACCGTTTCACTCCTAAGGGACTATGGCCCATATATTTTCCAATTTCCTTGTTAGAATATATTCTCCCTTCCAACCCTCCATCCTTTAAAAGTGGATGGAAGTAAGTATTTAGTATAAGTAATTGTGTGGGCTTCTTGTGAGCAGGGGAGAAATCGGAAATTAAAGCATTCAAATTAAGTGGTGATTAAAAAGATAATACACATTGTGGGGCGCCTGTGTGGCTCAGTCAGTTAAGTGTCTGACTTCAGGTCAGGTCATGATCCCAGCGTCCTGGGATTGAGCCCTGTGTTGGGTTCCGAGCTCACTGGGGAGTCTTCTTGTTCCTTTCCCTCTTCCTCTGCCCCTCCCCCACTCGTGCTTTCTCTTGCTTGCTCTCTCAATAAATGAATAAAATTTTTTTAAAAAAGATAATATACATTGAAATTACACATTGAAATTACATATTTTACTTAATAACTAATATTTCTAAAATAATTTTGAGAAAGCACTGTGATTTTTGTCCCATATGATGTGTTTTACAAAGCTTTTTAGGTATAAGCAAGCCTCCATCTAGTAATGAGATAATAATTTTAATTAGTATGTAAAAACAACAGAAGTTATAATTTTAAGGAAGTGGGTTTCTAGCATTTTCTTCTCAGTCACTATGAAAATAGGGTTCATGTAGTTTGAGGGCTGGATTAGGAATTCTGAAGTCAAGACACCAAGCCAAAGGAACAATCAGTACTCAAGGTCAGGACAATTGGAAATCAAAAGCTGAAAATTTGAAAGAGGAGCATTAGAGTGAGGTACTAATGACTCCAGTCTAGAAGCAGGTGGTAGAGATCATCATCGTGGAAAGCACCACCTCAGCTTACCTTCTTGCACTAGTATAATCATTAGTATAATACTCCTAAGTAGAATTACCAGCGTGATTCCTGTTGATCCAGTGTATGATGGTACTGTTTCTGGGTAAGACGGTATAGATACTTTTACTTCTAGGAACAAAACAGAAGCACTAAAAATTACTATTTCATGTTCTCTATTAGATTGTATTGCAGTAAAACTCCATATCACATACATATTTGTAAGTTCTAAGTGTCCCATTCATTTCAAGTGACATTTGAGCCGATATAATTTCAATATGTAAAAAGAAGTTGCTTATAATGGGATTTGGTGTGCATTTTTGTTAGTTCTTCCTGTGTTCATGAGTTGATGAATTGTTACAAGGTTTTTTATATTGCATATAGAAATTTGATGAAGGAAGAGATTTCAAGCATATCAGTATAACTAGATATAAAATACTTACACCAGCATGAGCTTTTTAAGATTTTGCACCTTTTTAAGGAGAAGAGAGAAGAACTCCCATTGCCCTAGACCTGATTTCCTTGTTGGTATGGAGCTGGGGTTAGGCATCTTAGTGTTCTGTGCTGTGCACGATGTTTGGCATGTAGTGAGTGCTCATAGATATTTGTGGAACAGATTCTACAGTGGACATTTAAAACAGATGACTTTTTCATTCAGTACTGTAATTTGTATGTTTGCTTTTTAGATTTTCTCAGCTAAAGGGCCTGAACTTGTCCCATAATAAACTTGGGTTGTTTCCTGTATTGTTATGTGAGATTTCTACCCTGACTGAGCTCAACCTCTCCTGTAACGGATTTCATGACCTGCCGAGTCAGGTTGGCAGTCTACTAAAGTAAGTATGTGACTTTTGCTAGACTCATTTTTTATTTGCAGCATAAGGAGCTTGTCTGGCATTTGGAATGAACGTCGCATGAGCTCTGGCAGTGAAGTAAGTCATGTAATTATGAGGATTCTAGACAGCAGCTGTGACTTGCTTGCAGGGGTGACTACTTAGCCCCCCAGTTTCAACAGCAGAAGCTCTGATGATTTTTGATGTTGGAGGGACCATCCATGGCAGTTTTGTATGTCATTGAGTCTCTATAGATAGGCTATTTTATCATTATTGGATTCATAATAAATTAGTGATGTAAGTCAGAATCTATCCCTCTAGTTCTATCCATTCCAGTTAAAACCTTTCATAAAGTCTTGTTTTCTTACTACAGTCTTCAAACCCTCTGTCTTGATGGCAACTTTCTGACGACTTTACCGGAAGAATTGGGAAATCTGCAACAGCTTTCTTCCCTGGGAATTTCCTTTAATAACTTTAGTCAAATTCCTGAGGTTTATGAGAAACTCACTATGTTAGATAAAGTGGTGATGGCAGGAAATCGCCTGGAAGTCCTAAACCTTGGGGTGCTGAACAGGATGAGCCATATCAAACACGTGGATTTAAGGTGAGGCCATTCTTCACTGTGTCCTCCTTTAGATGGACCTCTGATGGTTTTTATGTTTTCCCTTTGTAAAAACTTCTCTAAAACATTAGGATTTTAGAACAGTGTATATTTTCCAAACTATAGTAAAGCTTCATTTTTCACTCAGTAGCAGAGAGATTATGAGTGAGGTAGGTGTACCACATGATAGAGACTTTCACATTACCTTTGACAAAGGTTGTTCTGACTTACCCTCCCAGCAGCCTTTTATAGAATTCCCATTTCTTTACGTCCTTGTCAGTGTTGGATTTTAGCAGTCTTTTTCCTTATTGTCAGTGTAGTAGGAGAAAATAGTACTTCAGTGTTTTAATCAGCATTTATGAGTGAGGTTGAGCATCTTTTTAATATGCTAATTGGTAAGTTTGTATTTTTCCTTACACTTGACCATTTTTCTATTGAATCATTGGGTTTCTTCTTGATATCCGTTGTATTGCAATTAAAATTTTAAGGTTTTCCTGTGAAGTTTTTGTAGGTGTTATTTTCTAGTTACAATCTTTTCCTAAAGGGAACTGGTAAAAGACACATATACATAAAAGACAAATATGCATAGTGTAAATGTTCTATCATTTACACTAAGCCATTGATGTTCCTTGTAAAGAAATAGTAATGACCTGCTGAGTCAGGTTGGCAGTCTATTAAAGTAAGTACCTGACTTTTGCTAGACTCATTATTTCCTTGCAGCATAAGAAGTTTGTCTGGCATTTGGAATAAAGGTAGTCAGAAAAATTTATTGAAATACAGAGGAATAAGAACATGCCTGTGTGTTCTCTACAAGTGTAGAAGAGAACTAAGAAGCCATTTTCTATTATTCGCCCTTGAACTATTCCATATAGATACAGATTATTTTCCTCTTCATTAATTAATGTAATGTGAATCTTAGCACAAGAAAGAGTAGGCGGAGCCCCGGGAGAAAGTATGGCTGCTTCCTCTTGTTGTCTGCATGGTATACCACGACTGCTTTGCTACTCACCCGAAAGGTTATGTTCATCTTCTTGTTCATGCTTCTTCATCCCTGCCTAACTTTATTAAGTATTTGGATGTAAGTTTTTTAACAATTTGTAGGCATGGTCCCTTTTTCCTTTCTCTCTATTTAATTTGTATATGTATTTGCAAGTCTGGATTGTCTAACTTTATAAACAGAGAACTCAAGGTACAGCTGTCTGTGATTATTTACTTAATACCTTGCAAAATGAAGCAAGTAGTGAACTTTTTGAGTTGTTTAGGAAAGAGAAAGGGATCATACCTCTCTTATTTTTCTTTTGGTAAGCATATTTAGTAGAATTTATTTCTAATGATTTCCTTATTTCTGAATATTTAAGGATGAACCATTTGAAAACCATGGTTACTGAAAATCTGGAGGGCAATAAGTACATCACCCACATGGATTTGCGGGACAATCAACTGGCTGACTTAGATCTTAGCTCCTTATGTAGCTTGGAGCAGCTTCACTGTGAACGGAACCAGCTGAGAGAGCTGACACTCAGTGGCTTCTCCCTGCGAACTCTCTATGCCAGTTCCAACAGTGAGTTCTCCATCCAGCCTCCTGTTTTCTCTCTTGTAGCTCTCGTCTGAGCTTTCGAAGAACAGTGGCATGTGGTGTTGCTTAGCCACTCTGCAAAGTGTAGTTTGATGTTTATTGAGACCAGCTTTATTTTTTAAGTTTGCTGTCAACACTTAAGTGGTTGAGATATGCATAAAAAGGCATTTCAGGATACTTGGAGATTCACTAAGTGAGTATAGTAAGAGGCATTTTGCAAAATAACAAGGGATAGGAGGGTGGGCAAACATGTTCAAAATAGAGTATCAATAATAGCCTAAAACAAGGGTTGACAAACTACAGGCCAGGGACTAGATCTGGTCCACCACCTGTTTCTATATGGCCCATGAGGAAGGGGTTTTTACATTTTTTAATGGCAGGGTTAAAAAAAATCAAAAAAATAAATTTGACTTGGGAAAGTTCTATGAAATTCAAATATCAGTGAATAGAGTTTGATTGGAACATGTCCACAGTCTTTGTTTACAGGTTACTGGTCTCACGAGACAGTGGCAGAATGAAGTAGCTGTAAGAGAGACTGGGGGTGGGGGGGGCTGCAAAGCATGAAATATTTACCACAGGCTTAGCCCTTGACAGAAAGTTTTGCCCATCTCTAGTCTAAAACTTTGTGCCACCTCAGTTCTAGAACGAGAAGCCACTCATTTCAGTGTGATTTTCTCCATGAATATTTTTCAGTAGAAAAGGCCCCATACTTGTTGGGGCCATTCTTTTTATGGAGCGTTCTTTACCAAGGAAATTATAATTACTTTTTCTGTGTTTAAGGAAGGGATGGGGAAAGATGTTCAGTATCACTAAGTTTCGGAGAATGCAAATTTTGATAATGCCATGGTATACTCACCAAATTAAAAAAAAATACTGCTAAGTGCTATTGAAGATGTGGAGAAGCAGCTCTCACACTTGGTCAATGAGAGGGTCAGTTGGTAAAGCCACTTTGGGGAGCAATTAGACAGTGTTAAGAGAAGTCAAAGATGCGTGTAGCCCATATTCTGCCAGTTCCTCTGCTTGAGATATCTCCCAGTGACACTCACATGAGCATAAGGTGCTGTGTGCAGGAAGGTTCATGATAGCGTTGTTCCTTACAGTGAAAAAAAAAAATAAGAAAAAAATACGACTGTTGATAGGAAGATGTGTAAACAGTGACATATTTATACGATAGAATATTGCACAGCAATGGAAATGAATGCCCTAAAGCTCTGTGTATTAATCTGGGTAAATCTTATAAACATTTTTTGAGGGAAAAAAAAGCATAATTATATGTACACCAAGATAGTTGTATCAGATTTTCAAACACACAGAAATGTTGTTTCCTTAGTTCTGTGTATGCCATAACAGTATAAAAGAACCCATGGGAAGGATAAAAGTCATATTCAGAATGGTGTGAACCTCTTGGTATATGCAGTGTTTTAATTCTTAAAAAAGTCTGAAGCATATAAGGCAGAATGTGAAGATTTGTTAAAAGCTGGTTGATGGGTAGACGAGTGTTCATTATTTTATTCTCTTTTCTGTAACTCTAAAATACATTATTAGGATAAAAGACAAGGACTTCTCTTTTCATGGCCTTTTATCATGCTAGAGAAGTTTCAAATTGTAGCTTAGATTAATTGCTTAGGTCAAAATAGTGTCAAAGCTGATGAGTGTCCACTTGTGCTGTTTATATAGATATTATTGTGAGATGGTAGTCGGTCTTTTTGTCATATAAATATTTGCTATCAGGCCCATTCTCTATTCTAAATGTATCTAGAGAATCTGAATGAGTGGTCCTGCTAGAAAAGGCCTCATTGACATACACGCTGTCTTTGGGGACTGAGATTCTTTCACAGAGCCCTACTAAATGGGGCTTGCTTGAATTTAGCCACTCTGTTGACAGAAGGAATCCTTAAGTTCTACAACCTGGAAGAATTCACACCAAAACTTGCAGTTCTGATGCCTCAAAAGTACAGAACGCAGCTTTGCAAAAGAGGTTATCCAAGTGATCAGTTAATGTAGGTAAAGGCACTCAGCCTCACTGGTCATCAGGGATATGCAAATTGAAACCCCAGTGTGACACCACTGCACACCCATCAGAGTGACAAGAATGGAAAAGACTAAAAATGCCAGTGTCCGCTGTTGTGAGTGTAAATCAGTTCAACCAGTTTGGAAACCCATAGAATTATCTTCTCTCTCTCTCTCCTATCTTATATCCAACATAAATGTTCCTCGCATTAGTCCACAAAAGACATGGACAGAAATGTTCATGGAAGCAGTATTCATAGTAACCCCAAACTGGAAAAGACTTCAATGCCCACCAACTCTAAAATGGTTAAATAAATTGTGGTGTATTTACATAAAAAATTTGATACAGCCACAAGAATGAATGAACTACAGCCATATGCAGTAATAGGACCCAAATCTCACAATCGCAGTGTGGAGTAAATAAAGCCGGACAGAAAAGTATGCAGACTATATGTGTGTATTTATATGGCTAGGCAAAAGTGATCTGTGGTATTGGGAGTCAGGGTGGGGTTGCCCAGCTGGGGAGTGACGAAAAGGGGATTCGGGGGCAACTGGTAATACGCTCTTTCTTGATCTGGGTACTGGTTACCCCGTTGGGTTTTGTTTGTAAAAATTCGTTGATCTATACACTTAAGATTGTTGCACTTTTCGGTATTTAAGTTTTACTTTAATTAAAGGTTAAAATATTGCCAGTAAAAATCCAATTATTAATTTTTTTTTTAAGTTTAAAAGCTAAGTAGTCACTGCTGACATTTAACAACTGCCTGAGCTAGTGTGAGTCCAGACCAATACACAGGATCCTTCTATTAGTTGTTCTGTTTGGTTTCAGATCAGGATCAGGTAGTCAGAGTTAGTCATTGCTAGTTACCCAGGTTTTTGTCTTCAGTCCATCTCAGTAGATGACATTAGTTTTCTCTCTGGTGATCTCACTGAGCCATTTGCTCTTGTTTAGTCTCAGTTACTTTCTTCTTTGGAGAGTGTCACTAACATCTGTTTGTTTTTTAATTAGGGCTGACAGCAGTGAATGTCTATCCAGTACCCAGTCAACTCACTTCTCTAGAACTTTCCCGGTGAGTGTGTCTCATGAGAGTGGTGCTTGTTTGATTATTAATATTTAAGAGTTAGATGTGGATACTTTGGTAGTTTTGAGGTATAAGAGATCTAATACATTGAAATATTTGGGTAGCCTAGAGAAGGGAGAAAGGATGAGTGGAAGAATACTTTTAATTGCCATACCGTCTATTTCAAGGGAAGGTCCTCTTGAAACAGAAAGGTGCCTGTGAATTACTCATTCTTAAAGTCTGGGAAATTATTTATTTAGTTAGTTAGTTAATTTTTTTAAAGATTTATTTATTTGACAGAGAAAGAGAGAGAGAGTTCACAAGCAGGGGGAGAGGCAGAGGAAGGGGAGAAGCAGGCTCCCGGCTGAGCAGGGAGCCCGATGCGGGGCTCGATCCCAGGACCCTGGGATCATGACCTGAGCCGAAGGCAGCCGCTTAACGGACTGAGCCACCCAGGCACCCCAAAGTCTGGGAATTTAGAATGAGATGCAAACAAAGAAGAACTTTTGTCTCCTTCATGGTAGTGATTTCCTTCTTGCTGATTAAATTCAGATAATTCTTGGTTTTTATTGCTTATTTTAAAATTTTTATTCTCTTATTTTTTTTGGTATTCTTATGACCCATGTTGGTCTGATGGTCAGAGTGATATTAATTATATTCAGGATTTTATTACTTCCATTGGTGGTCAAGAACAAATATAACTGAGGTTTGCTTTCTTTCCTTTTTTTTTTTTTTTTAAACGCTGTTGGGCATTGAGGATTCGGTGGTTGAGTTTTATAGCCTAGTGGAGAGTTTGACAACCAAACAAGCAGTTATAGGGTAGCTTCTTAAATGCTGTGATTATAGAGTGATAGAGCAGGTAGAAGGTGGGTGGGGTCCTATATGGTCAGCGTCAGAGATTAAATGAGATCCTAAATGCAAAATATTAGTATGGTGCCTGGCATAAAATAGTCTTTTTTTTTTTTTTTTTAAAAAGATGTTTTTTTTTTTTTTTTTTTTTTTTTTAAGATTTTTAATTTATTTTTTGACAGAGAGGCACAGCGAGAGAGGGAACACAAGCAGGGGGAGTGGGAGAGGGAGAAGCAGGCTTCCCGCGGAGCAGGGAGCCCAACGCGGGGCTCGATCCCAGGACCCTGGGATCATGACTTGAGCTGAAGGCAGACGTTTAACAACTGAGCCACCCAGGCACCCCTGGCATAAAATAGTCTTTCAGGAAATATTAACTCTTAGAGCCAGGTTTCTTTTTGTTGTTGTTACTTTGTTACCATTATTATTAAGCTGTTGTTCTAGATTCCCCTCCATCCATTTCTTTCTGTCATATCTTCTCAGCAAAACCCCAGCATGGGTCAGTACTAAGATTTACCTTCTCCTCTGGGCTTGATCATTGCTAAAGAAAATCATATGGACACCACTGTAAAGTCACAGTTTCCAACCTCATCTGGAGCTTATCAGTCTCTTCTCTTGTCACGTTCTTCCAGTGTCCTGGGTATCTGCTCCACATTGCTCAGCTTCCCTCAGCTGCACCGCCCCCCATCTTCTTCACTCCAGAGCTTAACTTCTCACTTGACTGGGAAAAGAGAGATAATCTTAGGTGATCTCCCTCAGCTTCCTCCCACCTTGCTTAAATGCATGGAGATTCATATCCATTCTCAGCTGCTTTCCTCTGTTCAAGTCCATTGCAGCCTCTGGGCCCGGGATGGCATCCACTTCCCTGCTCCAGACCTTGCTCTGTGAGTCACCACTTCCTCCCCTTACGGTGTGGTCAGGGTCTTCCTTTTTCTCCGTCTGCCCACACTCACACCTCTTCTGTCTTAACAAAGACAGATACTTGCAACCCCTCTAAGTCCTGTCTAGTTCTTCGCATTCCCTTTTTGTCCACGTTTCTCAGGATCCTCCGTTCCCATTTGTTTATCCCATCACAGCTTGCTTTCGGTCTTCTCATCTGGAACTTCTCTAAATTGACACTGTTAATCCTGCTCTCTTTTCTTCAAGCATGCTTTTTTTTCAGTTGCCTAATATGATCTGATTTTTTTTTTCATGCTGCTTCGACCACTCCTGTCTCCTGCGTGTACTCTTCTTCCTCAGCCAGCCTTTCACAGGTCACTTATTCCGGGTCTGTCCTTACCTGCTGCAATCTCATGTGACAAAGTCTCATTTACTCCAGTGATTTCAGCTACACTTCGGCATCAGCATCACCTGGATCGCCAGCCCAGACCTCTTCTTCCAGCCTCAGACCCATGTGTCTACTTGTGCATTAGGCATTTTTGACCTGCCCGTCTCCAAGTACCTCACACACGTGCCAAATGAAACTCCTTATCCACTCCTCCAACCCTAGGTTAGCTTGTTGTCTTGTGTCTGCTTCAGCTTTTGGCATTATCATAAGATAGTCCTATCAGATGGACACCACTTGTGACTAATATTTCCAACCTTGTTTGGAGTCTACCAGTCCTTTCTCGGGATATGATTTTTCTCCCTGGCTTTCTAGACGAGAAGCCTGAAGGTCATTTTTTATTCTTCCCTCTGCTCTACTCCCATGTCTAATTCATCTCCCAGTTGTTTTGATTTTTGCCTCCTAAATATTTCTGGAATCCCTCCCCTCCTTTCCATGTGTATTACCACCCATTTAGGCCCATACCATTTCTTGTCTGGAAATCTATAACAGCTTCCTTTTACTAAAAAAGAACCTCAGCTAGACCTCTGAGTATCCCCAGAGTGAGCTGTTGAAGGTGCAACACCGACTGTGTCTCCCCACTGCTTACAAACATTTCAGTGGTCCCCCTGTACCTGCAGGATAAAGTCACAACCTTCTAGACATGATTTAGGTCTCTCCAGGTTTTTTCTACCCCTGGGCTCCATATTTGCTGCTCTGGCGTCACCAGACTGCTTATTATTCCTCACATACATCATGCCATTTCTTTTCTTGTTGCTGCTCTAACTCATGTTGTCACCTCTTGCTTAGTATGTCTTTGTCATCTTGGGTCAGTGTACAACATTCCTCAGATTCTAACCCAGATGTCATATATCTTGGGGAGCTTGCCCTGATCCTTCACTAGGCTGTTGTAACAGTATCTACGCATCTCCTACAGCACCTGCTTCTTTCTGCCTCATTAGGTGATCTGTCCATCTATAGATCCTTTGAGCCTTAGCAAAGCTAAGTAGCATCTGAACATAGAATTTCTTGTGCTAAGTATCTGCCGGGTTGTCTGGGTCACGTTGTAAATGACTTGCAGCTTCCACCACCACTTACCTTCTGTCCCCGCTTCCTCACTTGTATTCACTTGGTTCATTTTCTCTGCAGTTTCTTTCTCTTCTCCTCCCGTCATTCATTACCTGTGCAAATCCTACTCGTCTTTGAAAGTTTGTTTAGAATGCCACTGGTTTCATTCTCTTTCCTCACCCCATCTCTCTACTCTGTGCTTTCTGTAGTGCTCAGAGCCTCCTCAGTGTCTTCTTGGAGCGGATAGCATAATTGATCCAATATAATACATGTTCGTGTGTTTGTCTCTCTCTGCCTAGCTACAGCATTCATTGAGCACCTACTATATTCCAGGTGGTGTGCTAGGGTTGCCTTGGGGAGAGTGCTCCTGTCCTCAAGGAGCTCACAGGCCAGTTAACAGATACCTTACAGACTAGTGAAATGAGTTCCACTTGTCATCTTCAGTGATGCCTTTTAATTATTTTCTGTAGAAATCTGCTAGAGTGTGTCCCTGACTGGGCCTGTGAAGCAAAGAAGATGGAAATATTAGATGTGAGCTATAATCTTCTGACAGAGGTTCCCATGAGGTATGTGTGTGTTAATGTATGTATTATGTATATATGTATTTATTTGTGTGTTTGTATGTATGTGTAATTATTTTCCTAGATTTGGGTTGCCTTTCTTTTCTTTTTTTTTAAGATTTTATTTATTTGAGAGAGAGACAGAAGGGGAGGGGCAGAGGCAGAGGGAGAAGCAGGGAGCCCGACATGGGGCTCCATCCCAGGACCCTGGGATCACGACCTAAGCCAAAGTCAGACACTTGATTGAGCCACCCAGGCGCCCCTTGGGTTGCCTTTCAAAGGTATTTTCATTCATTTGTTTGATAAATATTGAGTACTTTCTGAGTGTAGGGCACTATGAAGTGCTGTAAGGAATACAGTAATGGCTAATGCATAATCTTGGCCTGCATGGAACTACAGTAAGCGGATAGTTGGCATGACTTGTGCAAAGATAACTGTGATAAAATGTAACAAGAGTTATTGGCATAGGTCAGGGATCTGATTGTGATAATAGATCATTTGTATTGGATAAGTTGTTAGGAACTGAGTAATGTTCTAAGAACCTCACTTTTATTATTAAAGCTTTAACCACCTTATTAGATAGACACACTTACTCTCATCTTACAGATGAGGGAATGAAGGCCTGCAGCAGTTAGGTAGTTTGCCCAAGGTCACACTTGACTGGGAAATGATGGGAGCTGATATTTGAGTGTAGTCGTTCTTACTCTGAAGCCCTCACTCTTCATCATTACACTGTGTGAATCAAATGTTTTAGAATCTCACAACTTTGAACAATTGGAGAAGCTTCATGAGAGATTTGCATATTTGATTTGACCTTTTACAAGATGGTGAAATTTCTGTATGTGGAGGGGGAAAGAGGGAGGTACCTGGGGTGAGGGAATGGAATATTCAAAAGCACTGAGGTGTGAAATGTGTGGGGGTCACCTAGTGGAGTCTTTAAAATAAACTAGCAGCTTGCAACACAGTAGGTGTGAACACAGCCTTTGGAATCAGACCTTAGTTCAAATTATGATACTATTTCCCACATTTAGTGTGAGAATCAAAGTCCCTTAACTCTTCTGAACTTAATAGTTCAAATGGCCTAGGACATTTTAAACACTAAATAAGTAGTAGTTTTTGTTATAATAAGTTTTGTTATTTATTATAGTTAGAGTTGACCCTTGAACAATGTGGGGGTTATGGGTCCCAACCCTTACACAGTTGAAAATCCACGTGTAACTTTTGACTTCCCCCAAAACTTAACTACTAAGAGCCTACTGTAGACTGGAAGCCTTACTGATTACATAAACAGTCATGTTTTGTATGTTATATGTATTTTATACTCTATTCTTAAAGTGAGCTAGAGAAAAGAAAATCTCATTAAGAAAATCATAAGGAAAATACATTTACAGTACTCTACTGCCTTTATTAAAAAAAAAAATCCACATGTAAATGGACCCATGCAGTTCAAATCCATGTTGTTCAAGGATAAACTGTATTAATAAACTCACTGAATTTTTGATGCTGTCTAGACTTATAATATAAATCAATTTATTCTAGAAATTGCTTTTTTTGTTTAGATCTGTTCTGTGTTGTTTGCTTTCATTAAGTCATCTTTTCCCAAAATGACCTTATAATGACTTCCTGGTGGGTGGTGGGTAAGCATATGGTCGTGGCCACTCTGTTGGCTCAGGTGCTTGCCGGTGATGAGACTGTCTAGGATAGGCTTCTGTTAGTTTACTGATTTCAGGGAGATGGTCAAGGGCAGACTAAAAAGAATGATTTAAGGAAGTTTTTCATTTGTTTCTTTGTACTGTTGCCCTTAGAATCCTTAGTAGCTTGAGTCTCAGAAAGATGATGGCGGGGCACAACCAGGTGCAGAGCCTGCCAGAGCTGGTGGAGCACATCCCTCTCGAGGCGCTGGATATTCAGCATAACCTACTCACCAGGCTGCCAGATACGCTCTTCTCCAAGGCCTTAAAGTAGGTGCCGCAGAGTTTTTTTAGAAGAGAGAACCACTGGCGAGACAGACAGTATTGACTTGTCATTGGAGTGACCTTTGGAACTCTATTTACAGTGTTCGCTGCATGGCCCAACTCTGGGTGGAGACTTACTTATATGAGTAATTTATATGAAATCAGATAGGGCACTCTTGTATGACGCAGTAGTCTTTAACTCAAAAGTTGAAATAACCATCAAATACTGAAGAAGTTTTAGTGTTGGTAAACAATGTCAAGCAGCTTGGGAAATTTCAAACAGGCTTTCATCTCTGAAAATGAATACATTTATGACCTCTTGAAGAAAAATTACAGCATTCGGATAAAGCTTTCTTGGGCAATTTTCAGCTTTTGCATATGGGAGAAAAGGACATATCACTAAAGTTAATTTAGTTTTTGCTTCTTGCTTTACCAGGTTATCATCAAGTTACATTCTTAATGTGCAGTGCTTTTTTACTAGCTACTTTGAAAACTGTGCATTTAAAGGTAACTTGTTCCAAAAGGTGTTATTTGCGTTCTCATTGTAAATTAACAAATAGTGTGTCTTCCGGCTACTTCCTATAATCTGGTTTATCTCATGCCTATGTCACCATTAAGTGAAAATTAGTTTTAATTATAGTCTTCTGCAATATTGTCTTCAGTATAGAAATGGAGAAAACAGAGATAAGCATTAGTAATTTAACATAAGGCTATATAGGATACATACAAAAGGCATTTAGCTCACAAGTGTTGAGGGAAATTTTCTTTTTGGAAAGTTTATATGGGATTTTAATGCGGTAACATTTAACTTTTTAATTAACAAGTATTTGTTAGTAATGCATAACACTGCATTTAGCTCTTTCTTTTTTTTTTTTTTAAGAGAGAAGGGGAAGGGTAGAGGGAGAGAGAATCTTAAGCCGTCACAGGGCTTGATCTCACAACCCTGGGATCATGACCTGAGCCAAAATCAAGAGTTGGATGCTTAACCGACTGAACCACCTTCTTTTTTTTTTTTCAAGATTTTATTTTTAAGGAATCTCTACACCCAATGTGGGGATTGAATCCACAACCCCGATATCAGGGGTTAGATGTTTAACTGACTGAGCCACCCAAATGCCCTCTTTGTTTTTGTTGTTGTTGTTGTTGTTTCTAAGTTTTTATTTTTAAGCAATCTCTACACCTAACATGGGTCTTGAACCCACAGCCCCAGGATCCAGAGTCACACACGCCACAGACTGAACCAGCCAGGCACCCCACTGCATTTAGTTCTAATGACAGTCTGAATAAAATTAGTTTACAACCTTAGAATTTGTAGTAAGGAGGCTACTTAGTAGTTATAGCAAACTGTCAATGATATTAATCTAATCCTAACTCTGCACAGAGAACTTGCAGGACATACAAAGATATACACACATACAAACTACCCTCAACAACTGAAAAGCTAATTAAGGATGTGGATCACATAATATGAAGAAGACTTAACACACAACAAGGTTAATAATAATAACTGTCTTTTATTAAGCATGTTCTATATATACCAAACACCATGCTGGGCAAATTTTTAAAATCCTACCATATTTTACCTGTTAGATTGGCGGAGATTAAAATGAATTATGATACTCAGTGTTGACAAAGGATTGAGCAAACGGACTTTCTTATATCCTTCTTGTAGAAGGTATAACTTGGTATTGCCTTTCTGGAGTTCAGTTTGACAATATATATACACAAATCTTAAAGATAGATGTATCTTTTGACCCTACAAATTCTGCTTCTGGGAATATAGCCTAAGGGAATAATTAGATAAGGACACAAAGTTGCTCATTATGATGTCTATAATAGCAAATATTAGCCAACAGCCTGTATGCCCATTATTAGGGGACTTTCAGGGAATTGGCTAAATAAATATGATCCTGTTAAAAGTCAAAAACTTTTTTTTTTTTTTAAGATTTTATTTATTTATTCATGAGAGACAGAGAGAGACAGAGGCAGAGGGAGAAGCAGGCTCCCAAAGAGCAGGGAGCCCGATGCGTGACTCGATCCCAGGACGCTGGGATCATGACCTGAGCCGAAGGCAGACGCTTAACCATCTGAGCCACCCAGGTGCCCCAGACAAAAACTTTTCTGAAGGGTGTCTTCACAATTGGGATATTTGTGAACATGACATTCAAAAACACCTTTTCCATGGACAACAGACAGTAAAAGATGAAACTAGGTTAGAATCAGGCCACTGCAGAAGCCTGGGAATACAAGCAAGCCTGAATTCTTTCCTCTCTGCTTGGCTTGCATGAGTTGAATAAAAGGAACTTTGGTTGGGTGGATAGAATCAATTAGAAAAAAAAATACCCTGAAGGAAATTACTTGTGTCACAAGTTTGGGAGCATGAAATGGCCCGTGTTCCATACTGAGATGGTATGATGGTAACAAATAACCATAAAGGAAATGGTGATTTGTGTGTGTTGTGTCAGTCTCAGATACTTGAATGCCTCTGCAAACAGTCTAGAGTCTTTGCCGTCTGCTGGCGCAGGCGAGGAGAGTCTGAGTGCTCTGCAGCTGCTCTACCTGACCAACAACCTCCTGACAGACCAGTGTGTGCCTGTTTTGGTGGGCCACCCACACCTGCGAATCTTGCATCTTGCCAACAACCAGCTACAGACCTTTCCTGCAAGGTAAGCAAATGCAACCATTGTTCATTTCAGACACCCATGGAGGGTGAAATCTGCATTTGCCAGCCTACCTTACAGTTATCTTACTGGGTCCTCTTGCTTTATGTTGAGCAACTTGCTGGTGATTCCACTAGTTGAATGAGAGAATCTGATTGTACCCAGTTGTTAAATATCAGTAACCAGAGAAGTCATAGCTAAAATGCATTTAATTCTTTGTTCTAATTACTTAATAACGGTCTCAGAATTTTCAACCTATAAAAGTACAAGCTTAAGAAATACATTCTAAAGACAATTTTTTCTTTCCCTTGTCATTATAATATACTGTTGAGTGCATTAATTTATTCATCATATATATATGGCTATACCCACAAGAAAACATAAGAGAGATGATTAATGCTGTCAAAGTTGTAAACAGTGTCAGTGGATAAATAAATATCTTCCAAAATATATTTGATAAAATTTTGGAAAATTTGATGCCAGAAAAATCCACCTATACCATGAAAGTAGTCATTAAAAATCATGTTTCCTTTTTTTAAAAAATAATTTTATCTCTTTATTTGAGAGAGAGACAGAGTGAGAGAGAATAAGCAACAGCAAGGTGAGGGGCAGAGGGAGTAGCAGACTCCCTGCTGAGCAGGGAGCCTGATGCAGGGCTCGATCCCGGAACTCTGGGATCATGACTTGAGCCAAAGGCAGACGCTTAACTGACTGAGCCACCCAAGTGCCCCAAAAATCATGTTTTCAAAAATGAAGACCATAGGGAAATGACATTTGATATAATTTGAGTGAGATTATGTATATCATATAAAATTATGTTTGCTATAATTTGAAATTATATGTTTGATATAATTTGAAAACAAAACTATTTTGATTCTAATTTTATTTAACAGATTTTCTTAGAAATGTGATAAACTTAGAAAAATTCATAGAGATTATAATTTTTGTGAATGTTTATGAAATGAGGTATATTTGGAGCTTATAGAAGACAAGCAGGATAAACTTGATTGCTTCTTTCAAAGAATTTGAACAATGGCTTTTAAAGTGAAGGCAGAATCTTGGGGTACCTGGGTGGCTCAGTCAGTTGAGTGTCTGCTTTCAGCTCAGGTCATGATCTCGGGGTCCTGGGATTGAGCCCCACGTCAGGGTTCCTCCTTAGCGGGGAGCGTGCTTCTCTTTCTCTCTCTCTCAAATAAATAAATAAAATCTTAAAAAAAAAAAAATAAAGTGAAGGCAGAATCTTAATTTCAGCATGTGAAAGATCTCTTGAAATCCTATCAGATTAATTCCACTGGCCTCAGATATGTTCCTGTAAAGTGGAAACAACAGACCATTGACAAGTCATACTGGTTTATGAAGCTTTTGGGAAATAGCAGATGGAATGCTCTGAAGCTGATGAATTCTTCCTAATCTGATGACATTTTTTTTTTAATTATTATTGTTTTTAATCTGATGACATTCTTATTGGAAGCATTAAAAGCAGACTGATACAAAACTTAAAATACATTAAAGATTATGAAAATAGGTTAGAAATAAAGATAAAAAGTAACAGGAGATTACACAAAATTAGACTACTCTGAATACAGATAATAAAACTAAATGGAATTTAGGAGCAGTATATTAAAGAAAATGTTTGTTCTATACTGAGTCATAAACCCACTGTCATCTCCTGAACAGTGTTTAATTACACAGGCACAGTCCAAATCTTCTGTTTCTTTTGGACTACTTTCAGAATCTAGCATAGTTCTGGGTGCTTAGTAAGAGGCTGGTGAGATAGGGATCCTGCATTTCTGGTTACAAATTAGGTCTAAGCAGGGAGTAGTATAAGAGAAAAGCATGAGATTTGGACAGGGGAACAGTTTTGAAAAGTATTGTTAAGTTAAAAAAAAAGCCAAGTTATTAAACAATATATAACATTTTTTAATTTGAAAAATACAGTTTATTGCATTAAAAAGGACAAGAATACCCTCCACCAGACTGTTAAGAGAGATTATCTGTGGTAGAAGGATTAAAAGATTTTTTTTCTGTTTATCTCTACTTTTCAGTTTTTTTTCCAATGAGTATGCATTACTTTTGTAGTAGGAAAGAAAACAGTTTTAATTTACTGAGCTTAGTTATTCAAAAGTATTTATGAATTTTCTAGCAATAGAAATTATTTATGATACATGGAAAGGGTGGGATATAAATTTTATGTAAAACAAATACGCATATGAAAATTCTGAATATGCATCTAATTTAGCCGAAAGAGTAATAGTAATTTCAGATTGGTGGTATTAGTGTTTTATTTATTTTATTTTCCAAACTTTCTTTCCACGTTATAGGAGTTTATTATTTTTATAATTTTTAAATTAATAAATTATAAATAAATCAGAGCGGTTTGTAATAATCTAGATAAAGATGTTAGGCTGTCTGAAGATATTTTGCTTGCTGTGTAGAAAGCTTTGCTTAGTCCCACAAAACAGTGTGACTTGCTTATATCATGGTCCCTGGCACATTGCTGTATGCATAGCAAGCACTCCTGAAATGTTTACTGAAGATGGATTATGTTATGAATCGGTAGCTATAGAAATTTAACATTGAAAGGAATCTTAGTGATGATTTAGTACAACTTGTTTATTTTACAGCTGGGGATGTTGATGCCCACTGACATTAAATTATGCAGTATTGTGCAGCTAGTTAGTGGCCAAGCAAGTACCATAGTCATCTACCAGCCGTGGGCCAGTGCTGATTCAGCCTCTTCCTGTAAGTCAGATCACAGGAAGATGTTCATACCCACAAGACCCAACAGCTGTAGGAGGAGCAAGGGAAGCTTCCACACTCGAGACCCAGTGAGAGGCAGGTTAGGCTGAGACTCGGGGAGCAGTCACCTTGGGGAGCTGTTCCCTTTGCTGGCGTCTGGCTGTTGGATTCCGACCAGCCCTCTGGCAGCGGGTCAGGCCACCACTGCACTCTGGGTGGCTGCTGTCACCCCAGCTTGGCAGCTGCCCGTTGGGGGTGCACCGTGCTATGTGGCTGTTTCTTTTGCAGCAAACTAAATAAATTGGAGCAACTGGAGGAACTGAACCTAAGTGGCAACAAGCTTAAAACCATTCCCACGACCATAGGCAACTGCAAAAGGCTTCACACCCTTGTGGCACACTCCAACAACATCAGCATTTTCCCCGAAATCCTGCAGCTGCCTCAGATCCAGGTACTTTTCTGTGACGGAATGGTGTCCTGCTGGGGAAATGGCGGGTCGTTCTCTTCTCGGCAGTTCGGGATCACAACAGATTTAATCGATTCCTGGGAAGAAGATCTTTCCTTTGAGGATATAGTAGGGGACTGAGTGTTAGGGAGTTAAGAATTCGCTGTCTGTGATGTATTTTCTTTTGATTTCCCCATTTTCCTCTCAGTTTGTAGACCTAAGTTGCAATGACTTGACAGAAATCCTGATTCCAGAGGCTCTGCCTGCTACTTTACAAGACCTTGACCTGACCGGAAATACGAATCTGGTTCTGGAACACAAGACGCTGGACACATTTAGGTAGGAAACATTTTGAAATTGAATCCACATGTGCTCTTAGTTCCACCAGCTATGTGTGGATCTCCTGTAGAGGTGTGTAGGGATCTTGATTAATTAAAGGAAGAGAATGAATCAGGCCATAGAGCCCCTCCATTCTTTTACTTAATTCAGTTATGGATAGATATTCTATCCAGTAGACAGCCCATTTATATCAGAACTCAGCATCATGGGCACTGCTCAGCCACACACTGAATATTTTCACATAGACATTTTAGGTGGCACCGATTACATTGCATTACATCATCTAAGAGATGATGCAACCTCACTCATTGTACCAAGCCTCCATTGTATCAGAATATTTAAGTAGATAGTGGGCTAAGACTTTGAAATCTTTGGATGTGCTCGGTTTTTCATTGAAATGAACAGTACCAATTGCCACAATATTTGGCCCCTCTTTCTTCCTCCTACCCTTTTCCTTTCTCCTCCTTGGCCCATGGGTCAGCACACTACTTTCCTTCATTCTCTCTGGAGATGAATCTTGGTCTGTCAGCAGATGATTTTATAAAAACACATGTTCTTTTGGGATAGTTCTTGTGAAACACAGAAGCCTGTGTGGTCTCATCTTCCCTTCCTACACTTCCCACAGCCATATCACCACCTTGAAAATTGATCAGAAACCTTTGCCAACCACCGATCCTACAGTTACATCAAGCTTCTGGAGCCATGGACTGGCTGAGATGGCAGGGCAGAGAAATAAGTGAGTATCTTGGCCATGGAAAGAAATTAAAAAGGCAGCCCCTGACGTCTGATCTGATGCTGAAAGCTGGGCCATATTGATTCCTGTGGGACTTAAACACATCGTAGAATGCCAGCATCAGAGCAGATCCCTCTGAGACCATGGTGCAGTGACACAGAAACAAGATGAATGCACAGTCCACAAAATACCGCACACCCCCTCTCACGGCTAAAATGGTGACTGCTGCTTTCTCCTCATGCTCATCATCTTTCCCTGTAGATAAGATTTACTGAGATACCCAACCATAGAATGGCCCCACTTTCTGACAGCACCTCATCTTGGTCCACTTCATTAGACCTTCCCCAAAATGACCCACCCAAAGCCCAAATCCTGTAGTAGGTTCTTTCCAGCACGCACTTACCTATTCACCGTAGAATTCCATGGTGCACGTTCTCCCTTGCTGCAAGGCATGATCAGCCCGACTCAGTCCGCCATAGTTGTGTTCCTGGGGGTCTTTGGCTGAAGGATGTTGACCGTACTAGTCCTTAATCACTACTAAGGGAAAATGTTGAATCTTCCCAGCCTTTGGCAGCACTGCAAAGCCCCTGAGTGTGGCTGGATTCCCCCGTTTCTTATGACATCAGCTCTTTCAGGTGCTACTAATTACCTAATACTGTTTTCATGTGTAGATTAGAATTTACTACTGTTTTTTCCACCTTAATTAATACTTTTCAGAGAAGGCTCCCTGGAGAATAATCCTTTTAACATAACTTGCTTTGATGTTGGTTTTATCCTGTTTGTGTTACAGGCTGTGTGTCTCTGCCCTAGCTGTGGATAACTTTGCAGAAGGGGTGGGCACTGTGTATGGCATGTTTGACGGGGACCGAAACGAAGAGCTCCCTCGCCTACTCCAGTGCACGATGGCAGATGTGCTTCTGGAAGAAGTACAGCAGTCGACAAATGACACGGTTTTCATGGCTAACACCTTCTTGGTATCTCACAGGTAAGCAGGTGGGTTGAATAATCCCTAACTCAGTTCTACTTTTGGAAAGTAAATCTCACTAAGCCAGAAGGTCAGGGTCTAAATTTATAGGTACAGGATCAAGGTGAGACCTTGATCCTTCTGCTATGACTACTCTCTGTATCAGCACGGAGGAACGTGGGGACTTTGGTCCTTTATTTATTTATTTTAAGATTTTTATTTGAGAGAAAGAGAAAGCATGAGCAGGGGGAGGGGCAGAGGGAGATGGAGAAGCAGACTCCCCACTGAGTGCGGAGCCCCATGCAATGCGGAGCTCCATCCCAGGACCCTGAGATCACAACCTGAGCTGAAGGCAGATGCTTTACTGACTGAGCCACTTAGGGGCCTGGGGACTTCGGTCCTTTAAAGAGCCTGTGGAGGGGCGACTGGGTGGCTAAGTCATTAAGTGTCTGCCTTCGGCTCGGGTCGTGGTCCCAGGGTCCTTGGATTGAGCCCTGCATCGGGCTCCCTGCTCTGCGGGAAGCCTGCTTCTCCCTCTCCCACTCCCCCTGCTTGTGTTCCCTCTCTCGCTGTGTATTTCTCTGTCAAGTAAATAAATAAAATCTTTAAAAAAATGAAATAAAGAGCCTGTGGAGCCATCTGTTTTCCCTGTTGACCCCAGAGGTTGCTGAGGATCTGGAAAACCCAGAAATCGTGTGTAGAAGGTTGTGTGTGCATAAGTGCATTTGTACATTGAGGGGAAGGAAGATGGTGTAAGCTTTTGTAAGATTCTTCACGAAGAGTCAGTGATCTACAAAAGGTTAAGCACTGATCAGATTCGTGTGTTTAGAATACTTATTATTGGGGATTTACCAATTAATTTTCTCAGCCACTTAAGGGCAAAAACTCTATATAACCAAAGTATTGAAAATCTCTTAGTAGCTAATACAGCATGAAGTACATCAGGTGGGCTGTGTGAAGGCCATGCACAACTGAGAGGTTGTAATCTTGTATCATCGAGGTGAGATGGAATAGCCTGGAGCCCAAGCTGGTATTATCTCTCATTATAACACAAAGCAAAGATGTTGGGAAGGGAGTCTATTTTTCAGTAATAGAATTGAGCTAGAAACTTGGTGAAATAAAGAGTTTGGGAAAGAGAACTCTGTTGATGAAGCACCCCCATGAGCCAGGCAGAAGACCAGTCTGTCTTTCTCATACCATATCTTTAATTTTCCAAACAAGCCAAAGAAGTGGATATTTTATCAGAAAAATATCTTGCTATGGATCTGCAGTGAGCAATTGGCAGAGCTGGAATTTGCAACCAGATCTTTCTCAGAGTATCTGCTCTGTGCTTAGCACTGTGTGCCATGCACTAGACGATGGATGCCACGTGTATGGGAGATACAGAAAGAAGAGTGTGGTCCTTCTTTCGAGGAACTTACAGCCTAAGT
>NC_058418.1:45584234-45631210 GCF_002201575.2 Neomonachus schauinslandi
CCAGCCCCTTACCCACTGTCTCAGAAACTCTGGGGAGGGAGCCCAGCCATCTGGTTTAATGAGCCCTCCAGGTGACTCTGATGTGCTGAAGTTGAAAATGACTGAATGAAAAACAGTCTGTGATCAGACACAAGCAGAAGCCGTAGAGAAAGATGTATCTTCACTGTCTCCCCCTACCCTCAACCTGTTTGTAAAATCTCTTCTCAGTCAGCTGAGCGTGGAAAGCACGTCCTGTAGTAAGAGCCTGCCTTCAGGTGAACACGGGGCGGCTGGCTCACAGTCACGTGGCAGAGAAACAAGGAAGGCATGGACATGAAGGACTGCCACTTACTTTGAAAACTTTGTTTTCTTTTTTTTCTAAACAGGAAATTGGGAATGGCTGGCCAGAAGCTGGGCTCCTCTGCTCTCCTTTGTTACATCCGCCCTGACACTGCCGACCCAGCAAGTAGTTTTAGCCTGACTGTAGCCAACGTCGGCACGTGCCAAGCGGTCCTGTGCCGCAGTGGGAAACCAGTGCCCCTCTCGAAAGTCTTCAGCCTGGAGCAGGACCCGGAGGAGGCTCAAAGGGTGAAGGCCCAGAAGGCCATCATAACAGAGGTGAACCTCGCTCTCTACCAGTTACTCCTGCTTCCCAAATCTAGTGAATGCTGCCCTGCATTCAGGCA
The DNA here is from genome assembly GCF_002201575.2 of Neomonachus schauinslandi. Classification (NCBI taxonomy): domain Eukaryota; kingdom Metazoa; phylum Chordata; class Mammalia; order Carnivora; family Phocidae; genus Neomonachus; species Neomonachus schauinslandi. The sequence goes on from NC_058418.1 coordinate 45,584,900, forward strand.
TTGAGGGTCCATTTTCTTCCTGTCAAGCCTGGTAAATTGTATCCAATCCAGATAATAGTACTAGAAGAATATCTAATGAATACTCAATGACTAACAAAAAGAAAAGACAAATTAGAAATGAAAAATCCTAATTTGTGATCCTTCAGATGTATAGCTAGCATGTAAAATGAATGTAAATGTCTCCCTTGATTAATTTCCAACTCCTCTGGTTTGTTATTCCAAACAGAAGAAGAAAAGATTCTACAGTTTGACATCGCTGTTCTGAAATGCAAAGTTTTAAAATATTTTTACTGTTTATATTATGTATGGCTTAGTATGCTCTGGTGGTTTTGTTTTGTTTTTTAGTAACAAAGCATCAGTATCTCTGCTGTTTTATAGCTTGTCTCCTTTTTTAGTAATTAGCATCACATTTTTGCTTTCAAAGAGACTTTAGCAATTGCATGTGAACATTGTTTACTGCAAAGCGGAATTCTGCTCAGATGCTTTGCCCATTTTTAATTGTTTCTTTGTTGTTGAGTTTTAAGAGTTCTTTGTGTATTTTGGATACAGGTCCTTATCAGACATGTGTTTTGCACATACTTTCTCCCAGTCCGTGTCTGTCTTTTCACTCCTTTAACAGTGTTGTTTGCAAAGCATACATTTTAGTATGAATTTTTTTAAATTTTTAAACATTTTTTTCTTAAGTACGCCCACACCCAGGGTGGAGCTTGAACTCATGACCGTGAGATCAAGAGTCACATGCTCTACTGACTGAGCCACCCAGGCACCCCGAGAAGTTTTTAGTTTGAATGAAGTCCCACTTACCATTTTTTTTCTTTCATGGGTTCATGCTTCTGGTGTTTACAAACTCATTGCCAAGCTCAGGGTCACCTAGATTTTCTTCTGTGTGTTAGCTTCTAGAAGTTTCATGTTTTAATTTAGGTCTGTGATCTGTTTTTATTTTTTTTAAAGATTTTATTTATTTATTTGAGAGAGAGAGCACATGAGAGGGGGGAAGGTCAGAGGCAGAAGCAGGCTCCCCGCCGAGCAGGGAGCCCGAGGTGGGACTCGAGCCAGGGACTCCAGGATCATGACCTGAGCCGAAGGCAGTCGCTTAACCAACTGAGCCACCCAGGCGCCCCTGTGATCTGTTTTTAATTAGTCTGTGACAGATGTAAGCTCAGTGTCTAGAGTCCTTTTTCCTTTTTGCATGTGGACGTCCCGCTGTTGCAGCACTATTCACTGACCAGACGAGTCCTTTCTCCATGGAACTGCCCTTGCTCCTTTGGCAGCCGTCAGTGGGACCGTATTTGTGTGGGTCCGTTTCTGGGCTGTCTGTTCTGTCAGAACTCCACCCAAGGAACACAAAACCAAAAAAAAGTATCATTACAGTGTGGATTGGTATTAAGAAGATTCTGGAATACTGAGGTATTAGTCTCAGGAAGGTCTTTCAGTCAAAACAAATGAAAGATAAGAGATAACTTTGTGTTTGATTAATCTCTTTTTCCAGAATTTAGATAATGTTGTGTTGGTTTTTCTTGGGATGCCATAGGCAAGCAAGAATTACTCTTAAAATGTCAGTTTAACCTCAGGCATGTATTGTTTGCTAAGCACTTGACTCCTATTATTTTATTTAATTTTCACAATAATCCCCATGAAAGAAGTGCTTTTATTTCCATTTTACAGATGAGGAAAATAAAACTTAAGAGTTTGTGACAAATTCTGGTAAATGAGAGAGCCAAGATTTTCACCCAGAGAATGACCACAACTCTGAAACAAATACATTGATGGCTTTAGGGGTTTTGTTTGATTTTATCTTGAAAAGAAATCAGTACACAAGTATTTGGCAGATGACAGCAAGTTATTCCTTTTCCTCTAAGTTTAGAATTATATCAGTTGTGACTTGATCTGCTATTCCTTCCTGGTACAGTCCTTACAGATTAGGTAAATTATGCTATGGATTTCAGACTTTACCTTTCTAGACTAAATAGCTGTAGAGATCATTTAATGCTTTAGCTACAAAGATTCTCTTAGTCCTTTAGTATCTAACTGAATCTTTTCTGTCCCTACCGTGCCTGTAATGAGAAATCATTTTTAGTAACCCACCTGAGTTTTGGCCTTTGTGAGAATACTGGTGATGGAGAACTAATGACAGTTCTGCTTATTGTTTTTCTAACAGATGTTTCTCTATTTAAGGACGTGCTGAGGCCTGTACTTCATGTGAGCAAATATCTTTTGAGGTGCAGGTGCTATAAACTTTTAGCCACTTAATTTTAATTGGTTTTAACCTCAGTCCTATGAACTATTTGGTATAATAACCACATGATATTTTGTCCTTTAAGAATTCTGTACATTTCATTTTTGTAAGTCCCCTTAAATTATAGAGATCTGAGGAAAAACCATACGTCTGTTCTCTTTTACTGTAGAGCCCTAGGCATTGTGATCTAAGATAAAAATTGTATGTCATTGTTGCTTGTTTCTCAGAATTTGCATTCTGCTTGTCTCCTAGGACAACAAAGTAAATGGGGTAACCTGCTGTACCCGGATGCTGGGCTGTACATACCTCTATCCTTGGATCCTCCCTAAGCCCCACATATCTGCCACTCCACTTACTATTCAAGATGAGTTGCTGATTCTGGGAAACAAAGCATTGTGGGAACACTTGTCATATACAGAAGCTGTCAATGCAGTACGCCATGTGCAAGACCCATTAGCAGCTGCCAAGAAGCTGTGCACATTAGCCCAGAGCTATGGTTGTCAGGACAATGTTGGGGCGATGGTGGTTTATTTGAACATCGGTGAGGAAGGGTGCACGTGTGAAATGAATGGGCTCGCCCTCCCGGGTCCTGTGGGATTTGCTTCCACCACCGTCATCAAGGACCCCCCCAAGCCAACCACTCCTTCCTCCAGTAGTGGCATTGCGTCTGAGTTCAGCAGCGAGATGTCCACCTCAGAGGTGAGCAGTGAGGTGGGGTCCACTGCTTCTGATGAACACAACACTGTCGGGCTGGATGCTGGCTTGCTTCCAAGGCCAGAGAGGCGCTGCAGCCTCCATCCAACACCCACCTCTGGGGTGTTTCAGCGCCAGCCTTCTTGTGCGACTTTCTCAAGTAACCAGTCTGACAATGGCCTCGACAGTGATGACGACCAGCCTGTTGAAGGTGTCATAACAAATGGCAGCAAAGTAGAAGTAGAAGTGGATATCCACTGCTGTAGGGGAAGGGATCTCGAGAACTCTCCCACTCTTATAGAGAATTCTCCTACCCCACGTCCTGAGGAACATGCTAGAGGATCGTTTTTTGGGATCCGAAGACAGAACAGTGTGAATAGTGGCATACTTCTGCCAGTGAGCAAGGACAGGATGGAGTTACAGAAGTCCCCCTCCACTTCCTGTCTGTATGGAAAGAAACTCTCGAACGGCTCTGTCGTGCCCCTGCAAGATAGCCTGAACCTCATCGAAGTGGCCACAGAAGCACCCAAGAGGAAAACTGGCTACTTCGCTGCCCCCACTCAGCTGGAGCCAGAGGATCAGTTTGTTGTACCTCGTGACCTGGAAGAAGAAGTGAAAGAGCAAATGAAGCAACAGCAGGAAAGCAGGCCCGAGCCTGAGCCCAACGAAGAGGGTCGGACCGAGCTCCCGGAGGAGTTTGACACGGCTCTGTAACCCTCCCCCAGGAACCGGAGCGCTAGGGAAGGCTGTGCGCTGTGGGGGTAGGGGTCCTTCCGGAGGCATTGTGCCTCTGCATTTCTAAACCATAGCTGTGGGGGGTAGAACTCAGAGCCAGACATGGTGAGAGCTATCAGGGTCTTGCTCCGGATAAGCTAGTAAACACCATCAGTGTTAAGTGTCACATTTAACCTGCATTGGAATTCCCAGAGTTACTGGGAAGAAAGCAGATGTTGTTCTGTATCAGTCCTACCACCTGCCATTAACCCTTTCTCTCCTAGGATAATTTGAGAATTTGCCTGCCTGGGCAGGAAAGGGACTCTTTCTGTGGAGGAAGTAACTGAAGATTGATTCTCTTTACTTATTGCTGCTGATGGATCTCTGTGACAGAGAAATCACCTTATATCTCAGCCTAACTGATGGGATGTGATGTGACTAGTCACATGGCTTTTCATTCTTCTCTACGAGAATACAGCCTTTCGAAATGATGTTTATTGGAAATGTAGAACCAATCAAACAGATAATTTATGTATGTAATGTAATGAGAGCACTTTTCATTGACTGTGAACTTTTTATTTTTGAATCTGCACTCGAGCCAATCTTCTTAGAGGCAGCCCAGCACCTTTGTCTGTAGACAGAATGATCATCAGGTGTTGGAGCATTCTGTGAGGGTACTAGGGAGGGCCCTGGGAAATCTTTGAACTGTTGGAGGGCAGACTGGGAAAGCTCCTGAGAAACCTGGGGGAGTAGGATCTTTGGGGATGAAGATGGGGAAGGAGAGAGGACTAAGACTGCTTTCCCCCCCAATCAGAAAGAGAATAACTCCTTGACAAATGTGACACCTGCAAGGAATTGCCCCGCAGATCACAAGAGAAGTGTTTGGGGACTGGCCTCTTCCCATGACATATGATGGAGTTGGCAGCCAGCCTCCTCATGTATAGGGCCAAGGCTGATGCTGCTCACATCCAAGTAACCTTGAGTGTAGCAGGTGACTCTGCACGGACTGAGGCTGAATGAGAGCAGATGGATGAACGGAGCTCATGGGTTAGACCTGTTCCTTTTCTTACTCTAGAGCAGAGGGATGGTTTTCTAAAGTGTCGGAAAGGAGTTGAGTTCACATCTTTAATGTTCAACAGAGTACTCTTCTGAAAACTGCTTATCCACCTCACATGGTTTCGGAGTACTGGGCTCAATTACTAATGGAAGAAAGACTTAATTGAGAAGATCCTAAGCTTACAGAAAACCTGGTTTACTGTATTTTTGCACATTCCACATAACCCTAGCAAAATACAGTTCCTTCCGTGTTTCTGTTCTGTTGCCTTTTCCATTACAAGATTTACTTAGGAAACGAATTCCTACTTAACTCCTATAAAATTTTGACATTGCTTGATTTTACCCAATGGGGAATGTGCTTTGAATTTTTAGAATACTTTCACAATTAAAAAGCAAATAGTGTGGAACCATGAATTTGCTGTATGAGAAACAAAATGTTAAAGATAGGGTTGAGATATATATAGATCTGTCTGTCCATCTATTTATATCTTTGAGGGGGTTTGTGAAGTTTTTGTTAAAGCAATAGTAGAAAACCAGATGACCTGTCTTCAGATGGTTATGTGTCCTCATCTTCTCAGCAGCCCCACATCCGTGTGTGTGTGTGTGTGTGTGTGTGTGTGTGTGTGTGAGAGTGAGGTTCACTCTTGGGGGATTCCATACCAGTCCAGTGGCCATCTGAAGTTCAACCCCTCAAGAATCTGAGTTTGAGTCTCCATATTGTCAGGAAAACTTGACTTCTCTGTATCAAACTATTGGTCAGCTACTAAAAAGTTTTAGAACTCAGGTCTTGATTTGAAGCGGGGAATATAATAGTTCATACAAAGTTTAGATGCCATTAGAAAAGGGAACAAATTATGTGTTGCTGCCCTATTTTTATATGGGGAAATGGGAGGGGGGGATGAAGGAGAAATGAAAATGAAGAAAAAGCCCAAAATATTAGTGACGGGTGATGTGAAACGTCTTGCTTCCGGACAGCAGAACCTTTGAGTCACACAACACTGATGCTGTCTGCAGAAGAAAGTTACTTTGGGAATATACCACTTTCATAGTATAGTTTCTTAAAAATAGTCCTTTATCTCTGTGAACCCTTTTCTTGTCTTTGTTTCCCACTCTACTTACTGGAACCACCATGAAACCCGGTTCTGAAATGACTTAACCAAAAGTATTTGCTTTTTCGTCAGAAGAACCCTAAAATTCCAGATGTTCTTTTACATGGTAGATTTATTTTCAGGAAACACTAGGTTGCATTGGAAACCTTTCATATAGGCTTTCATATAGTTAGTACCAAACTATTTTCTGTAACTTCTTTTCATTCATTTCCCTCTATAATTGCTCTGTATTAAAATAGAGGGTAAAAAAGGCCATAGTCCATTACCAAAAATAGCATACAGAACTCTTGACCTATGAGGTCATTTACAGTCGTGTGATCTGATTAGGTTGTCAGGTGGTGAAATCCAGGACTCTCTCTCCAGGTGAATGTAATCTACTTCCCAGGACTTTACCCAGAGGATGTGTTCCCCTGGTGGGTAGAGTACCGTTGATCTTTAGCCCAGAGATTCTGGCCTCTGCGTGATTCTCAGGTCTCTGCGTGTACCTCCCATTTAATAGAGAACTGTAAGAGAATTTGTGAAAGAGTATCACTCCTGCTTCTGGGAGCAGTTCAGGAGTCCCATGGAAGAAAGAAAAATACACGAGTCTTGGCAGCCATGGTATTCTTATTTTTATCCAAATGGATTGGAAATACGTTCGAAAGTTTGAATGCCGCTGTGTCATTACGAGTCTACCGGAGAGTCATTGAATTGGCACTCCTCATACAACTGAGGGCGTCACTATTATACTACTGTAGAGTGTATGTGTGCAATAAGCTGGCGAATTCATTTTCCTGGTGTATGGAAGAGCCAGCACAAGCAGCTTGGTAATCATTGGGTGCTATTAGAGTTGTCTGTAGCCCGTGCTACGGTCTGGGAGGTGGAGCCAGCCGGGTTGGGTTTAGCTACTGAATATCAAACGTTGCTCTTCTTCCCATGTAGACCTTCAGCAAAAGCAGGTACTTGGAAGCCACAGGCTCACCTTCTCTATCTACTCAATAATTATTAATGAAGACACCTCCATAAGGGAGCATCTGGCTGTTATGGATAAATGTACCATTTATTAAATAATTAGTCTCCAAGCCATTCAGTGATGCCTGCAGCATCACGAGAGAACTGCGTCGTGTCACTTTTTCCTTCCCTCTGGGTGGGGCCTTTTCAGACTCCCCCAGTCTCGGAGGCAAGTTCATCTTTCTCTCCAGTTAGTGACTCTTACCCCATAGTTGGGTAAGCACTTCCTAGATTGAGGAAAGCAGCTACAGTAAATCCTGCTGTTTCTTTCATTTGGTGATCCTTGTATTCTAAATTTCACGCACTTCTCCCAGATGCTATAGGGTTTTCTCTCACTGTTGCCAGTGGATGTCATCCAGACAGTGAGTTCATATCTTATGGTTTTGTGCAATCATTGTTGTATCGTAGTCCTAAGACTCATTATAGTGTATTTTTGATATTTTTGAAATGTGTTAAATTTTTTAATTCAATAATATGAGCCAGAGCATGTTGCAGCAAATCTATTGTTTGTAAAAAATAACAATAACAATAATAATAAATAAAATAAAATGGAATATCTTTTTCATGGCTTTGTTTTAAAATGGAATACCTGTTATTTTATAAATATTTTGGCATGAAATTGTAATTTCTCTAACTTGTATATAGAATTAGTTTTCTTAACCAAAAATACCTTTAGGATTTTTCTTGCCCCCTCCCTTTTTTTTTTTTTTTTTTTTTGTTTGCTTTAGAGGAAGATAACAAATGAAACCACATTCCATGACATTATGAAGCTGTGAGTTAAGGCAAGAATAAATATTTTCACCTCTTAAGCTGAAATAGCAATAAAGATTTTTTATGTTAAGAAACATATTCTGACTTGACTTATATGTTTAAATAAATCCAAAGACAGGAAACAGTCCTTATTTGCATGCAGGTTGCTGGCTGATTAGAGGAAACTCAGTTGTAAGTAATTGATGGATCCTAAACCATAGAGCTGATGATGACATAGAAGAGCCAATTGGATAATCTAGTCGTCGTGTTTGTCCTAATATAAGGGTTTGGTGTCAGAACCTCAGATGTAGGAGTGCACTCTGACTCACAAAATACTTAAAATCCAGTTAAGCCTCTAAATTAAATCTTCACCCCCCTCCGTTGTCTCCCATAATCTCTGGACTCCCAAGCAAGATCAGGTTTCTCTAAATAAAAGCCAATTGAAATCATTTTGCAGGTTTCCTCCTTATCTAACAGAATGAACATTTTAAAACTTTGGTACATCAGCTGTTCGTTAGCACCTGCATGTGCTGGGCTCAGAGCCACCATCTATGTGCTTTAGTGCCTCAGTTCTCTGAGACACTCCCCGCTCCAGGGTGGCAGAAGTCAAGTCCTCTGAATGTGTCCTCTGCCTCGTGTGATAGTCCCTGGTACAACAAAAGCCAAAAGAATGCGTTAGTGTCTCAGAACATGTTCTGAACATGTTGGGTAAGTTTTGTCTCTACTACATAAAAGATTTGACTGGGGCCACCTGCGTGGTGGGTGGCTCAGTCGGTTAAGTGTCCAACTCTTGATTTTGGGTCAGGTCATGATCTCAGTCATGAGATCAAGCCCCACATCAGGCTCCACGCTGGGCATGGAATCTACTTAAGATTCTTTCTCTCCCTCTCCCTCTCTTAAAAAAAAATTGACTTTAGGCAAGTTAAATAACCTAAGACTCCGTTTTCCTCAACTGCTACATGGGAATAATACCATCTCTCCCAACAGTTGTGAGCTTGAATGAGACGATGTAAATGCTGCTTTAGCCCAGTACTGGGCCTGGCAAATGGTGAGCCCTCAACAGAATGTCAGCTGTTAGGTAAGCCACTTAACATCTGTACCGGGTGAACAATAAATCCTGACCTGCCTATCAGACAAGTGGTAGTAAATAAGACCAGGTTTGCTCAGGCCTTTGGACGTGACGAAACTCCACAGGTGGAAGGTTATGATTACAGTGACGGATGGCCTCCGATCCCTCGGGAGGAGGGGAGCTTCCAGAGCAGGAGTGTCGCCGCCCCAGGCACGGCGCTGGGATCTAGATGGGCCAGAGTCCTCGTTTTATCGAGTGAAAGACCCAGATGTAGGGACATGTCTCCGGGAAGAATGCTAGTTGAGAAGAGCTGGGAAAGGGAGGATAGTCTTTTCTGGGGGAGTGTGTGAGGAATGAATGGGTTGATTTCCGCTGTTGTTAAACATCCTGTCTACCACTCAGTGAAAACTGGGGGACTCTGGCCACTGCCTCAAGGCTGAAGGTGAGAGAGGAAGCGACTCTCAGTGGCACAGGTGTTTTTGTACGTTAACCCCAATAATGTAGATTCTCAGTTGATTATTATTTCCCTCCAAGCTTTACTTCTTAGAGAAGTACAATTAGATATTTTCCCATTTCTGTATGAGGTTGTTTTGACCTTTCGGCTTGGAGAGGTTCCGTAAGAAAGCTGTTGAAAGGATTTGAAAGGAGAGGAAAAGTAGTATGTTCCAGGGGGAGAGCAGTTGGAGGGTGCAGAGGGGGAAAATGACACTGACTTAATTTTCTTTTAACAGCCAATTTGGTCTATGTTGAAAGAGGCTTACATTTGCTGGTTTCTTACTAACTAGAAATTAGAGAATCTGAAAATGATGTCAGAATTACATTGTGGAAAAAGATTGTTTTTAGAAATGTACTAAAAATTTATTAATAGCTTAACCTCATTTATAATATGAAAGTCAAACTGATATGGGGAAAAAAGGACTAGCTGTTGAAAAGCAAGAGGGCAATCAGGGAAAAACTTTATGATCAGGGCGTGTGTATTTCGAGGTGCGCCCAACATGAACTGAAAATCTGAGACCAGTCATAAAGTAATAAGAACAGCTATAAAACTTGAGATTAAAATAATTGAAAGAACTTTATTTTTAATATTCAGTGTTAATGATCTATTACATTATGAAAACAATCCAGGGTCATGAGAGATCACAAGCTGCCTTTGAAGGCCTACTCTGGAGGGCACTGTCAGGGAAGGCAGAAAAGGGGAAGCCTCCAATAAGCCCTTCTAGTCTAGTAAAATTAACTTCTATTTTTGAAATCAGTTGAATAACACATTTAAGAAGTTCATGAATTTTATTTCTCACTCTCTGGAAAGCCTCATATTTAAGAAAATTATAACATATTTTAGGAACGTGAAATCCAAATGAATGACTTGCAACAAAAAAAGGAACTTGGAATGCTGGCAAAAACCCTTTTTCTCTCAGCCCGACTGCAGGGATCCTGAGGCGGACCACGCATGCTACTGGCATCTCTCTTTATTCAGGAATCCTGCCTCCCATCTTGAAGGGAGGAAGGCTCCCTGGGCCCCAGGCAGTCATGGCGGCTTCGTTCTCGGAGAGTCAGAATGTAGTCACTCATTTAGAATTCAATCATACAACTGCTTTAAAATCATTCCCCTGGGACCCAACACGGGGAGCAGTGGCATATTTCTTGTCGTGACTTTAGTTACGCCAGGCAAGATTATTTCGGCTGTAGCGCTGGGCCTGCTACCCCCTGACCTGTCAGTCTCCCCTCTCTTCCCGAATTTCTCTGGCTCCTTAGTTCTGTTGGTACCGACGGGACCGTCTGTAACCTCGAGTGTGTGAAAACCACGGTTGTCTCATGTGTCATTTGAAAAGATACCTCTTTCTGAGAGAAACAAGGGAGGTGCGTTGCCCTGTAGGTTCCAGAAGACGGTCTCAGAGAGTTCCCGACCACAGGTATTCGGGCGCGTCACTGCAGCCACTGTGCTGTGCTTGGCTCTCTTTGTAGTGCTTCTGTCGCAGGTAGCTCCGCAGGGCCAGCACCACACTGATGCTGTACATCACCACCAGGAGACAGGCAAAGGTGGCCGCCGCCCCGTCCGTGCCTGCCAGTTGGCAGTTCATCCAGGTGAGGCCCTTGCGGGCGTAGAGCCTCGCTCGTGCTCTGCAGGTGTCTGTGGCATTGATCTGCAAGGCCACGTGGAGGTACATGCCAATGCCCACGCCGTAGCTCACCGCCGCCAGGAGGCTGAAGGCAGCCTCCAAGAGGAGCCACTTCCCCGACAGTTCCGTGAGGCTTTTGGCTCCTTGGAGTAAAACGCTCATAGTGAGGACACCCAGGCCCAGAGAAACAGCCACACCCCCGTAGATCAGGGGTGCCCGGAGCACTGTGTACTTCTGGTCCAGCTGCCGAACCTGCTCCAGCTCGGTGCCCTCGAATGGTGAGTAGTAGTTGTTCCCAAAGCCTCCGCCACTGGTAAAGCTCGCAGTGAACCCAGCAAGGACAAAGTAGGAGGCCACGACACACATGAGAACCATCCCATTCAGTATCACCTCCACTATCTGGACCACACCTAGGAGGAGAGAGATTTGGGATTTAACGCTGACATCACTCACCCGGGAAAACTCTAGGTCAGACTCCAGAAGTTCCACTGGTGCCCTGGTTTTAAGGACACGGTCTGATTCAACAATAACATCCTTGGTTTTTGTTTTTTAAATGTGTATGGATGGATGGATGGATGTTTAAGTAGGCTCCATGCCCAATGTGGGGCTCGAACTCACGATGCCGAGATCAAGAGCTGTATACCCTACCGACAGAGCCAGCCAGGCACCCCAGTTTTGTGTTTGTTTTTTTTTTTAATATATGTTCGAAAAACAAAATGCTACTCTGGAAAAAATTTTGCCAGTTTCTTAAAAAAAAAACAAAACCAGAAACCTATACTTAACCGTGTATCTCTGCAACTGCACTCCTGGAGCAGTTATCCTAAAGAAACAAAAACTAAAAGTCTACCCAAAACCGTGTACATGAAAGCTCACAGGAGCTTTATCTGTCATAGCCTCATTATCAGAAGCCCAGATATCCTTCCACAGGCGAGGAGGGGTTAGCAGTCAGGTACATGTATACCACGGGAAACTCGACTCATTGGTCAAAGGGAAGGTGCGGCGGAGACACGCGACTGCTTCGATGGCTCTCAGGGGAATTACGATAAGCAGAAAAAAGCCAGGCTCAAAGGTTATACACTGTGTGATTCCATTTATGTAACAGTCTCAAAATGACACAATTACGGACAGTGAGCCAGGACCCATGGCTGTTGGTGGATGGGGAGACGTGCGGGAGCCCTAGCGACGCCGGAGCATGGAAGAGTTCTGTAGTTGATCGTGGTGGTGGGGACGTGAACGTACACATGACCGAACGGCACGGAAGTGTGTGCACGCACCCGGACGTGAGTGCAGTAGAGCTGGTGAGCTGACCGCGCGCCATGCCGCGCTCTGGTTACGGAAGATGGGAGCACCGAGAGCACTGGGGAAAATGGGATGGAGGGCGCGCGAGATCTCCGCCCTAGTTTTGTTACCATTTCGTGGATCTGTAATTATTTCAAATTTTAAAGTTTTTTTTGAAACTATAAAATGACCTAAAAAGGAATACACTGAGAAAAATCACTCCTGTCCCTGTCCGTCCTGTGCTCTGCCCCCATCCACTTTCATTATTTCCTAATATAACTTTCCAGTGTTCCTTCATGCAAATAAAAGCAGCCTCAAATCTGCATTTCATCCCCCTTCCCTGCTCTTTTTTTTTTCACCAGGAAGCATACCACCCATGCTGCTCTGAGTCTTGTTCATTTACTATTCCTGGAGGTGTTTTCAGATCCGCTCCCACAGTGTCCACAGACTTCGTTACATGGGCTCCAGCGCCACTGTGTGGATGGACCAGTCTATTCAGCTGACAGACACGTGGGCTGTCACTTGGGGGTTTCTGGTGAGTTTTAGGAACCAAGAGGTGACTGGACACTGAATATCTTCTTGTCCAAGGTCAGCTTTCGTTCATCACTGACAGAGGCCCTGGCCTCTGCTTAGGCATACTTCTGGAAGAATGTCTCCTATCATGCTCCAGGGTTCAGAGAACTAAGAGAAAAGCATATGAACCTAGAGTGGGAACGCCAGGCTCATGTCCCCACACTTCGCTGCCGGTGATCTTGCCCCAGTCACTGACACGAAGCCTCACACACTTCATCTGACAAAGGAAGGTAGGGCCTGCCTTACTCCACAGGGCCCCGATGAAAGCAAGTACATCTAAGGATTTCGAAAATCAAAAAATGTTAATGCAAGCAGATGGTGATGCTACTCAGTAACGTTTAGACAATGGAAGGGGCTTAGTGAGAGATTTAAGAAATGGGACAAATTATGAGAAGTGTGGATTCCCAGAAATCGGGAAGCCTTGCCAATACACTAGTGAGTACCACAACGTTTAAAAACGGGGCGGCGAAATACCAGTCTCTCTAACAGACTGAGGCACCAGCTCCTGGGCTTGCTGGTCCTAACTCCTGCTGGGCCCACACAAATTCCTAGGAGGTCCATGGGACACAGCAGCCAAAGGCTCTGACAGTTGAGGAACTACATTCCTCTAATTTAAATCTGAAAATAGCATCAGATCAGAACTGCCCACTCTCCACCCAGGCACTGTAAGGGAGTGGCCACTTGCCCCCTGTAGCAGTGCAAGTGAATTGGCCCAAACATCACTCTAATTCAGGGGCAGCAGTTTTACCCCACATCCAATACTCTTCTCTGCCTTGGTTTTCCTTCCGCACGCACGTTAACGTCTCACCCACCGAAGGGAGACAGGAACACTGCCCTGCTATAAGATGGGGGAAGCTGAATGCTTCCTTCTGGGACAGTGGAGTCGTGATCCATGCATGTATCTGCCAGGCTGAAATGAAATAAATCTAGATCTTGTCAACTACCTCCTGGCTATGACAGTGGAGAGCAATAATGGTCTGTTGCCGGGTCCAGTGCTATTGGGTCTGCAGAAGGAATATGGCCACTGATTATCATCACAGTACCAGCCAGGCCTGGCCTGGCTTAGCTATTAAAATCAAACAGGCTCACTTTTTTCTTTTTTTTTTTTTTTTTTTTTAAGATTTTGAGAGAGAGAGCACACACAAGCAGGGGGAGGGGCAAAGGGAAAGGCAGACTCCCCGTTGAGCAGGGACTCGATCCCAGGACCCTGAGATCATGACCTGAGCTGAAGGCAGACACTTAACCGACTGAGCCACCCAGGCGCTCCCAGGCTCATGTGTTTCTAACCTTGCTGTTAGTGCAGAAAGATTCACAGCCCTCAGAAGACAACAAGGGTGACTGGCAGAGCTAGCAGTTTATCTCGACAGTGGGATGGGACAAGTCTCCAGAAAGAGAGCAGAGGGCTCTGGGGAGGGAAGTGGAGACCAAAACAGACATGGGGTTTTTGTTATAAATGGGGTCTTTCTGGGTGAGGCTGGTTTTGTGGCTGATCATGTAATACTCTGCTTAATTATACATCTACTTCTGCCTTTGCACTGTAAATGTGAACAAAGAGGGGAGAAAATAAATTTTTTTTATCTATCTAAAAAAAACTGAGATGTGCAGTCAAGTTATGCTAAAATGGAAAATAAAATCTCCTCTCTGGAAGCAAATACTTTTCATGCTTTCTTATGTATTCTTTAAGAAATCGTCTAATCACAGCCAAGCATTTATTTCGTTTTCTAAACCCAAATGGAACTCACCTTTTAAATGTGACAAATTGCCTGTATTTAAGGGAATCCTGTTAAAAATATGTTGTAAAGAGAAGCATCACCTCCAAGTTAAAATTTTTCTTTGGACTTCTACTGGATTCATGTAAAGCAAAGAACATATTCACTTGTATCAAGAATATATTGTAATATTCCAGGAGTCATAATTTAACATGCAGTAAGAACCCATGAAGTTGTCTGGCCAAAAGTAGCATTCTTCCATTGGGAAAGATTTCACATTCTTTTATTCTGGATGGATCCTGAATTCCAGATGTTGGGTTTAATTCTTCATACAATGGTACATTTACAAGAGGTACAAAACACTTATTGAGTTTTCAAGGTCACTGTGGGGGTCTTGTTAGAATAGCTTCTTTGCAACCCAGTGAATGAATCTGATTCCTCTTTGCTTGGCCCACGCCTACCTCCAACTTACAGGCGGAGTCTCCCCGGTGTCTCTACACCCTGCATCCAGAGCATTAAGGAAGTGAAGGATCCGAGACCTCAGTGTGGGAAAACTTTGGGGCTCATCTGCTTAAGACAATTGTGTTTAGAAAAGCTCAAGCCGAAATGTTGTCTCCAGTGTATATGGCTTTCCGAGGACTTTGAAGATAAGGATCTTCAGACTCACTTGGTTCATTCCCTTGAGCTAATCGAAAGTGCAAGAAAGTGCATTGCTGCAACTCGTGCCTTCTCCTCGCGGGTCCTGACCTCCAGTTTTGTTCTGTTTCAATAATTTTGGCTCCCCGCTCACCAACAGAGGACTCTAGAACTCATTACCTCAGAGAACGCCGCTCGGTGTAACTGAGAGCTCCCCCCAGGATACCGACGTTGGCCCACCGCAAAGTATTCTGTGAAAGACAGTGGTTCAGAGTAACTTCCACTGCTCACATATGGCAGGACGGCTTAAAAAGCCTAAAACTCCAACATCTCTGCAGGCTTCTCTTTGAGCTTCCTGACCTTCCGGTAACCCCGGATGGCCAGCACAGCGCCCAGGGCAAAGAGCCCGATGCTCAGGGCAGCAAAGATGGCAGCTCCTATATCTCCCCCGTGGAAATTGCAGCTGAAGCCACTGTACCCTTTGCTCTGGTACAGCGCCTCCCTCTCTCTGCACACTGGGGACGCATAGGCAGCCGAGAGGTGGCGGAAGTAGAAGTAGAGAGCGGGGACGTAGGCCCCCGCGATGAGCGCGTCCAACAAGGCTTCAATCAGCAGCCATGGGGGGCAGTGCCACGGGACCCGCAGGACGCCCAGAACGACAAGGAGGCAGCAGAAGGCCATGAGGGCTCCGCTGTAGGCCATCGCCACAGTGACTGTGGGCAGCTTCAGCTGGTAGAACTGGACGTCCAGCTGCTGTGCTTTCTCCCCGTCGGCGCCCTCGAAACCACTGAAAGCGCCTCCGAACTGGTAGTAGTAAATGCCCCCCAGGCTGGTGATGCCCGTGTAGCCCCCTGTGGAACTGTAAGACACAGAGCTGCAGGCCAGGATCAACAAGTTCAGCAGCACCTCCAGCATCTGGCAGCAGGCTGCAAAAGAAGGGCGTGTTACCATTTTGAGAGCTGCTCTTTTGTCCTCGGAGACTTCCGCCTCGGTGCTCCTCTTCCCCGTGGTAGCTCACACCACCACAGGCTCTGTATTCCGCCCCGGGAGGCCCGAGCTGCCCCAGCTATGTGCGGGGCATGAGATGGGCTCTGGAAATGCTGTCGGAGGTACTCGGAGCTAAAAAGAGTAACTCTCCAGAGAGCCTGCCCCTGCTGGGGTGCAGGAAGACGGTGGGAGAAATCAGGCCAGCTCCCAACCAGAAAAAGGCATCCTATATGGAAGGAGAGAACATTCTCTGCCCCAGCCCTTCCCTGCCAAAGAGACTAAGAAAGAGTGATTTCCTCTTTAGATATGTTTTGTGGCTTGCTTCAGTTTGAAAGAGGAAACTTCTCCAAGTTTGATAGAAAGAACATAGAGCTTAAAAAAATACAATGAAGTATGGAAGTTATACATCCAAATGTTAACCGTGTTCATGTATATTGGAAACAGGAAAGATTAATTAAACCCACAAGGCTTACTGGATTAAAGAAACGTAATTGGCTTCATTGTTCTTAGATTTCAACTCAGTAAGTCTGTTTTACAATTTAACTTTGTTTTCTTTAGTTTCCCTAAAGAGCAAATCTGGGCCGTGATATTGTCGCAGGGCTAGGTTCTCTCAGGGACCCTTGGCTTCTCTGTCTTGGACAAGGAAAGAGCTCCAGCTTCTCTGCCCAAACTGGGCTGCTTTCCTTAAAATCAACTTCATGGAGATATAATGGATACGGGACAAAATGACCCGTGTTAAGTGTAGAGCTTGTTGAGTTCTGACAAACATATATGCCACGCCACCACAGTCAAGATACAGAACATCTTTATCTGCCCAGAAAGTTCCCAAGAGAACATTTGTGGTCAATCCCTTACCCTCCTCAGACAATCACTTATCTACCTTCTACCATTAGGAATTAGGTTGGCCTTTCTAGAATTTCATGTACATGGAATCATACAATTAAGTACTCTTGTGTGTGGCTTCTTTTTCTCAGGATTCTACAAAGCTGGGTGTTTCTGAGCTGGAAACTGTATATGCTGCCACAGTCCCGCTAGGTCAGCTGACTCAGAGTAGACGGTCAGCAGCTCCCTGGTATTTAGAGAACCAGATTTTGTGCCTCCTGGGCCCGGGTGGTTTACGGATGAAGCTGTGTTACACCTACACACTCTCCAACGGAACGATATACTCTCAGGTATTGTCTTTACACTCTTCAGTTCCCCCCAAAATGCAGAGAGCCTTATTGTTGTCTTTAGTTATAAAAGTAGTAAATACTGATGGTAAAAAATTAAAGACAAAAACATATAATATAATAATTACCTAAAATCCAACTATTTAAAAATACAACCACTGTGACCATTATTTTTTCTTCTGGACTTTTGTCATATATGCATCATTTTTGCTGCTATTTGCTTTTACGTGAAGAACAGGGTCCTACTCTACCTACTATTCTATAACTATTATATAACCTGTTTTTTCACTTAAGAATATAGTATGAACATTTTTTTTCTACCTCAGCAAATATAAATCTACTTCATATTTTTAGAGGATGTATAGAATAACACAATGAATTTAAATAATTCCAGTGTAAAGGACATTTAGGGTTTTCCCAATGTCTTGCTGTATGGCGACAATTATATATACATACACAAATTTCTTAATACAGTGTGGGGAGGGCAGAGCCCCTACAACCCCCTTGTTCCTGTTGTAGCTTTAATAGAACCAGGAAAGAATAAGGAGGGCTGGGGAGCTGTGTAATTCAGGCTATAAGCTGAATGCAAACATCATGATGTGAGCATTACCCAGCTGAAGGAGGGACAGAAAGAACAAAGGCAAAAAAGAAACTGCTCCAAACAAAGCAGGGAGCCAAGGAGGGGAGCAGGAAATGCGCCCTCTTCCCAGGGATCTTGCAACTCCTCACCCAAGTAATAAATGAGCACACCTGTACACGCACAGGATCCCCTGGTGACCTGATATGCACATGGGGACAGCTGTACTTGCTTTTTATCTGATCTTTAGTCTCAGCGCCTAAAGATTTTAGTACCTCAGGGGACTTGCTCGTAAGGGAATTTGGGACCCATCTCTTTCCATCGGTGTCCAGACTGTTCCACTGAACTTGCAAAGCATGACTCACTGCCCAAACTTCGGGGTCTCCCTAGGAAGTCAGAGAGGGCCATAGCTGCCTCCCACTTCCACCAGTTTGCTGGAAGAGGACATGATTTCACCAGTAAGGAAAAGAAGTCACAAAAGATCTACTCTCAAGATAGGGCTGAAAATCTTTGGGTGACCTTTATCCAAGCCTGCATTTGCTGCTGGAGACAAGTTCCAGGTGTTCAATGGCTATTTCTCTCAACACAACACCAAGTATTGTGTACTGATGTGGGTCTCTGCATATCCAGAGGTCTTTATAAGCCCTCCGTGGTTAGCTTCTGACTGCTCAACCAGCCTTTCACTACCTTGACTCAGAAATGATCTCTAGGTCCAAAGCCAAATAGCCAGAAGCAGTCAAAGCTAAATCAAGGTGTGTTTTGGTCAGGAAGCTCAAGTCCTGCCCTCTCCTCTTGGTAAAATAATCACAATGGAAAACATACTTCTACTGAGAAACCTGTTAACCCAGCCTCTGGCTTACTCCTATTATTTTTATCATCAAGGAAAAAAAAAGAAAGGTCAAGCAAGTAAACCATTTCAGGCCTTAGAGTTAGGCTCTGAGTTTCCATTCCAGCTCTCTCAAGTTAACAGCTGTGTGGCTTGGGGTATCTTACTATACCCCTCTGAGCTTCAGGAATCATTGAGCAAATTAGAAGCAATGTGGTTGTGCCAATAAATGTAAACTAGAGTGCAGATTCCTGTACCTGCATTGTCTAGAGCTCTTTAACGGAAGTTCCAGAGAATCCCATAATCACCTGCATTATTGGAGTCATCCTACGATACATTTTTAGGTACAAGTTCCTTGATTTCTCTCCCTCAGGCTGAGAAGTTTCCTCCCTTAGTCATATGCAGCCTCGAAAAAATCTCTCACCAAATCACATGAGCCACAAGGGCTCACCCTGGCAAACCAGATTTTCTTCATTGCTGGCAAGGCCAGGACGAATGCTTGGATGGGAACTCTAGGCACCGCATTTGGAGCTGACACATGATATTATTTATGTGTTTTGCAAACCGTGCTCGTTCCAATAACTGTGTTTTTTTGTTTTTGTTTGTTCTCAATGAAACAGGGTGGAATAGAAATTACCCACGCAGCTGGTATCTAATAAGGTAAGTACCGTTTCAGAACATGTGTATGTGTGTGAACTTGGGTCTTCATGCAAGATATATTTCTTACTATGGATCTCAGTCCACAAATTTTAAGACATGCTGTTGCATGAACTGCTACCAGGCTGCCCCTCCAGGTGGCTTTCTGTGTCTAACTCAGCCCTCCCACAGCCGGCAGCTCATAACTGGTTCTCCCTGCAGTCCTACCTGGAACCTGAAACCCGCAAGCATGGCTGCTCGCCTCAGCAGACATCTGAAGACAAGCACCGGAAATCTAGGTGTACCTTTCAGATGTGCCTACAATTTTCTGGGGGGGGTAGAATGAGAACCTCATGCAGTTTTATAAATGAAAATGCTAGGAATCCTAAAGGAAAGTCTGCTTGAATTTTTGCTTCACTAGCTCAGACCCCTTCCAGAACCATCAGCAAACATAAATGGTCAAAATGCCTCCCAAATGGCTCACCTCTTCCGGTGCACAAGTATTTGCATTTATGGCATTCCAGGAGTCCTTCAGCCTCTGACTGGTAATATTCCACTTCCTCTAGGCCAGACCTGGGGTTCGAGGGCAGGTATCTCCCTGAAGTGGGTTCACTATAACTGAAAACATACATGGGCATTAGGGTCTTCAAACTCAATGCCCTGTTCAGTATTAGAACCCTGAACATCTCATGCTGTCATTAAAGAGACGTGCAGAACAGAAACAAATTTTGCTGCAGCATTTCATATTCCAGAGAATTCTCTGGTGTAATGGCCCCACAGGGTATCCATACACTTGGCCCAACACTGCTAAGGCACCATGCTGCATATCCCTATAATTCTGAGCGCTGATTGGATGCTGGTTTGCCCAGCTGCGGGAGCTACCTAACCAGGTAGCCGGGAGCCACCTTTGTGAGCCTAACTTTTCAGTTCAGCACGGACAGGGCCTTCTTTAAAGCTAGTTTACATGCATAAGAGTCTGATGCCCAGGCTGGTATTCTCTTCCTTCTTATTACTTTGAAAAGGGCTGAATCTGCAAAAATCCTCTAGGCATACGGGTAACACAGATAACTTTGGATGTCTTCCTATCTCTACTTCTCTGCTAGTTTCCTTCCTTCCTCCCCTTTATCCAGCATATCCTGACCTTTCTCCAGGATGCAATGGTGGGGGCTGCATTCTACCTGCTGGGCGCCAGGGATCCTTCCAGTGTTCTCACTATGGAAATCCATAGTGAGATTGAAATCCTTAAACTCTCACGGCCTTGGATATAGTCCAAACTTAGCACAGCACAAAGGCCCTTGCTCATCTCTCGTCACTCACAACCTCACACTCAATAGACCCAGCCATAGTGAACTGCTCCTCTCCCCCTGCCCCCCAAAAAGATGACCTGCACTCCCATGCTCTAGGTCACTGGGGAAGCTATTTCTCCGCTTGGAACCCTTTTCATTTCCTCTCCCAGTCTTCCCATTCTTGCTCCTTTTCTTTTTTTGATTTTATTTGTGAGAGAGCACTGGCGGGGGAGGGGCAAAGGGAGAGGGAGAAGCAGGCTCCCCTCTGAGCAGGAAGCCTGTGGTGGGACCCTATCCCAGGAACCTGGGATCATGATCTGAGCCAAGGTAGACGCCACTCAGGTGCCCTCATTCTTCCTCCTTTTCCAGAACTCAGCTTTGAGGTCAGTATCCTCCAGGAAATCTTCCAGATCTCAGGCAGGGGATCTGTTCTCTCCAAATCTGTTTCCCCTGCACGTTTACCTGTCAGTCTCCTACCAGACTGTGGACACGGTCAGTAGATCTCACCCATTATGTAAGAGCCCTGGCTCCCTCCATCCTGCCCATTAAATAAAAGTTTATTGTGTGGAGGAAAGGTGGAAATAAATTGTCCTTTGGTTTCAAACCACCAACTGGCTATGAGCCAAAAAATCAAAAGTATTCCCTTCACTCACCTTGGGGCTGGGGGGGACCAGGACACTGGCTTATAAAGAAACCCAAAATGCAGCTCAGGAGATACTAATGCCATCTGGCTTTAGTCAGGGACACACAACAGCTCGTGCCTGTATCTGGGCACAACCTTTGTCAGAGTTTGGCTAGTTGGTTTTAGATAATGGAACATAAACTCAGGATAACAGCTTTCCAGCTGTGTGGACACAACAGAGAAGGAGACTGAGCTTAAGCCTCCAAATCCTACAGCAGAGAGGAGCCTGACATTTCCTTAGAGAAGAGGGCAGGTGTCCCAAACCAGAAGGCAGTCATCACCCCAGTACCTGTCTCCTTGTTGGCCTGGCACATAATCTGGTCATTCAGGAGTATTTGTGGAGCTCGATGGAATGGAAAAAAGACCAACTCCCGACGGGGGTGTGGAGTCTAGGACTGACTGCCTCCTCTCCTCCTTTCCATCCTACCCTCTCCTAGCTCCCTAAGCCTTCCAGAACAGCATGAGGCTTTCACCTCACAAGGCCTTACGGGAATTCTCTGTGCTCTACAAGGCAGGGACAGCACAGTTGGTTCATTCAGGGAGGTGGGATCTGAAACAATGAGGGGATTTGAATGAGGCTCTCCAGAAAGACTTTAGTGACAGCGGTAGGCAATCTCTGCCCTTCAGTGGGGGAGTTTTTGGTAGATGTAGTTGTTTGGTTAAAAGTGTAGCTTCTCCCAGCTGTCTGTTTTGAAATGCATATACCCCAAGGCCAGATTAAACTATTAACCCTTCATTGGGCTGACCTTATCAGGCCCTGACAGGACTTTGGAAGGTCGGTTTTGAAACACAGGACAAGAATCTGAAGCCCCACGGAGCAGTCCTGTGGGCACGTTGGGGTTGGGTCGGGGGAGGTCAGGGAGGAGCCTCAGGTTAACCCCACCTCCCTAAACTCCTTCCCACCCCTTCCCTTTCCGGTCCTGAAGTTCTCTCTCCTTCCTTCCTTGGTCCCCGGCCCTGCCACTGCTAACGGGTGGTTTCTGCTTTGTTAATCGGGGTTCGGATCAAGAAGTGGGGGCACCGTAAGGTTTTCCTTCCTCCCAGGTCACCTCTAAGAGCGCAGAAGGGGGGAATGGCACTTTCTTCCTTGAAGCCGGCTTCCTAGGCCACGGAGCCTGGGGCGCCGGTGCAGCTCCGGGGGGGTGGGGGGTGGGTCTCAGACCCAGGCTTTCCGGGTGCCCAGGTCGCAGGGCGCCCCGCAGCCCCACCTCACCTTGCCGGGCCACTGGGTGCGAAGCGCTCCTTCCTCTGGATCGGCGGCTCCGGGGTTTCCCAAGGCGCGGGCCAGGGGGGCGGGGCTGCGTCCCAGGTCGGCCTCCGGGGTCCGTCCCGCGTCCGGCTTTGGTGGGACTTTTCCCAAACTCTTTGTTCACCGGCGCGAAGGTCCCCGACCCGGTGTCTGTCCTGGCGAGAGCCTCGGTCCCTCCCCCTGTCCCGGTCCCCGTCCCTCCGCTCGCCGCCGTTTCTCTCCCTCCGCCGGTCCCCCGGTCGGTCCCGCTGTCGCTCGGGATGGCGGTCTCGGTCCGGGCGGGGGTGCCGGTCTAGGTCCCGCTCTCTCGGCCGGGCCCGGGGCTCGCGAGCCCCCGACGTACCTTCCATGGCCCGTTTCCGTGTCCACGCCCCGGAGCGACCCGAGGGCAACAATCCACAAGTTTCGCGGGCAGGTGGCCAAGCCCGGGGGCGGGGCGCTCACCTGCGCGCACGCGCGCTAGCCGCACGGCGGGCTCGGAGAGCGCTCACCTGAGCGCGCGCGGCGGCAGGGGGCGCGGCTGTGCGTGGCCGGCGTGCAGGCGCGCGGGGAGCGTGTGCGGGGCTGGGGGCTGGGGAAGCGAGTGGTTCGCTGCTCTGCACCCGGCGCAGCGCACGCCCGCCCGCCCGCCCGCCGCGCCTAGTCTTCCCTGGAACGTCCTTTCCGTGACCCCGGAAGGTGGGTGGCATAGGGAAGCGAGCTCTGGACTTTACCAGCCCCTCGGGTGTGCATTCCCGTCGCGTGCTCATCCAGTCGCCCAACCATTTTTCCTGCCCCTCCAGCCGCCCAGTCGTCTCCCCCTCCACTGGCCCGCCCTCGCTTCCTCCGTCTCCCGCTATCCTTTACAGCTGTGTTGTTCCGGGGGCTTGAGGCCAGTTCATCTACTGCAACGGCCCTGGACTTACCAACTTTATTTTTAAAATGACTAACCACACAGAATAGGCATCTTTTCCTTTTGCCAAGTAAGGATATTTAAAAACATAAAACTGCCGTCTGTTAATTCATCCTTTAGAGAAATATACGTGAGCACCTACCCTAGCAGGCCTTGGAGATACAGTGGTGAACTCTCATTGCGTGGCGTTTCCCTTTTGGCGTGTGTGGGAAGAGAGAAAGGGCACTAAACGAAGAAAGAGACAATGTCTAAAATTGAGGAGGGCAGGTTTCTTTCTGCAGATCTGAGAAGGGACCTTTGAATTGAGTCCTGGAAGGCAGCTTTGGGGATAGCTGAGAGAATGTTCTGGAAAGAGAAGCTGGGTAATGCAGAGAGCTGAAACAAAGTTCCAGGGGAATGAGTGGGGATAGGATGAGACTGTGAGGTGGAGCAGGCAGGTGGCGTAGGGTGTCCATCGTGAAGAGTTGTTTTCATTCTGAAAGTAATGGGAAAACATTGAAGGATTTTGAGCAAGAGAGCGAGCTACTCTGATTTACGGTTTTATTTTTTTTATTATTTTCATTTATTTATTTATTTATTTTTTGAGAGAGAGTCTTAAGAGGCTCCACACCCAGCATGGAGCCCGAAGGGGCTTGATCTCATAACCCTGAGATCATGACCTGAGCGGAAATCAAGAGTCAGACACTTAACCGACTGAGCCACCTAGGCGCCCGTGATTTATGGTTTGAAAAAACCACTCTGGCTTTTGTGTAGAGGGTGAATGACAAGCAGCCAAGGGTAGAGGCAAGAGATAAATTAGTAAGTTGCCAAAGCAACCCGAGTGAGGGGAGATAGTGGCTCAGTTGCTGGTGAGAAGTGGGTGGATCCGGGTTGTGGTTTGGAGGCAGAACTTAAAGGATGGTTTGGATGTGGGGGAGTGAGGGTGGTGGAGGCAACTGCTTACTGAAATAGGAAGACTGGAGGGAACGGGGTGTGGGGAAAAGTGGAGAGTTCTATTTTGGACATGCTAAATTTGAGGTGGCTATGATTCATCCAAGTGTAGATGTCCAGTTGCAAAGGGATAGATGAATGAGTGGGGGTGGGGCGCAGAGATGCTCTGTGGGAATAAAAGGGCTCCCCCTAAGGAGGGAGGAAGTTAGAAAGCTGAGGAAGACCTTGGGCAGAGGCCCAGGGAAATCTAACCTTTAGAGCTAAAGGATTAAGAAGAAGTGAGTGAGGTAGGAGGAAATCCAGAAGGGTGAAGTCACCAGACCTACCTGCCAGACGTCATCCTGCAGAAGCACTGTGGGCCAAATCCTAGGGCCTCCCACAAATACTTATGTGAGCAGCACCTTGGTCTGAGCCTGGGACAGCTGTGGCCATCCAGGAGGCAGACACGGTATGGTTAGTGAGGTCGCAAAGTGCTGCCTCTCTCCGACCTTCCCTCTGGGCCTCTGGAACACTCTTTTTGAATAAACCAACGCCTTTACCACCCCACCTTTTTGTATCCCTTGTTTTTGTTTTGTTTTGTATCTTTACCTTGATCCACTACTTACTGGTTTTCTGTTGGGGGAGGTAAATGGCTCCATTTTGGGCTTTTTTTTTTTTTTTTTTTTAAGATTTTATTTATTTATTTGACAGAGAGAGAGAGGGAGAGCACACACAAGCAGGGGGAGCTGCAAAGGGAGAGGGAGAAGCAGGCTCCCCGCTGAGCAAGGAGCCTGATGTGGGGCTCGATCACAGAACCCCTGGATCATGACCTGAGCTGAAGGCAGATGCTTAACCGACTGAGCCACCCAGGTGCCCAATTGTTTTCTCTTTTTTAACAGTGCTTCACCCTTTGCTTTCTCTTTTCCCTTCACAGACCCCATCACTCTGAACACCAAGTCCACTGAAGGCAGGGTCTCTAAGAGTCATCTGTAAACACTCCCCATTCTGTGCTCAGTCAGTATTTGCTGAATGGAAGGATGGACAGATACATACTGCTTTTTTACTCCATTTAGGACGCTTTGTGGAACAAGGATGACCTGGATATATCTTTGTGGGAGGCTGTGGAGGAAAGTCTTTCCTTAACTTCTCCACAAACTGTCTATGGCAGATTGCCTTTTCTAAAAAAGGTCCCAACAATATTTCCAGTCCCACATACTCTTCCAGAACCATGCCACTGCCCCATCAAGATGGAAAGTCTGTATCCCCACCCTGGGAGCCTATGCAGTCCTTTGAGATTGCCTGGATGAAGAGATTCAGGGCTGGCTACATAATTTGTGGGGTCCAGTGCAAAATAAAAATATGGGGCCCTTTGTGTAAATGTTATTAGGAATTTCAATATGGTGACAGCAGAGCGTTAAACCAAGTGTAGGGCTGCTTTAAGCGTGGAGTCCTGAGTGACTGCACAGGTCACGTCTTGTGAAGCTAGCCCTGAATAGAATATGCCAAAAGGGACAAAATGGCTTCTAGGGCCTGTCATAAAAAGCCATGCAGCTTTCCCCTGGCTCTTTGAGAATGTTCCCTCTTGGATCACAGTCACAGTCATGTGAGGAATCCCAGGGTACATGAAAAAGCCATGTGTGGGTGTTCTGGCTGTTAGCCCCAGCTGCAGTCCCAGCTGACAGCCCATGTCACCTGCCAGAGGTTGGTGAATGAGCGCTCAGTTGATTCCAACCCTAGCCTCTGAATCACCTCCAGTCTTTGGATTTCCTGCTCAGTTCCTACTGTTGTGAAGGAGAGACCAGCCATCTCCACCGGGCTGTTCCAAATTCCTGACCCACAGAATCCATGAGCATAGTAAATGTCTTATGCCTCTGAGTTGGCGGGGAGTGGGGGGATGGGAGTGTGGAGAGGGATTGGATTTGTTACTCAGCAAAAGATAACTATTGTACCTTCCATGACTCTAGCTCATCTTGGCCTCTCCTTTCTCTGACGAGGGAACTTTTTTAAATCGCAAATTTACTGCAATTTTGGTTCAAAACATGCAGTTTATCTGTTGGTCCCAATATTTGAAAATTAACATTTATTTGTATTGTCTGTCTCTCTAGCCTGTCAACTCCCTGGAACAATGTTTTTGCCATTATGCATGGCACATAGAAGGTGCTCAATAACTAATTGTTGGATAAATAACATTAATTCTTATAGATGAATCTGTGTTCTGAGAAGGATGACAGGGACCTTGTATGTTCCATAACGTCTTGCATAAGGTACAAGATGGCATAAGATGCATTAAAAATAAAAGTTTCCAGCTATGTATAACTTTTTATAAATCAATCAACTACACAAGTAAGGAAGGAGTAAGTAAGGTAGCTGAGTTAGAGCCCAATGAAAAACTGATGGGTTTATTTAATTTTAGTTTCGTGTGTGTTCTTTTCGGTTTTGTAGAAAAGATTCGGAACCAATGTTCTGACCTTTCTTTAGACTTAGTTAGAAGTATAAAATCTTCTGGTTATTTTGCCTTCTTCCAGGAACCCTTGGACAGACATTATGCATATGGTGGATGGTTACAAGGGCAGGAGCCCTTTTCTGAGGAGACCCCCGAATGTTCAACCAAAGCAAAGAGCACCAGTAGAAGACGGCCAAAGAATGGAAAAGGAAAGTACTCGCCATTGGTGTGTTAAAGAGAAATTTTCCGAAAAGGTAAGATCACAACTCTTATTCAGATATAAAACGGACACATGCTAAACATTTTGTTTAACTCAGTAATCACTGAGGGAATCAGGCAGATGTTGCAACAAGTGCAAAAGAAAATCTGAAGAACACACCCAGGATAGGCCAGGAATAATGAAATGAGTGTACGAAGGAGGCAAAACTGATTACTTGGAACGAGGGAAAGGAAAATCAGTTGCACCTTTACCAGACAAGATAGAATTTCCATGTCTATAGTCGAATTTTTTTTTTTTTTTTGTAATGCCATCGATTACGATTTAGAGTTGTGAAATAATGTAGTTTTCTGCTGAGGCACAAATGGAAGGGCATTGCCTTCACTTAAACTGGGAAAGGGAGATGCTAAATGGTCTTAGAGATTTGTGGGTTTGGGAAAATGTAGCGAGAGGCTAGCCCTGAGGAGAAGAAGTATACACAGCCTCTTCTGACTTAGCAGGCTTGCAGCGAAGCCTGCGCATCTGCATTTTTTAATAGTTCCATGAGGCATCCCGTTTGAGAACTAATTTATTAATATAAATTAGCATTCAATTTTCCATCCTAAAGGAGAGCCTAATGTGAGACTAATCCAAATACTCACTTAAGTTTTTACTTAAAAAGTAAACATTCCTGTTGGTTTTGGGTACATTCTATGGCAGTTTGGGGGCAGACGGGTTTACTTTCCCAATTCTGTTCTTTACTCTGAGTGGTTTCATGCAGCCATCCCGATCAGGGAGACAGTCCTTAAGGTGTGTGGATCCACGGGCAATCCCTGCATATTCCCTGCATGATCTCCTGGCTCCTTCTCCCTCTTAGAATTTCCTGTGCTGGGCGCCAGACTCCAGGCTCAAGCTCAGGTGGCAGAGGGGACTTCTGATGGGGTTAAGTCTGCAGCGAGGGCAGAGATGGCCAGCAGGGGGCAGCGCAGGCTCAGGCTGGAACGACTGCGCCATCTTCCCTTTCCTCAGCCTGAGCGTTTCCCGCTCACCTGGGCCTGGGTGACTGTTTCTCTCATCACAGGTGTGATAGAAAGCACACAGTTCAGTTTAGTTCAATATTCCTTGAACTTTGCATACTATGTAAGTGACCTTAGGAAGTTTCTCAACTTCTCTGTGCCCAGGTGTCCTTGTTTACAGAATAGGGATCTGTACGCATCTCCTAGGATTAAATCAAATAAATATGTATAAAACACTTGAAGAGGTTGTAGGATATATTAATGCTATAAAAGTATTAGCTGTTATTGCTGTCACTGTTACTGTTTATCAGGCACTGTGGACTCCTGGTGACTGAGACTTTTTCCTTTTTAAGATTTATTTAGTTAGAGAGAGCATGCATGCACGCACACGTGTGCACACGAGCAGGGAGAGGGGCAGAGGGAAAGAATCTCAAGCAGACTCCCCACTGAGCACGGAGCCCTGCATAGGGCTCAATCTCACGACCCTGAGATCATGACCTGAACTGAAATCAAGAGTCTGTCCCTTAACTGACTGAGTCACTCAGGCACCCCTGGGACTGTCTTTGAAAGCTCACAGCTCTAAGAGGCAGAGAGGGAAATACTGTATGATATTGCAAAGGAAAAGCTGTGCGTGGGTGTACATGGGGTATGGAGGGTGGCAGAAGCCTCCAAAACACAGCTTCCCAGAGGAAGGAGTGCTTTTAGGAATAAATAAGACAAAGGGGTTTGGGGCTTGGGGAGCAAAGACAAGGGGTAGCCTTCTAAACAAAGGTGGGAGGGGGCAGCAAATAGAAAGCAGGCAGGCTTGGGGAGCTTCAGATTCCAATCCTTCCACTTGGACCAGCACGAGGAACAGGGAAGAAGTAAAGGGAAGAGAGGGGCAGGGATCAGATCATGACCAGCCTTGAAAGTCAGCCATATGGACTTGGGCTTATTGCTACGGGTCTGTGGGCTCCAAGCAAGGGTATACAACCTCCACTGCAGGATAGGAAGGACATATTAGAGCTTTAATGTGTAAATGTTACCTTTTTGGGAATTTCTTTCTCTGTACGTGATTTATAATATAAGTAACGTGTTAGTACAATGGTATACAGATATAATTTATAAACAAATTTATAAATACATTTATAAATAAATAAATAAATTTACAAATAAATACAGTTGGCCCTTGAATGACGTGGGTGTTAGGACTACCAAGTCCCTGCCCAGTTGAAAATCTGCGTATAACTTTTGACTCCCCTAGCACTTAACTACTAATAGCCTACTGTTGACTGGAAGCCTTAAGGGTAACATAACAGTCAATTAACGCATGTTTTGTATGTTATGCATATTGCATTCTGTATTCTTTTTTTTTTTTTTTTTAAGATTTTATTTATTTATTTGAGAGGGAGAGACTGAGAGAGAGAGCACATGAGAGGGGGGAGGGTCGGGAGGGTCAGAGGGAGAAGCAGACTCCCTGCCGAGCAGGGAGCCCGATGTGGGACTCGATCCAGGGACTCCAGGATCATGACCTGAGCCGAAGGCAGTCGCTTAACCAACTGAGCCACCCAGGCGCCCGCATTCTGTATTCTTACAATAAAGTAAGTGAAAGAAAAGAAATGTTATTAAGAAAGTCATAAGGAAGAGAAAATACATTTACAATGATGTACTGTATTTACTGAAAAACATCCACATGTAAGTGGACCTGCACAGTTCAGACCCATGTTCAAGGGTCAACCGTATTTGTATATTGGGGTGCATGCTGGGTTTATGACTACAGGTCATGCAGAGCCACCAGAGATGGCTTTAAATGGAAGTGATAGAAATAACATTCCAGAATGTCTTGGAAGGAGAGCTGGCCCACGTTGAGGCCTTGGCATGGGGGACGACAAGGCGTGGACTTGAGTGATATTAAGGAGGTATTTAGTTCCATCAACCAAGAAGGAGCAGGTGATCTGTAAGTGGCCAGGTGGCCGAGAGCTTGGGGAACAGAATGTCAAATGCTCACCGAAGAACACTCAAAGAACATCAGGTCCCCAGTGACTATCAGATATTGGTGCTATAGATTTTTTTTGTTACATTTTTTATTACAGAGAAGTAAGTAAATCCAAGATTGGAAACTGTCAGTTGTATCTGGACTGTAAAAGTGACCTTAACTAGGTCATGAGAGGACGATGATTCCTTCTTGCTAGGAAGGAGCCAGACTGCACTCTTGGGTGAGAAGAGTAGGAGCCAGGACCATTGCAGGGAGGAAGGGGGGATGGTTTTTCTAGAAGAAAGAGACTTAAGCGTATCTATAGGCTCAAGAGAGAGGGCATTAAAGGGATGAAAAATAGAAACAGCTTTTCCAGTAGCCTCCCCAGGGCTTGCTCCCCTCAGTATCACTCCACTGCCCCTCACCAAAGAAACCCCTTATCTGGTCGAAGTGCTCATTTAAAATGGTTAAAAACCATGACTTTTTTTTAAGTCTTATTTTTATTTTATTTATTTATTTTAGTTATTATTTATTATTATTATTATTTATTTGTTTATTATTTACTTGAAAGAGAGCAAGAGAGATCACAGAGGGAGAGGAAGTGGGAGAAGCAGACTCCACGCCGAGCAGAGAACCCGATGCAGGGTTCGATCCCAGGACCCTGAGATCATGACCTGAGCCGAAGGCAGATGCTCAACCAGCTGAGCCACCCAGGCACCCCTTAAGTTTTATTTTTAAGTAATCTCTATACCCAGGGTGGGGCTTGAACCTACAACCCTGAGATCAAGAGTCGCAGGCTCCATGGACGGAGCCAGCCAGGCACCCCTAACAAGCATGACTCTTAGACAAATATAAAGTGTATATCAAAGATTTATTTATCCCTTTTTATTTAGTTAGTTTTATTTATTAATTTGGATTGTTTATTACTAATGGCAGAACAGCAGTATGAGAAAACTGGTTCAGAGGCCTATGGGAGAGACCAAAGTATTTCCAGCCAATGGAAGACAACACATCAAAAGAAGATGGTCAAGTCAGTTCCCAAACTAGCTAATGTCTTGCGTGTCAGATGAGCAATAGCCCTGGTTTGTGCAGGACAGTCCTGGTTTTAGCACTAAAAGTTCTTTGTCCTGGGAAGTCCCTCCGTCCCCAGGTAAATGGGAACAGTTGGTCACCCAACCTACAGGACCATAAGCTATAAACTTTGAAGCTATTCTTTCTACTAGACAAGAAATCCCTTCAATCTTTCGTTTCCAAAAAGCATTTGCAATCGACCAATCCAAAAGAGCATCCACGTTTACAGAACCTGAGCCCGGATCAAGAGCCAGTGATAAGTCAAACAAAAGCACACCACCACTAGAGAATCAGTACTTTTGGGGTGGGCCTGCTCCACAATGCTTCTTAGAACATTGAAAACACGAAGTTATCTCCTGCTTCATTTCCAAGCATTGAATAATTTTTCTTAATACTCTACAAAATAGAATAAAAAATAGTTTTTTTTTTTTTTAAAGATTTTATTTATTTATTTGAGAGAGAATGAGATAGAGAGAGAGTATGAGAGGGGGGAGGGTCAGAGGGAGAAGCAGACTCCCCGCCGAGCAGGGAGCCCGATGCGGGACTCGATCCCGGAACTCCAGGATCATGACCTGAGCCGAAGGCAGTCGCTCAACCAACTGAGCCACCCAGGCATCCCCCAAAATAGTTTCTGTACGTCATCCACAAGCACCCATTTCTCTAGAGGAAAGGAAATTATCAAGGGCAGGCTGAATCCTCACAGCCTGGGGAATGCCTCTCAGTGTAAGCTCCTTAATTAATTTTGTTTCCTAAAAACAAAGAATGCTTTGAAATGTCTCCACAATCTGAGAAAATTCTTAAGGATACCATACATCAAAAGATTAGTGATGGGGCGCCTGAGTGGCTCCATAATTAAGAATCACCCCTCCTACAGTAGCTACCATTTCAAAAGATTGCAAAAGGTTTAGAGCTCTCCTCCCCCTCCCCAACAAAAAGGTTTAGAGCCCAGGCAGGATAGAGTTCAGGCTCCAGGCACTGGGCCCACCCAGATAATCCAGGATAATTTTCCTATTTTAAGATTCTTAATCATATCTGCAAAGTTGTT
Source organism: Neomonachus schauinslandi (assembly GCF_002201575.2). Taxonomy (NCBI): domain Eukaryota; kingdom Metazoa; phylum Chordata; class Mammalia; order Carnivora; family Phocidae; genus Neomonachus; species Neomonachus schauinslandi. The sequence continues at coordinate 45,616,768 of NC_058418.1, forward strand.
TTTGCTACATGAGGTGACAAAGTCACAGTTTCCAGGGAGTAGGCTGTGGACATCTTGGAGGTGGGCACTGTGGGTCAGAGATTCAGGAGTGCTTTGGCTGGGTGGTTCGTGAGTCTGCCATGAGGCTTCAGCCAAGAGTTTGGTTAGGGCTACCATCATCTAGCTGGGGGATCTGCTCAAAAGGTCATCCACTCACATGGTGGACAAGTTAATGCTGCTGCTGTTGGGGGGCCTCAGCTCCTCTTCAGTGGGGCTGTCCATAGGACTGCTTGGGTATAAAGACATGGCACCTGGCTTTTCCCAGAGCAAGAGATCCAAGAGACCATAGTGGAAGCTGCAGTGTTTTTGGGGTTTTTTTGACCTTTGCCTTGGAAGTCACATGCTGTCACCTCTTGGTGGAATCATCGGTCATGCAGGTCAACCATTATTACATGTGGAAGGACCATGCAAGGGCATGACCACTGGAAGGCAAGGATCACTGGCGGCATTGTGGAGGCTGACTATCCCTGATGGTTGTTACCACTAATCTTTTTTTTTTTTTTAAAGGTTTTATTTATTTGGGGCGCCTGGGTGGCTCAGTCGTTAAGCATCTGCCTTCGGCTCAGGTCATGATCCCAGGGTCCTGGGATCGAGCCCTGCGTCGGGCTTCCTGCTCGGCGGGAAGCCTGCTTCTCCCTCTCCCACTCCCCCTGCTGGTGTTCCCTCTCTCACTGTGTCTCTCTCTGTCAAATAAATAAATAAAATCTTTAAAAAAAAAAAAAAGGTTTTATTTATTTGAGAGAAAGAGAGTGCGCACAAGCAGGGGGAGTGGCAGAGGGAAAGGGAAAAACAGGTTCCCTGCCGAGCGGGGAGCCCGACTTAGGGCTTGATCCCAGGACCCTGGTATCATGACCTGAACCGAAGGCAGATGCCCAACTGACTGAGCCACCCAGGCACCCCATCACTAATCTTTTAATGTATGGTATCCTTAAGAATTTTCTCAGATCGTGGAGACATTTCAAAGCATTCTTTGTTTTTAAGAAAAGTCTATTAAATGCATGTGTATGTTTTATTTGTAAAAGTAACATAACATCATAAAAAATAACCCCTCATAATTATAAACTACTTTCATTTTTGCATATTCTATTAAAACTTTGCAGAAATATGTATTTTTTTTTCCATATTTTAATACTGTTGTAAATATAACACATACCATTTTGAAATATGATGAGGAGGTTAAGTTTGGTCTGTGGAGCCAAAATGCCTGGATTCAAAGCCTGATTCCACCACTTCCTAGCTACATGACCTTGAGAAAATGACTTAACGTTGCTATGCCTCAATTTCCTCATTGGCAACAGGAGGATACTAATACCTCATAGGGGTACTGTGAAGATTGAATGAGTTAACATATTTAAAGTGTTTATAACACTACCCGAGACACAGAAAATGTCAAATGAGAATTTGCTATTGTTACCATTTCTCTTAGCATTATTTCATAAAACATCGTTATGTCATAAAACACTGTTATGTCTTTCTGGGGAGGAATGAAGAAGATATATAGAAGTCCTAACCTCTGGTACCTCAGACTGTGACCTTATTTGGAGATGGAGTCTTTACAGAGGTCATCAAGTTAAATGATGTCATTAGAGTGGGCCCCTAATCCAATATGACTGGTGTCCTTATAAAAAAAAGGGGATATTTAAAGACAGAGATAGACATGCATAGAGGGAAGACCATGTGAAGAGACAGGGAGAGGACAGTCCTCGGCAAGCCCAGGAGAGGGGCCTGGAGCAGACTCTTCCCTCACAGCCCTTAGAAGGAGCCAATCCTACCAACACCTTGATCTTGGACTTCTAGCTTCCAGAAATGTGAGACAATAAATTTCTGTTGTTTAAACCACCCAGTTTGGGGCACTTTGTTATAGCAGCACTAGCAAACTAATACAGACACTTTTCTATGATGGAATATATACCTTTACAATTGTGATTATACTAGTTATTATAATGTGTATTCATTAAACGAATGCTGTTATTACAGTTTATTTAGCTGTTCCCCAGCTGTGGCACTTAGGATGTTTTCAGTGCTACAGTATTATAGCTAATGCAGAAATAGTTTACTTTTTTAGGATAAATTCTCAGGAGTGGGATTTCTGGGGTCAGGGAATATGGATTTTTTTTATTAACATATAATGTATTATTTGTTTCAGGGGTACAGTTCTATGATTCATCAGTCTTACATAATTCACAGAGCTCACCATAGCACATACCCTCCCCAGTGTCCGTCACCCAGCCACCCCATCCCTCCCACCCCCCTCCACTCCAGCAACTCTCGGTTTGTTTCCTGAGATTGTCTCTTACGGTTTGTCTCCCTCTCTGGTTGTCTTGTTTCATTTTTCCCTCCAGGGAATATGGATATTTTTGTGTCTTGATGGGTCTAACCACTTTGTTTTCTCGAAGGGCCACTCTGGTGGTCCATGTCTGAAACATGGCCCTAGCAAATCAAAGTCCTGGGTAATTATCTGTCTCTGTTCTGGGCCTCTCCAGGGCTTTGCACACTTGGTAATGCCCTCTGCCCTCTGAGCATCATCGTTTCCATTATAGTGTTCAGTGAAAAAGTCTGTGGGATGCTAGCAAACACTAGCAGTTCTCAGAATCTTAGGACATCGGTAGTAACACATGTGCAATAACCAAAAACAGGTTCCTTCAATCTTTTCATCTCATTAAATGTCCAGCCGCTTGCCTTCAGAGGTGACTCAGAGAGAACCCACTGGCCTGCCCAGGAACGACACCTGCATCAGCTGTTGGCTTTCTGCACACTGACGTCAGCAGAATGCCCTGTCCTGTTCTTAGCGCCACCTTGACCAGTAGCACCCACATGTGGGTGATTCCCAGCTCTGGTTTCACAATGTCCCCGGGAAGGCAGTTGAGTACAAGAGGCAGCCTGGGACCAGGGAGGGTGGAGCTCTGACTTCAAGAACCAGTTTCCAGTAAAATCTGGACACAGACAAAGGGTGTTGCTCACCACCTTCTGACTTCTCCATTCAGCATGATTTCCTTCTTGGGGGGCACATGTGACCCCCTCTCCCCTTATATCACCTACCCCAAAAAATCTGCTCAAAGTAAACTTCTACACAGACGAACAAGTGATCCGTGCTAATACTATCACTCACCCCTCCCCCAAACAGAAGCCCTACAGGAGCTGTTGTTTTCTTTTTCTTTTTCTTTTTTTATTTATTTATTTTTTTTTTAAGATTTTATTTATTTATTTGAGACAGAGAGAATGAGAGAGAGCACATGAGAGGGGGGAGGGGCAGAGGGAGAAGCAGACTCCCTGCCGAGCAGGGAGCCCGATGCGGGACTCGATCCAGGGACTCCAGGATCATGACCTGAGCCGAAGGCAGTCGCTCAACCAACTGAGCCACCCAGGCGCCCAGGAGCTGTTGTTTTCTTACTGCTCTGACAGTGCCTGGCATGTAGTAAGGGCTCAATAAACCTTTGTTTACTGGAGGAATAAACTTAATCTTTTAAAATCAATATTATTGGAGCGCCTGGCTGGCCCAGTGGTTAAGTGACTGCCTTCAGCTCAGGTTATGATCTCAGGACCCTGGGATGGAGCCCCGTGTTGGGCTCCCTGCTTATTGGGGAGCCAGCTTTTCCCTCTCCCTCTGTTGCTCCCCCCTGCTTGGGCTCTTGCTCTCTCTCTCTGTCAAATAAATAAATGAAAAATCTTTAAAAATAAATTAATTAAGCCAATATTATTATTTTGGATTATTAGCACTTACTATAGTAGAAATATTTGAAATAAAGAAAGATGTAGAGAAGAAATTAAAATCACCCATAAGGGACGCCTGGGTGGCTCAGTCGGTTAAGCGTCTGCCTTTGGCTCAGGTCATGATCCCGGGGTCCTGGGATCGAGTCCCGCATGGGGCTCTCTGCTCTGCGGGGAGCCTGCTTCTCCCTCTGCCTCTGTCTCTCTCTCTGTCTCTCATGAATAAATAAATAAAATCTTTAAAAAAAAAAATAAAAAAAAAAATAAAATCACCCATAAAAAACCACCCATATATCTATAACCCTTTATTCCAAATAACGTTAGTGTTTTATATTTTTTTCCAGTAACTTTCACATCCAAATTTATATACTTCCTATCGTGAAAGTACTTTAAAATAGTGTAAGGTGGTATTAAAAAATAATAATTTATAATTTCCTAAAGATGGTCCTTTGGGTGGTCCAAAATATTCTCTCCTCCATCCATTTCTGTGCCCAGTGGCCATCTGCTTTTCTTTATATCCTTGACAAAGGGGATAGAATTATCTTAGGGTGTGACAAAATTTGCAAGACCTAATTAACTTTTAAAAGTAAGTCCATGTTTGGCCGTTCCTTTGGGCTGGGGCTGGGGGAGAGGGAAGCTTTGGGGAGGTGGAGAGTAATGGGCAGTGTCACGAAATCAAATAAACAACCGTAACGTGTTGGGTGTTGCAACTCCAAAAAGGCTGGAAATGATTACAGCCTGAAGGCAGTGGTCCTGTGACACTGTGTGTGGTGAGGGCAACTCTTCTTGCAAACCAGTCCCAGGGACCCTGCCCCTTGTGTCCTGGGCCTCTTCATTCTACAGTCCTCTCAAAAGGTCTCTCTTTTGAGTTAATGGCTTGTTTCAAATCCAACATCTAATTTAAAACTTTACGTTTTAAGTCTTCCCACAGCAATGGTATTTTGAGAACAACAGGATTGGAAGAGAAGCTTTGGTATCATCTATAGGATCTCCCTTATTTGCCCAGTTTGCTCAAGGTCAGCAATAGCTTGTCGACAGCCTAAGACTGGAACCCGGATTCTGTTATATCTTTCCATTTTGTCACACCAACCCTCCTATTTGCTCCTTGTTCTGGGTTAATTGTGTTCCCTCCCCAGTATCACAGAATGTGACTTTATTTGGAAGTAGGGTCATTGCTGGTGTAATTAGTTGCTGAAGTAGAGTGGGCCTCTATTCCAATACGACTTGTGTTCTTATTAAGAGGGAAATTTTGGACACGGACAGGTGCACAGGGAGAGTCACATGTTAAGATGCAGGCAGAGAGCAAGAGGATGCACCTGTAAGTCAAAGAATGCCAGAGATTGCCAGTAAACCACCATGAGCTGGGGAGAGGCATGAAACAGATTCTCCTTCCCAGCCCTGAGAGGGAACCAACCTGTGGACACCTTGATCTGGGACTTCTGGCCTCTGGAACTCTGAGACAATACATTTCTGTTGTTTAAGCAACCCAGTTTTTGGTACTTTGTACCACAGCCCTAGTAAACTAGTACGCTCCCCCTAGTATGACCTCGAGAAGTCATAGAATATGGGGAAATTAATGCTCTCCATAGTGCTTAGAGTCTCTTTGGTGATTCTGGCTTCCCTTTTCCTCACTTTGGAAAGTGGTAGTACTCAGGCAGAGGTAAAGTTTTCCAAGCATATGTCAATAGTTTGGATTATTAAAGTCATGAATATGCAGGTTAAGGTAAAATACGAAAATGTGTGATTAAAAAAAACTTCATGCGTAGAGTATACCATCAGATTATAGCTATGCAAATTTACCTGTATATTCAGGGGACTTTACGCAAATTGTACTTGTTTGTATGTGTATGTATATATACACATAGAGATTATATTTATGCTTATGTACAAAGAAAAAGATTAGGAATATAATAGACATCTATAAACTACTTCATCCAACCAATGTGGAGGGTGCACATTCCTCTCAGGCTCACATGGAACATTCACCAAGAGAGATTGATCTAAAATCACTCATCTAAGCTTCCACTCTAGAAAACTAGAAATGGAAGAACAAATCTAAAGTAAGCAGAAGAAAAGAAATCATAAAAATTAGAGCAGAAATCAATGAAATAGAGGCACCTGGGTGGCTCAATTGGTTAAGCATCTGCCTTCAGCTTAGGTCATGGTTCCAGAGTCCTGAGATCGAGCCCCACATTGTGCTCCCTGCTCAGCGTGATCAGGAATTAAAGAGGGGATATCATTGCAGATTCCATGGATATTAAAAAGATAATAAAGGAATACTATGAGCAACTCTCTGGTCACAAATTTGATAACCTAGGTGAAATGGACCAATTCCTTGAAAGACACAATCTGCCAAGACTCACATAGTAAGAGATAGATGATCTGAATGGGCCTGTATCTCCTAAAGAAGCTGACTCAACAATATATAACCTTCCAAAACAGAAAGTACCAAGCCCAGATGGGCTTACTGGTGAATTCTACCAAATATTTAAGGAAGAAAAGTATATCAGTTCTCTCTAATCTCTTTCAAAAGATAGAACCAGAGGATATACTTCCTGACCCATTCTGTGAGTCCAGCATTACCCTAATACCAAAACCTGACAAACTACCGACCAATATTTCTCATGAACCCAGAGGTAAAAATTCTCAACAATATGTTAGCAAATTGAATACAACAATGTATAAAAAGAATTATACACCATGACCCAGTGGGATTTATCTCAGGTATGCAAGACTGGTTCAGCATTTGAAAATTAATTAATGTAACCTATCTCATCAACAGATTAATGAAAAGCCACGTGATCATATCCATAGATGCAGAAAAACCATTTGATAAACTCCAGCACCCATTCATGATAAAAACTCTGGTAAACCTAGAATAGAGGGGAGTTTTCTCAACTTGATGAAGAGTATGTGTAAAACAATGTAAAAGTCATATCATACTTAATGGTGAGAAACTCAAAACTTTCCCACAAGAGTAGGAATATCCCAACTAAACTGCTTCTGAATTCCTGACCCACAGAAACTGTGAGAGATGATAAATTTTTATTGTTGTTTTAAGCCTCTAAGTTTTGAGGCAATTTGTTTTGCATTAATAGATAACCAATCCAAATGGGGATATTACTTCACTCAGTAAGTGAAGCCTGAAGGAGAACTAGGTTTCAGGGGAGAATGTAATAGATATGGGGCCATCCAACTAGTTCTTACCAATAGATTTTAAGAGGAAATGATATGCGTCACTTCCAGTTTGATACCATTAAGAATGGTTCTGCCCTGGGAATGCAAGCTGGTGTAGCCACTGTAGAAAATAGTATGGAGGTTCCTCAAAAAGTTGAAAATAGAGATACTCTATGACCTAGCAATTGCACTACTGGGTATTTACCCCAAAGCTACAAATGTAGTGATCTGATTGGGCACCTGCACCCCAATGTTTATAGCAGCAATGTCCACAATAGCCAAACTATGGAAAGAGCCCAGATGTCTACCGACAGATGAATGGCTAAAGAAGATGTGGCGTATATATACAGTGGAATATTATGCAGCCATCAAAAGGAATGAGATCTTGCCATTCGCAATGACGTGGAAGGAACTGGAGGGTGTTATGCTAAGTGAAATAAATCAGAGAAAGACAATTATCATATGATCTCACTGATACGTGGAATTTAAGAAACAAGGCAGAGCATCATGGGGAAGAGAGGAAAAAATGAAACAACATGAAACCAGAGAGGGAGACAAACCATAAGAGACTTAATCATAGGAAAGAAACTGAGGGTTGCTGGAGGGGAAGGGGGTAGGGGGATGGGGTAACTGGGTGATGGACATTGGGGAGGGTATATGTTGTAACCTATCTCATGAGCACTGAATATTATATAAGACTGATGAATCACAGACCTCTGCCCCTGAGACAAATAATACATTATATGTTAATTTAAAAAAAGAATGGTTCTGCCTTTTCTACATTCACTCCCTGTCTTCCCTACCTCCATTTCCCCCAAAGCAGGTTATCGTTGAGGCTATGTGGTGAAAATGTCAGAACCACAAGATGGAAAGAGTCTGGATCCCTGAATCACTGCTGAAAAAAAGCTTCCTATGAGAAATCCCAACCATGAATGCCTGCTTTAAACTTTACGTGCTTGATAAATAAACATTAATTTCGTTAAGCCACTGAGACTGGAGATTGTTTAGAGCAGTTAGTGCTGATTGGTCTCACTAATAGGGACGTGTTAAGTTTAAGTTACCTCTCGGATATCAAATATGGAGGAGGCTGTTGTAGGTACCAGATGTTTGAAAAAAGTTGGAGAAATAGCTTGGGTATCATGAGAGGTCCCCAAGCTTTCAGGAGGGAGTCTCCATTAACTATCATGTTACCAAAATGCACATGACATACACATTAATACACCTGATAAAGTAAGTTTTGTTTTTTTTTTTTAAGATTTTTATCTTTAAGTAATCCCTACAACCAACATGGGGCTCAAACTCACAACTCTGAGATCAAGAGTCGCGGGCTCCACCGATTGAGCTACCCAGGTGCCCCTTTGCTGTGGTTTTTAAGAAATCTTGAGGTTAATTGTACCACCTACTAAGCATCCAAGTCCACAGCCACTCATGATAAAGATAAAGGTGACTGGCATGTTCTTGAAGTTCTTTCTGGTCATTGATTAGTGGTTACAATAGCTCTGGGAGCCATACTACCTGGGTTTGAATCCCAGATCCACCACCTGATAGATCTGTAAACTTGAGCAAGATATTTAATCTCTCTGGACGTAGGTTTCCTTCAGTGAAGTGAAAATTTTTTCTCCATTGTAAGTAAGCATAATAACAGAACTGAACTCATAGGGTAGTTGTAAGAATTAAATGAGTTAATATATATGAAACACCTAGAATTCAGACTGACATATAAGTTCTCTATAGGGATGCTCGGCTGGCTTGGTCCGTTGAGCGTCTGACTCTTGATTTTGGCTCAGGTCGTGAATCAGGATCGTGAGATGGAGCCTCAAGTCGGTGCAGAGCCTTCTTGGGGATTCCCTCTCTCCCTCTCCCTCTACCCCTCCCCCCACTCATGCTCTCTCAATCTTTAAAATAAATAAATCTTTAAAATAATAAGTCCTATGTGTTAGTTTATTTTCTCTTGTATACCTTTGCACCTGAATCCTCCTATATTGTGCACAAGAGGGGAAGCACAACCATGAAATTTTTTTTTTTTAAAAGAGAGGAAACAATCATTGATAGACATGACTTGAAGATGCATGGAGCAGAACAGTTGGAAGCTGAAGCTCTCTGGCTGTGCTGCAATTTCCTTCTGACCCTTCCGACCTCAGACCCCAGTCATTGTCCCCAGGTGAGAATTGTCACTCAGTGCCAACAAGCCAAAATATGAGTTTGCCCAAATTGTCATTTTTATTATTATTATTTTTAAAAATATTTTATTTATTTATTAGAGAGAGACAGTGTGACAGAGATAGCGAGAGAACAGGAGCAGGAAGGAGAGGGAGAAGCAGGCTCCCCGCTGAGCAAGGAGTCCTTCTCCGGGCTCGATCCCAGGACCCTGGGATCATGACCTGAGCCGAAGGCAGACACTTAACGACTGAGCCACCCAGGCACCCCGTCATTTTTATTAGTTAGGATGTATATTTTGGTCTGATTTATTCGGCACTTTGTAAATTACATATGCTTTATGAGTTTTTTAAAAAAATTGAGATGTGTGAATGTGCTCTTATTTTAACCCCTTCTTGGAAATAAGCATCTGCCTCTTGATTAAATTGAATTAAGTATTCCCTGTGCATGGACCTAGCACTGTATAAAACAAGTTAAACAGATATGGCCCCTGCCCTCAGAAATGCACGAACGTGAAAAGAGCTAGACATATATACACTTTCCCAGAGTCCACACTTTGGCACAAGCACAAGCCAGGAACACATTGATCAAATATTTGCAAGACACTTGAAGCATCGCAGTTAATAATTTTCATGTTAGGGCTCACTGACATCTAAGTGCGAACTTAATGGTAGTTAAAAAAATCAATAGAGCAGTGAAAATCTAACTTTTGTAAGCAAATTTATTGGTCACTTAGATTGGTCATATACAAAATCTCTTGAGAAACGCTGATGTATGTTCTTGTGTGTGCTTGTTATTTTAATTATTTTTAAAGAAAGGAGACGGGTTCCTGGGAGACAGTTGGCATTCACGTATCTTGCAGGGATGGATTATTGACCTGACATCAGGCAATATTCCATCACCATCTCTGCATGCACTCCCTTCGCCCTGGTTTGCAGGAAACTGCAGGATCAGTCTCTGGTCACATTTCTGTTCTTTTCTCACCGTCTACATTCCTCGGCAGCCCCTCGTTGTTCCCCACTCTGATTTACTGGGACTTGTCTCGCCTCGGCCACATGATTCTCATTTGGGTAGCCGGGGGTGGGGGAATGGATCCATTCTGTGGCACACGCAATAAGGTGCAACACTGAAGTCATTGAGCTGGACATTTCTCAATATTTGCTCTGGCAGAGAGATAGGGAACTAGAGCTGCTCTCGTGTTCTAGGGGACTGAAAATCAGTTGTAAAGAGGGGAAGGAATCCAGCTAGCCTCAGGTCTGGAGGCCAGGAGGTTTGCAGGGCAGTGAGTCCAGGCTTCCTTTGCTCGTCTGCTTGGCAAACTGACTCCTCTTTCAGGTTTCCATGCAAGGGTCAACAAAACCTTCACTGCTCCTCTGGGAGCATCCTGAATCTTCTACAGGCTTCCAGGGTGGTGATCATCTGTCTACAAACCTCTTTATGTATCTCTCCCCAGTGCCTGTCACAGTGCTTGTCACATCAAGGGCACTCAGCAAATGTCAATAGAACAAAAGCCAACCAGAGCAGATGGGCTCTGCCTTCCTTTCGTCATTTGATAATTGGCCAGCAAACTGAATGGCCTAATTAACCAGGAGCTAAGGGGGTGGTCACAAAAGCTAATGATTTTTATTGCCTTATTGACTTTTTAACTGTCACTTAAGTGCCATGAACACAGGGTAGGAAGTTTTAGTGGCTATGAGGTAGTATAGCCTGGTGGGTAAGAATACTAATGCTAGAGTAGGCTGCATTGGCCTAAGTTTTGACTTTGCCATTTAGTTGCTGTGTGACCTTTGGCGAGTTCCTTAACCTTTCTGTGCCTGGGTTCTGTGCCTTGTAATACTACCTGTCTCCTGTTGTGAGAATTAGAGGAGTTAACATTTGTAAAGTATTTAGAACTTGCAAAAGTGCCAAGAATAGAGAGGTGCTTGATCAGTATTTGTTAATGAATAAAATTTTTATTTTTTAATTTTCAGTTCATTGTTAAAGAAGATATTTAGGTAATCTTTTTTTCTTTTTAAAGATTTTATTTATTTATTCATGAGAGAGAGAGAGAGGCAGAGGGAGAAGCAGGCTCCCAAGGAGCAGGGAGCCCGATGTGGGTCTTGATCCCAGGACCCTGGGATCATGACCTGAGCCAAAGGCAGATGCTTAACCATCTGAGACACCCAGGTGCCCCTAGATAATCTTTTTTTCTTTCAGTTGCTTAATTTTATGTTCTGGGTAGGCTAGGTATTGAAAAGTACTACTGTCTGGTTTTTGCTTATTTATGATAAATTCCCTTTCTGATAAAATATCCAACACAATCAGAAGAGTTAATAAAAATAAAGAGCTTGGAATGGTGCCTGACACAGTGCTCAGTAAATATTAGCTGGTATTATATTATTATTCATTTGTTCATTTAACAAATGTTTTTTGAGCACTGTATGCTAGACACCAGGATACGTTGAGTGGGAAACAGACAAAAATCCTGCTGTCATGGAATCATCATTCTAATGAAGCAAATAGACAATAAATGAACCTGTAAAATGCATACCATGTTTTATAGATTTTAAGACACACAATTTTTCATGTGTTAATATCTCAGAAATTGAGATACATCTTACAACTGATAGCATTTTGCAATTGTAATTGCTAGCGTTTTTTTCTTTTGTATATAAAACGATGATACACATTTCAATCGATGGAACCTCAGATGTGATGTAATGTGAGAGCATGTTAGATAGAATCAGTGATAAGGAAAAAATTAAGGCAGGGAGGATCACAGAGAACTTGGGAAGGTCTGCAACTTACATACGGTATAAGTTTGCAATTTAAATATACCCCTGTATCTTTACACTCATATTTTAGAAGTCAAAAGCCGTATTATTTAATGAAATCATCATTTAATTTAAAATATTATTAGTGGTAGATACAATGTAGTATCCTGGCTGGGCTCTTTGAACAGAAATAAGATATTAGTGGAGAAAGTGGTGAAGTATGAATGAAATCTGTAGTCTAGGTAGGTACTGAACCAATATTAATATCTTAGTCTCTATAATTATACTGTGGTTATATATATATTTTTTAAAGATTTTATTTATTTATTTGAGAGAGAGAGAATGAGAGAGAGCAAGCACATGAGAGGGGGGAGGGTCAGAGGGAGAAGCAGACTCCCTGCCGAGCAGGGAGCCCGATGCGGGACTCGATCCAGGGACTCCAAGATCATGACCTGAGCCGAAGGCAGTCGCTTAACCAACTGAGCCACCCAGGCGCCCTTATACTGTGGTTATATTAATGTTAGTAGAAGCTGGGTGAAGGGTATACAGAAAATCTCTGTATTACCTTTACAACTTTTCTGTATATCTAATATTACCCCCAAGGAAAAAGTTTAACAATGTTATTAGTATACTTGAAACTACTCTGTTTACCAAGAAATAACTGACTTGTTTGGACATAGTTTCTCTGTAAGATATTTTGCCCAGTAGCCATGCTCATGCATGCAAACAGTTCTGGATAATAGGAACAAAGGGTACAAAAGACAAGAGTTTCCAGAACCAGAAATAATAATAGCTAACGTTTATTGAACATTTACATGTTCAGCATTGTTTAAAGTGTTTCATGTATGTTCATTTCCCAGATACCACCACCACCCTGTGACATTGGTATTATTATTATTATTCTCATATTTACCAATGAGAAACTGAGGCACAGGACTAAGTAATTTGCCAAATTTAAGTAGTTGGAAAGGTGTGGCACTCTGATCCTAATCTGTCTGGGTCAGTGGTCTTCAAGTGGAGATGAGTTTGGCTCATTGTTCAAGGACCCAAAAGTCCAGTGTGGTCAAGCGTGGAGTGTGAGGGGTGTATGGTAGGATGTGATGTCCAGGAGGTTGTTAGGGGCCAGGTCATGTGGGGACTTATGAAAAGTTTGGATTTTCTTCCAAGTAGAATGAGAAAGTATCCAAAGGTTTGGAGGAGGAATGTAAAGTCTGAGATCTCTCTAGTTGTGGAACGCGGAGAATAGGCTCCAGGGGCTAGCAATTCCACGGAGGTTTGCGTGTTCCAGTGTGATGGCAGTGAGGACAAGGATTTTGTATCATCCAACTCAAGTCTGTTCCGTCCTGCCTGCAGATGTATTCCAATCAGGAGACTCTTCATGGTAAAACCATTCCAAGCCCATGTCCTCCTGATATTGGATAGGGTTTTGTTTTTCTTTATTTTCTAGTAAGACTAAATATATCCAATACCCTAGTAAAGATTTTGATTATAAATATCCAACCGTATAACAAGTACTGGACAGATTTGTAGATTTCTAATGTATTAATACAAAGTGCATGACTCCATAGACCGCATCCTCCCGGCAAAGAAGTGGAAGGAGAAAAGAAACTGGTCGAGGTCTAGTAATAAATAAATATGGAAGTTGAGATGATCCATATTATAGTACATTCTACCACCAATACTGCAGCCACAGTGTGCAGAAAATATGTTTTGTTCACAAAAGACACTTCCACTTTCTGAAAGAAGCTACAAACCACTCTCCAGGTGATCCCTGTTTCTGAAAAATTACTTTGAAGGACAAGCTATGGGACCAAGATTCAATGGCCACTTCTCAGCACAGGTATTTTTGGTTTTGTTTGTTTATTTGGCGGTAACGAATTATTCTTCCTTAAAAAATTGGGTTAGAACTTATAAACAGTAAATTGCTCTCTTTTTGATGTAGAGTTCTGCAGTCTTTGTCAAATGCTTACAGCCATGTAGCCAGCACAACAGTCAGAATGGAGAGCAGTTCCTTCATCCTCCCCAAATTCCCAGCTGCAGCTGTCCTGTCTCCCATTTGCAACCTCTGGGAAACCCCTGGTCTGTTTTCTATCCCTGGAATCCTCCCTCTTCCAGAATATCCTATAAATGAAATCACCCTGTATATAACCTTTCAAGTCTGGCTTCCTTCACTGAGCCTAATGCATTTGAGATTGACTCATGTTGATGTGTGTGCCTTGGTAGTAAATTCCCTTTTTTTTTTTTTTTTGCTGAGTAGCCTTCGCTTAGGGGAATGTACCACAATTTTTTTATTCATTCACGAACTGAAGGACATTTAGGCTGTTCCCGGTTTTTGACAGTTATGAATAAAGCCACTATAAACATTCACATGCAGGTTTTTGTGTGAACCTAGGTTTTTATTTCTTTCCCTAGGCACAGGGTATCTTTTCTTAGGATTGTATGTTATGTGTGTGTAATTTTATAAGAAAATCGCTTTCCAATCCAGAGGACTCATTTCGAAAGAGGACATCAGACAAAGGTGGTTATCTTTATGGTCGTCTCAAGAAATGTCCACTAGTATCACAAAAATAAATAAATTTAGCATAATGAGTCATTAAATGTTATCTTGA
>NC_058418.1:45631220-45670645 GCF_002201575.2 Neomonachus schauinslandi
GGGAGACTAGCACTGTTACAGCAGAGAAAGAACCTGTGGTCAGCTTCTGACTTCCAAAAAGGGTTCTGGAACATCACATAGTATATGATTCCATTTATAGGAAATGTCCAGAATAGGCAAAGCCATAGAGATACAAAGTAGATACTGGTTGCCAGGCAGGGGCAGCAGTGGGGGGTGGGGGTGAGAATCGGGCTGAGACTGCTAATAGGCATGGGGTTTCTTTTTGGAGTGATGACAATGTTCTATAATTAAATAGTAGCAATGATTGTACAACCTAGTGAATATACCAAAAACCAGTGAATTATACACTTGGATGCCTTTTGTGGTGTATGAATTATGTTTCAATTTTTGAAAACAAGTAATGTATTATTACAAAAAAATTAGTAATTGTGGTCTAGAGAAAGGCTGAGGGATTGGAGCATGGTTTAAACTCTAGATTATTCTGAACATCAGAATGTGAGGAACACACATTATTTCCCAAGAATCTGGGCTTATTTACTTAGTGGCTCTCTCTGTAAATACAAATGACGCTCTTCCTAACAATGCTTAAGAATTGGAGTCAGATTGAGGTTCTTGTCATCCACAAATGAAAGAACACGATGTCCTCATAAAAGAAAAATGACCAAGTTAGTGGGGCATGGCTTAATGGTTATGCAAAGAACAAAACAAAATAGGATAATGTTATTTGCTACACTCCATTTAAAAAAAAAAAAATGTCCAGCAGGCATTTCAGTCAGCAAACAGATGACAGTTTAATTTCCTTTTTAACTTTTAGAGCCCTTAACATTAATAATAGTTCAACTGGTCTTCCCTTCTAACCATAAGAGAAACATGAGACAGACCCAAATTGAGGAATGTTCTATGTGCCAAGGTCATGAAAAATAAGGAAAGTCTGAGAAACTGTCACAGATTAGATTAGATTCAGGAGACATGGCCACTAAACGTAACGTGGGATCCTGGATGGGATCCTGGAACAGAAAAAGGATATTAGTGGGAAAACTTGTGAGGCCTGAATGAAGTATGGAGTTTAGTTAATCCTAATCCTAGGAGTAGGGCCTATTTCATCCCCATTTTGCAGATAAAAACGAGGTCACGTGGTAGCAAGTGGTGATTTGGAATTCCACTTGCCATGTAGCTCCACATATGACTACACAGGTCTGCCTCTCTTTAAGGACAAAGTGAATTGAGAACTACAGTCCTTTCTTCCCTCAAAAGAAAAAAAAAATTAAAATAGGGGGAAAAAATAGAAAATGAAGAAAGGCCCAGGTGGAGACAATTTTAAGAAAAGAGCGAATTAACTATGTGGATTAAGCATTGACCATTCACTTTTATTGCTTATTGCCTTCTTCATTCCTTTGTATCTTTCCACCCCAAACCATGATCCATGATCACTCACCTACTGGGTACAGAAGAAGGCATATGTTTTAATTCCCCTAGTGGACTGTTAGCTCCCTAAAGAAGTACAAGATGGGGATCATTCCTTCTGCTTTTCCACATCGTCCTTCAAGTCTGGCACGGCGCTTTCTATGAGCCATGCTCAATACTTGTTTGCCAGTTGGCAGTAAATAGTACATAAACCAGAGTACCTGGTAAAAGGAGAAGTAAATGAGGAGAAACCAGTCTTTGTATTGTTATGGGAGGCGGAGTGAGGAATTAGGAGGGATGAGGTAGCTATGTTGGACTTGGATCACTTATAATGCCACCTTACATTTAGAGAGAGAGCTTTGGGGTTTGGGTTCCCACATTCATTATCTCATGCAATATTTACTAACCCTCCCCTCATTCCCAGTGAGGAATTAGGAGGGACGAGGTAGCTATGTTGGACTTGGATCACTTATAATGCCACCTTACATCTAGAGAGAGAGCTTTGGGGTTTATTCCCACATTCATTATCTCATGCAGTATTTACTAACCCTCCCCCCTTCCCAAACCTGTAAATTAGACAGAAAGAAGGCTGTCAGAAGAGAGGTGAACCGGGCGCCTGGGTGGCTCAGTCGATTAAACATCTGCTTTTGGCTCAGATTATGATCCCAGAGTCCCAGGACTGGGCCCCATATCGGGCTCCCTGCTCAGCGGGGAGTCTGCTTCTCCCTCTGTCCTTCACCCCACTTGTGCTCCTTTGCTCTCTCTCTCTCAAATAAATAAATTTTTTTAAAAATCTAAAAAAAAAAAAAGAAGAGAGATGAACCTGGAGGGAGCTTTTGACATTTTAGTTAAATTTTTTATTTTAGAATAGTTTTAGAGGTACAGAAAAGATGTGAAGATAGTACAGAGAGTTCCCCATACCCTTCACCCAGTTTCCCTTGTTTTTAACTTTCTATGTTACCCTGATACATTTGTAGTCACAAATAAGAAATAAACATTGGTCCGTTTACATGATACTGTGAACTTCATTTTCTATTTTTTTCCCCTATTTTAATTTTTTTTTTCTTTTGAGGGAAGAAAGGACTGTAGTTCTCAATTCACTTTGTCCTTAAAGAGAGGCAGACCTGTGTAGTCATATGTGGAGCTACATGGCAAGTGGAATTCCAAATCACCACTTGCTACCACGTGACCTCGTTTTTATCTGCAAAATGGGGATGAAATAGGCCCTACTCCTAGGATTGATGTGAGGATGATGGGTTGTTGGAGGTAGAGTGTGTCAGACGGTGCTTGGTATGGGTCAGGTGCCCAGTCAGCATGAGCTGTTACGCCATTCTGCATGGGCAGAGAAAGGAAGGGTCGGGGAAACAGGGGTATAAAAGTGAAGGACCCAGGATTTTAGGCGATCATTGTAAAGCAAGTTTACAAAACTTTTTATAGTCTTAGGGAAGTGTTCACAGTATCACGTAAAATGAGACTCACAGATACGGATGTACACCTAGAAAAAAATATGAATATTTCAAAATGTTAAATGTGGACAAAATGGATAAGAGTTATCTCTGGGTGGTGGAACTATTTAAAAAACACTTTTCTCTGAGAAAGTGGAAAGGTCAACAGGAGAAAGGTGGTTGCCAAGGGCTGGGGAGACGGAGTGGGAGAATTAGTGTTTAACAGTTACGGAGTTTCAGTTTTGCAGGATGAAAAAGTTCTGGACATCTGTTGCACAGCAGTGTGAATGTAGTTAACACTCCTAAGCTGTACACTTGAAAATGATTAAGATGGTAAATTTAATGTTATGTTTTTTACTACAATTAAAAAAAAAAAACTTTTCTATGGCAAACACAGTAGTTTTGTGGTTTTTTTTAAGATTTTATTTATTTAGGTGAAAAGAAGTGCCATATGCACCCCAATGTTCATAGCAGCAATGTCCGCAATAGCCAAACTGTGGAAAGAGCCGAGATGCCCTTCAACAGATGAATGGATAAAGAAGATGTGGTCCATATATACAATGGAATATTACTCAGCCATCAGAAAAGATGAATACCCAACTTTTACATCAATATGGATGGGACTGGAGGAGATTTTGCTAAGTGAAATAAGTCAAGCAGAGAAAGTCAATTATCATATGGTTTCACTTATTTGTGGAACATAAGGAGTAACATGGAGGACATTAGGAGAAGGAAGGGAAAAATGGGCAGGGGGAATTGGAGGGAGACATGAAGCATGAGAGACTATGGACCTGAGAAACAAACAGGGTTTTAGAGGGGAGAGGGGTGGGGGGGGCTGGTTAGCCCGGTGATGGGTATTAAGGAGGGCATGTACTGCATGGAGCACTGGGTGTTATACGAAAACAATGGATTGTGGATCACTACATCAAAAACTAATGATGTATTGTATGGTGACTAACATAACATAATAAAATTAAAAACTACAAAAAAAAAGATTTTATTTATTTATTTGTCAGAGAGAGAGAAAGCACAATCAGGGAGAAGCACCCTGCTGAGCAAGGAGCCCAATACTGGACTTGATCCCAGGACCCTGGGATCATGACCTGAGCTGAAGTCAGACGCTTAACCGTCTGAGCCACCCAGGTGTCCCACGAACACAGTAGTTTTATACTTAAGGGAAAAAAATGAATGAAAGTTGTTGAGTTTTAAATGAAAGTCATAACTATGGCTAATTGGTGTAGTTTGTTGTGAATATTTCTCCAGTTTATTGGACCCTGACTGCCCAGGAGCAGTAAGGCTTCCTAAGTAGACATGGGTCCTCTGATTTGTTTTCCCCCTCAGGTTTCTATTGAGAGAAAACATGAGCTACAGAAGAGGGGTATTACCAAAACTTGTTTGCTTTGGCTGTTTTTCTTTCTGATCTAGGTACAGTTGTCAACTACTGAATCTGAGGGCGTGTCCATGCGGATGACCTGATACAGCAGCCCCTGCCCCCTTCACACCCCCGCAACCCTGCAGATTCTGCGTCAGCTGCATTATTTACAGGACCACCCACCAAAATCCTGTGCCACTGGCTGTACTTTGACCTGTAAACCTGAGTCTGAGCCAGCTGGTTGAGACAGAGGAGGCTGGGCAGGTGATCTCAGAGCAGCTGTGCTGTTGCCCTGCAGTCACTTCCTAGGTCCAGGTTTCACCTAAGAAAAAAATGAGTCTCCCTCTAAGACAGGTAGTGGACATGAGCAGGTAACTCACAAAACACCAAGAACTAAAAAAATATATGAAAAGTGACCCCCCTCATCAAAATAAAAAGGGACAGAAATAACAGCAACACCTTAAAACCATTTTTTTTTCCGCCTGGCAATCAATTTGGCATATTTCTTTAGAAAACAGTTCCCAGGATTTGCAAACAATTACTGACAGAGAGGTAGTTGGCCCTTCTGAAAGCAGCAAGCTGGCAGTGCACATCAGGAACTGTAAAAATGTTTGTTCTAGAATAGAACATTCCATAAAAGGTTCAGAAAGATACAGGAATTTAGTACAAAATGAAAGTGACAATTTCAAATTAACAAGGAGAGAGAATTCCATTTCTGGCAATATTGAGGTCAGAATGACCTAGAGAATCTTCAGTTACAAAAATATCTAGGACTTGTGGTATCACTATGTTGTACATCTGAAACTAATGTAACATTGTGTGCCAACTGTACTTCAACTTAAAAACAAATCTAGGGCACCTGGGTGGCACAGTCAGTTGAGCATCAGACTCTTGGTTTTGGCTCAGGTCTGATCTCGGTGTGGTGGGATTGAGCCCTGTGTCGGGTTCCATGCTGAGCGCAGAGTCTATTTAGGTTTCTCTCTCTCTCTGCCCCTCCCCCCACCCTCTAAAATAAATAAATAAATCTTAAAAAAAAAAACAAAAAACAAATCTAGAACCCTATTTACATCAATGGATACATCACCCAGCAGAAAATCAATCAAGAATGTCTTTGATGACACATTAGACCAGATAGACTGAACAGACATATACAAAACATTCCATCTAAAAACAATAGAATATACATTCTTTTCCAGTGCGCATGGAACATTATTCAGAAGAGATCACATATCAGATCACAAAATGAGTCTCCATAAATTTAAGAAGATTGAAACCATGATAGAATCATGGTATGATACTAGAAATCAATTACAAGAATAAAACTGGAAAAAACATAAATATTTGGAAGATATATGACAAACTCCTAAACAACCAGTGGGTCAACAAAGAAGTCAAAGAGGAAAAGAAAAAAATACATGGAGACAAAATGAAAATGAACACACAGTGGTCCAAAATATGTGGGATGCAGTGAAAGCAGTTCTAGAAGGGAAGTTTATAGTGACACAGGCCTACCTCAAGAATCAAGAAAAATTTCAAATAAACAATCTAACCTTATACCTAAAGAAACTAGAAAAAGAAGAAAAAAGTTAGTAGAAGGAAGGAAATAATAAAGATCAGAGTAGAAATAAATGAGAAATAGAAATAGAAAAGATGAATGAAACCAAGAGCTGGTTCTTTGAAAAGATAAACAAAGTTGATAAACCTTTAGCCAGAAAAAAAAAGAGGACTCAAATAAATAAAATCAGAAATGAAAGAGAACAGTTGACACCACAGAAATGCAAAGGATTATAAGAGACTACTATGAAAAACTCTATGCCAACAGATTGGATTATAGATTACCTAGAAGAAATGAAAAAAGAAAAGGAAATACACAATCTTCCAAAACTGAATCAGAAAGAAAGAATATCTGAACAGACCAGTTACTAGTAATGAAGTGGAATTGGTGATCAAAAAACTCCCAACAAAGTCCAGGACCAGATGGATTCACAGTTAAATTCTACCAAATGCTTAAAGAAAAGTTAATACCTATTCTCCTCAAACTATTCCAAAAAATAGGAGAGGAAGGAAAGCTTCCAAACATATTCTGAGGCCAGCATTACCCCAATACCAAAACAGGACAAAGACACTGGAAAAAAAAAAAAAAAACCCAAACCAAAAATATTATAGGGCAATATCCCTGATGAACATAGATGCAAAAATCCTCAACAAAATATTGGTAAACCACATGCAACAATACATTAAAAGGATTATTCAACATGATTTATTCTGGAGATGAAAGGATGGCTCGGGGCGCCTGGGTGGCTCAGTTGGTTAAGCGACTGCCTTCGGCTCAGGTCATGATCCTGGAGTCCTGGGATCGAGTCCCGCATTGGGCTCCCTGCTCGGCGGGGAGTCTGCTTCTCCCTCTGACCCTCCCCCTCTCATGTGCTCTCTCTCATTCTCTCTCTCAAATAAATAAATAAAATCTTTAAAAAAAAAAAAGAAAGGATGGCTCAATATTCACAAATCAGTGTGATACACCACATTAACAAAATGAGAGATAAAAATCACATGATCATCTCAATAGATGCAGAAAAAGCATTTGACAAAATTCAACATTCATTCATGATAAAAACTTTGAACAAAGTGAGTTTAGAGGGAACATGCCTCAACATAATAAAGGCAATATATGAAAAACCCACAGCTAATATCATACTCAATGGTGAAAACAGCTTTTGCTCTAAGCTCAGGAACAAGACAAGGATGTTCACTCTCACTACTTTTACTCAACTTAGTACTGGAAGTCCTAGCCACAGCAATCAGACAAGAAAAATAAATGAAAGGCGTCCAAATGGGTAAGGAAGAAGTTAAACCGTCACTATTTGCAGATGATGATACTATACATAGAAAACTCTTTAAGATTACACACACACACACACACACACACAAAGCTATTAGAAGTAATAAGTTCAGTAAAGTTGCAAAATACAAAATATTCAGGCATCTTTTGCATTTCTATACACTAATAATGAAATAGCAGAAAGAGAAATTAAGAAAATAATTCCATTTACAATTGCACCAAAAGAATAAAATACTTAGAATAAACTTAATGAAGGACATGAGAGACCTGTACTCTGGAAACTATAAAACATAGATGAAAGAAACTGAGATGATACAAACAAATAGACATACCATGCTCATGGATAAGAATTCATATTGTTAAAATGTCCATACTACCCAAAGCAATCTACAGATTCATTGCAATCCCTATCAAAATATCAATAATATTTTTCACAGAACTAGAAGAAATTATTCTAAAACTTGTATGGAACCACAGAAGACCCCAAATAGCCAAAGCAATGTGAGAAAGAAGAACAAAACTGGAGGTATCACAATCCTGGATTTCAAGATATACTACAAAGCTATAATAATCAAAACAGTATGGTACTGGCACAGAAATAGACACATAGATCAATAGAACAGAGTAAAGAGCCCAGAAATAAACCCACACTTATATGGTTAATCTGTGACAAAGGAGGCAAGAATATACAATGGGGGTAAGACAGCCTCTTTAATAAATTGTGCTGGGAAACCTAGACAGCTACACATAAAAGACTGAAACTGGACCACCTTCTTACACCATATACAAAAATAAACAAAAAATGGATTAAAGACCTAAATATGAGACCTGAAGCCATAAAACTCCTGGAAGAAAACACAGGCAATAAACTCTTTGACATCAGCCATAGAAACATTTTTTTAGATATGTCTCCTCAGGCAAGGGAAACAAAAGCAAAAATAAACTATTGGGGTTACACTGAATTAAAAAGCTTTTGCACAGTGAAGGAAACCATCAACAAAATGAAAAGGCAACCTACTGAATAGGAGAAGATACTTGCAAATGATATATCTGATAAGAGGTTGATATACAATATATAAAGAACTTATACAACTGAATACCAAAAGAACTCCCAAATCATCTGATTGAAAAATGGGCAGGTGACCTGAATAGACATTTTTACAAAGAGACATGGCAGATGGCCAACAGACACATGAAAAGATGCTCAACATCATTAATCAGGGAAATGCAAATCAAAGAACTACAATGAGATATTACCTTACCCTTGTCAGAATGGCTAGTATTAAAAAAAAAAAGCGAGAGGGGCGCCTGGGTGGCTCAGTTGGTTGAGCGACTGCCTTCAGCTCAGGTCATGATCCCGGAATCCCGGGATCGAGTCCCGCGTCGGGCTCCCTGCTCGGCAGGGAGTCTGCTTCTCCCTCTGACCCCCCCCCCCCCCTTTTACTCCCCCATTCCCCCCCTCTCAAAAAAAAAAAAAAAACTTTAAAAAAAAAAAAAAAAAAAAAAAGCGAGAAATGACAAGTGTTGGTGAGGATGTGGAGAAAAAGAAACCCTCATGCTCTGTTGGTGGGAATGTAAATTGGTGCAGCCACTGTGGAAAACAGTATGGAGTTTTCTCAAAAAGTTAAAAATAGAAATATGATCCAGTAAATCCACTACTAGGTATTTACACAAAGAAGATGAAAACACTAATTCAAAAAGATACATGCACCCCTATGTTTATTACATCATTATTTACAATAGCCAAGATATGGTAGCTGCCCATGTCCATTGATAGATAAATGGATAAAGAAGGTTTGATACACATACACGACACACATACACAATGGAATATTACTTAGCTAAAAAAAAATGAGATCTTAACATTTGGGAGACATGGGTAGACCTAGAGGGTATTATGCTAGTGAAATAAGTCACACTGAGAAAGAAAAATAACCATATGATTTCACTTATACATGGAATCTAAAAATCAAATGAATGAACAAACAAAAAAAGCAAAATCAGACCTGTAAGTACAGAGAACAAACCGATGGTTGCCAGAGGAGAGGAGAATGGGAAGATGGGCAAAATGAGTGAAGGGGAGTGGGAGGTATAGACTTCCAGTTTTGGAATGAATAAGTCATGGGAATGAAAGGTACAGCATAGGATACACACCATCCATGATATTGTAACAGTGTCCTGTGGTGACAGATGGTAGCTACGCTTGTGGTGAGCACAGCATAACATGTAGAGTTGTCCAATCACCATGTTGTATACCTGAAATTAAAGTAACATTATGTGTCAATTACAGTTCACCTTAAAAGTATGTATCTAGAAATGTTGGGTAAAATATAACAAAATGCCTGACTGAGCTCCAAAGTTACAAAAGGGAATGCCCCAGGGGCCAAACAATGAGAAGGAACGGAAAACCAGAGACATTAGGTGGGCTGACACTGCTGCTACCCCAGAGTGGATTATCTGAGTAATCTAAGGCTCCTGTGTTAACTTCCAGGTGAGGACAGAGCACCAAGCCCATAGACTGTGTGGATGTGTGGGAGGGGGAGTTGAACCTGAGTCTCATGTGTAGCTGGGATCCTTGGAAGTCTAAACCTTGAGTGGCACGTTGTCAAAATAAGAGATATTTGTATTGTCTCTGCTTTCTGAAGTCCATCAGCTGATCAATTTGGCAGGTCTATCAGTATTTGAAATGTGATTATCTCCCAAATTATAGGATATTTATAAAAATTTCCAATCATTATTAATGACTGTGTTCAATATGCTTTATCTGTAAGAGAAAAAAATGAGAATCTGCCCCATGTCCAGCAAGAGTAGAATGGTTAAATGAATACCGTATAGCCATTAAAAGGAATGAAATTGATCTTCATGTATGAAAATGGTAAGGATGTCAAGACAACATGTTAAGATTTTTTAAAAGGCAAGCTATAGAACAACCTTATTCAACTAATGAATCATTGCACATTATATCAAAAACTAATGATGTCCTATACCTTGACTAGTTGAATTTAAATAAAAAGACAAAATCTAAAATTTTCTAATTTATTAAAAAAAAGAACAGCATTATTCAATAGAAGCAGAACGCAGACCACACAGTAATTTCAAATTTTCTAGTAGAAATATTTTAAAATGTAAAAAGAAGTAGGTGAAATTAATTGTAATAGTGTACTTTATTTGACTCAGTATATCCAAAATATTTAAGCATGTCATCAATATAAAATTATTGATGAGGTATTTTACATTATTTTAATATAAATCTTCAAAACCTGATGTGTGTTTTACACCAACACCACGTCTCAATTTAGACAAACCACATTTCAAGTACTCAGTAGCTGGTCTTGACCAGTGGCTATGGTAAGGGATAGTGCAGCTACAGAACAAGTGTGTAGTATCCAAATTTTCAAACAACTTTAAAACCAGCTATATAAGTATTGTATAGAAACAGAAAACACGGGGCGCCTGGGTGGCTCAGCTGGTTAAGCATCTGCCTTTGGCTCAGGTCACGATCCCAGGATCCTGGGATCGAGCCCCGCATCGGGCTCCTTGCTCAACCAGGAGTCTGCTTCTGAAACCTCTCCCTCTCCCTCTGCCTCTCCCCTGGGCTTGTGCTCTCTCTCTCTCGCTCAAATAAATAAATAAAATCTAAAGAAAGAAAAGAAGACACTAAAGAGAAACAAGAAAAGACTAAAACAGCCATTTCTATGGAGTGGGGTCATGGGGAAAGGTGTTCAGGGCTTAGTTTATAAACACTACTATTTGAATTTACTATATGAGGATTTTAATTACTGAAAAAGTAAGA
Source organism: Neomonachus schauinslandi (assembly GCF_002201575.2). Lineage (NCBI taxonomy): Eukaryota > Metazoa > Chordata > Mammalia > Carnivora > Phocidae > Neomonachus > Neomonachus schauinslandi. The sequence goes on from NC_058418.1 coordinate 45,642,035, forward strand.
GGAAAAGAAAATGTTTTGGAATTAGATGGTGGTGATGGTTGTACAATGCTGTGAGTGTACCGGAAATTATTGAATCTTACACTCTGAAATGAAGAAACCAGTGAATATTTTGTTACGTGAATTTTATCTCAACTTTTAAAAAATATGGATCTAGAACAAGATTCCCAACTTTGGGTAGGGGGAAGAATAAGACGAATGAGTTAAGAGTGCTGTTGGGATTATAAATGCTTTTAATTTTTTCTAATTTTCTCCGGTACACATGTATTGCCTTTCATATGGGGGTGGTGGTAAAATAAAACCATTTAGGAGAGAAAGGTCTTCTCCCTTGACAAAATCTGTGTGCTTTGGAAACAATACCATGTTCTTGTGTTGGCAAGTACACAAAGTCTAACTCTTGTCCAGCCTGTGAAGTATACACCTGTCCGTGCCATGTTTAACCGCCATTTGGTAAAACAAAGAAGCCATTTGCCTTTTGCTATAGGGTGTCAAACAGCAGAACTGACAGTCCTTTCCTTCTCTGTGTCTTCGGATGTTATAAGGACAGGGCTGTGTGCTTGCATTTTGAAACAGAGCAGTCCTGGGTATTAAGCTCAGGTTGCCCGGCTTCCAGCTTTAGAACTTAAATTCTCTTTGACCTGGCTGGCTTCCTGTCCTTACCTTGTGCTTCTGCTGTTCACCTGGTAACACAAGGTGGTAAATGCTTGCTTCTTTGGAGTGGGGAAGGGAATGTGTTAGATAAGTTCTTCAAAGCACCAAGAGATGAAAGGTCCAGAAAAATAAAAGGTTCTTCAACCCCACCAGAGACTCGAATCACCCAAAAGTAAATGGAGAAGAACTTATGTAACCACTCTTTGTCTTCCAATAAATAAACAGATAGGAGCTGAGCCACAGAGTCTCCGAGGCTTCTCTTAACCCTTGAATGCACGGTGTTTTTCATAGGCTCACCAGAATGCTGAGATTTCCCCTGTGCGTGCTTAGGGAAGTTGTTTTGTTTAGACCTCACCCGACATCTTATTCTCCCAATAACTCCATACCGGGTAAATGAAGGAGAATTCACAGGACAAGATGACATTGCCCAGGTTTTAAATGCGTTGAAGACCCTACTGTCGTTTAAGGTATTTGTGGTGTGGAACTTAATTTGCTTCAACTGCCTGGTTTGTTGTGACTGAAGTAGAATCTCATGGACCTGGGAAAGGAGGGCAAGATGTAGAAAGTAAACAAACAGGTTGCAGAACAAACTGTAAGCCTGATCCATTCAGTGTTTAGAAAATCTATGAAATTATGTATCTATGTATCTATCTTGGATTTATCTATGTATTTATCATCTACCTACCTACCTACCTACCTACCTACCTACCTATTAATCCATCTTGGTGAATGGATAGAAATGGCCAAATGGTTACCACTACATACCCCTGGGAGCGAGAATAGAGTGTATAGAGAGCAAGGGGCAAGGAAGGACTCTCACTTTTTACTTCACGTTTCTGTATTGTTAACATGTTACTGGGTTGTTTTGTATCAAAAGAGATTTAATAAAAATTGCCAACTGTAATCATAACTACCCCTCTGACAGTCCTCGCAGACGGCTCACAAAGTGTCCAGAAAGAGTTAACACAGAGACTTCCAGATGTTTGTAGTGAGGACAAACTCCTGATTTGGTGGTGGGGGTGGGGGAAGGGTTAGAGGTGAGAAGCAGCAGAAAGTGAGGAAGGGAGGGGAGGGAGGGCTGGCCACCCAGTTCTCACCCTAACCAATAGCACAAAAGTTCCAGGCCCAACGCCCATTTGTGCAGACTATTTCAGGAGTCAAGAATTGCATCTAAGCCCATTGTCACTGTGACCTGTGAAAGAAGAACACTAAGAGAGCTTCCAGGTTCGTCTCCTTAGAGGCTGTTTCTCCTTTAGTTGGAAGGTAAAATCTCAAGCCTCAGCTAATCTGGTGGTGGTAACTGGGATGTATGCTTTTTTCTCTATGGTGTATTGACTTCTTTTTCCACAGGACAGTAAGATGCTTATGGGATAGGGCTTTATTTTTGCTAATGACAAGATTAACACTAAATTTCTAACCACATGGAATGCTTTTTCCCGGTTCTTCTTACTTGCAGAGGGCAAGACAAAGCCTGTTGAAGCTAATATTAGGGAGACTCTTGGGTAGGTTTTGCATGGAAAGGAGGCAACACATAGTCTTTGACGGTTTCACAGTTTTCATGTCATTTCCCCTTGGTTGCACTGAGAGCAGTTAAACTTTTATGGGCATTAGGGTTGCACACAGCAAATCTCACAGCAGATAAATAGTCCGTGGAACGGTCTTTGCTATTGTTATACAGTGGGTTCTTGCTTTATTTTCTATCTCAGCAAAAGGTCTTAAAACTCCCCTCCTTCACAAGAAAGCATGAGAAATGTAGCAAAACAAGGCAGTTTGGGAAGACATGCCTAGTGAAATCACCCTGATTTGTAGGTCCAAATATGGCCCCCCAGAATGGTGCTCTGCTCTTAGAATCACAGGGACCTCCTTTTCCCCGTAGGCTCCGCTAGCGATGGACCCATATGTGATTCAGATGAGCAGCAACAGCAACCTCCCCTCCATTCTGGATGTGCACGTCAACATTGGTGGGAGAAGCTCCTTGTTGGGAAAAATGAAAGGCAGGAAGGCCAGATGGTCAGTGAAGCCTTCAGACATGTCCAACAAAACTTTCAATCCTATCCGGGCCATTGTGGACAGCATGAAGGTGAAGCCAAATCCAGACAAAACCATGATTGCTCTGTCAATTGGTGAGTTGGGGACACTCTGGTGAGGGGGGACCATTGTTGCTCTTACCCCCTTTCTCACGGCTGGTTGGAGATGAGAGTAGAGGGAGAGTCTGAGCACTGGGCATGGAAGAGTAACATCTTGGTGGCTCCTTTTTTTTTCTCCCATGAAAAGGGGACCCTACTGTGTTTGGAAACCTGCCTACAGACCCTGAAATTACCCAAGCCATGAAAGATGCTCTGGACTCGGGGAAGTATAATGGCTATGCTCCCTCCATTGGTAAGTTTCTCCTGAGACTCTGTCCGGTGGCTTCCAAATCTTTAGTGCTCTTCTATTAGCAATAAATTTCTAGCAGTTCTCCTTGCTTCCTTGATGCATAGTTCCTAAGGAGGGGCTAAAACAAAATGGTCATTTGGATTTGGGGAAGGAGGTCTCAGAATGCTTAAACACAGCCACCAAGGTCCAGCTTCTTTCCTGGCTTCCTTTAGCACGCTGACCCCTCCTCTCTAAGCTCCCATTCACATACTTCTTTCTCAAATAGCACTCCTCTCCTATCATTGCTAATTCTAGTAGGAAGGCCTTGAGTTTGGTTGCAGCTGCTTGTTTACTGAGCCCTGTAGGTCCTAAATTAATTTACTTACTGCACCATGTAAATAGCTTCTTGGCTTTATTTCCCCTTCTCCATACATTCGTAGGTTATTTTAACTAGGGTTCTGACCGCCTTCAAATGCAGTTGTAGCTGTTTCAGATGAAAGAGATAAAAACAGACTAGAATATAAGGAAGGGGGCATCCTACTGAAGAGTAGAAGGTTGTTTCTGACAGAAAGAAATTATTCTTATTTAGGTGTTTTAAAAATATGTTTCAGATGTACAGCTGTATAATATGACAACTGTATACACTACAAAGTGATCACCACCCCAAGTCTGGTTACCATCCATCACCATACAGTTGACCCCTTCACCCATTTTGCCCATCCCTATTCTTACTTAGGTTTAACTGTCTCCATCTATTTAAACATTTTCACATTAAACATTTTAATAAAATCAGGGATCCTTTGACTTTATTTCAATGTGTTGCACATCTGTCTGTAATGTGCACCTAGCAACATATTCTTTTCTTTTTTAAATTATTTTTATTTTTTTATTTGAGTATAGTTGACACACAATGTTACTTTAGTTTCAGGTGTTCAACATAGTAATTCAACATCTCTGTATGTTATTGTGCTCAGCGCAAGTGTAGCTACCATCTATCACCATACGACGCTAGTACAATATCATTGACTATATTCCCTATGCTGTGACTTTTATTCTCATGACTTACTCATTCCACAAATGGAAGCTGTATCTCCCTGTCCCGTTCACCCATTTTTGCCCTTTCTCCTACCCATCTCCCCCTGGCAGCCATCAGTTTGTTCTCTGTATCTATAGGTCTGATTTTGATTTTTTTGTTTGTTCATTTGTTTTTTAGATTTCACATGTAAGTGAATTTGTCTTTCTCAGTCTGACTTATTTCACTTAACATAATACCCTCTAGGTCCATCCATGTTGTCGCAAAGGCAAGACATAATAACATATTTTTAATGTAGAGTACAAATCCAGTTTCATGCTAAAATAGAATTTTTAAAAAGATTTTATTTTTATTTATTTGACAGAGAGAGAGCGCACAAGCAGGGGAGTGGCAGGCAGAGGGAGAGGGAGAAGCAGGCTCCCCGCTGAGCAGAGAGCCCGATGTGGGACTCAATTCTCGGACCCTGGGATCATGATCTGAGCCGAAGGCAGAGGCTTAACCGACTGAGCCACCCAGGTGCTCCACTGAAATATAATTTTAAAAACACTTCAGAGAGGGGCGCCTGGGTGGCTCAGTCGGTTGGGCGTCTGCCTTCAGCTCAGGTCATAATCCCAGAGTCCTGGGATCGAGCCCCACATCGGGCTCCCTGCTCATTGGGGAGCCTGCTTCTCCCTCTCCCACTCCCCCTGCTTGTGTTCCCTCTCTCGCTGTGTCTCTCTCTGTTAAATAAATAAATAAAATCTAAAAAAAAAAAAAATTAAAAAACACCTCAGAGAGATCTGAGGGACATAACTTTTAGGTTGATTGTTTATACTTTATAAAGTTTCATACAACAAAAATAAAAACAAAGTAAGACCAAAAATGAGGTTTTATCTCATTAAAACAAGTTTATAACTTTTATACCCAAAGTATTAGGGAACTGATTCAACCTGAAAAACCAGAACCAATTTTCCGTGTGACAAATATTCAAAGGATATGAACATTTCATGCCAAAAGAAACACAGATCATAATATATATCTAGGAAAATGCTCTTCCTTATGAATAATTAAGGAAGTGCTGATTTATATAACTTCAAGACTTTATTAAGTGGAACATTATGAAATATTGCATCTAGACTTTCTGATTGAATGAAATCTTTTTGGAAAACAATTTTGCAAAACATAATTTGTATGCTACTAACTCTACTCCAAGTTTATAAGCCAACATTTGGAAGTATTGTCCAAGAATAGAATTTAAAAGAAAAAAATTGTGCAAAACCACTAATAGGTATATCATATGATCTAAAAAACTTAAAAGGGACCCAATGTATTGAATGCATTGATTGTAACTTTTCAAAAAATATAGTCCCTGGAAGGAATTTAGGAATAATCTAAATCCTGTTGTTTTTTTTTTTAATGAAAAATAAAACATAATCACAGTAACCAAGATGGTGCAGAGTATTTTATAGTTTGGAGAATTCTCCTTGTTATTATTCATACATTTGAGCTTTTTTTTTTTTTAAGATTTTATTTATTTATTTGAGAGAGAGCATGAGCAGGGCAGAGGGAGAGGGAGAAGCAGGCTCCCCACTGAGCAGGGAACCCACCTCGGGGCTCGATCCCAGGACCCTGGGATCATGACCTGAGCTGAAGGCAGACGCTTAACTGACTGAGCCACCCAGCCGCCCCCATACATTTGAGCTTATTATAAAAATGTAAAACATCAAGTCAGTGTCTTTTCTCTGTGGTGGCTGAGAGCTAACCTGAATAACACGTGCTCTAAGCAAGAGCAGAAGGTAGCTGGAAGCCCTCTTAACTCTAGAGCATAGTGATCAGCTTCTCCCTACTACTATTTCAGGCTACTTATCCAGTCGGGAGGAGATTGCTTCTTACTACCACCGGCCTGAGGCACCCCTGGAAGCTAAGGTAAGCCTTAGACAATATATCAGCTCTGAAGCGGTATTGGGCAATCTGTACTTTTTTCCTTGTTTCTGTCCCACAAGGAATAAGGATTGCAGGGGGAACAAAAGGTGTGGAGAATTGCCCTTCTCATATAGTGAGGCCACTAATCCATGATTTTATATATATATATATATATATATATATATATATATATATATAAATATATATATATATTTAAAGATTTTATTTATTTGTTAGAGAGAACACAAGCAGGGGGAGCTGCAGAGGTAGAGGGAGAAGCAGGCTCCCCGCTGAGCAAGGATCCCGATGCAGGACTCGATCCCAGGACCCTGGCTGGGATCATGACCTGAGCTGAAGGCAGATGGTTAACTGACTGAGCCACCCAGGCATCCCCTAATCCATGATTATATTTAATGTCATTACAGTATGATGAGGATGTTGCATACAATTTATGTGATGTCCTGTCTTAAGGAGGCTCAAAGGACTCAGAGGTCCCCCTATATTTGATTCTTTGCGAAAGATCATTAAAAAACAATAATTCATAAACACCAAATAAGTAACATTTTTTATTTTACCAGAAGAATCTTTTCTTAAATTTGCAGCTTCCCTCACTCACCTGAAGTTCACTCAGTTGGGAAGATCGAGGTACTATGGCATATCGAATCGATGGCGGTGCCAAGTGTAAATGTCCCTCTCCCTCTATTGTCTACTGTGTGTGGTTGATATTTCTTAACATAAGAGGTGCCCTCGGTCTGTATTTCAGAGAAGAGTCAGGCCTCAAATTTATGGTCAAAAATAAATAAATAACCACGTGAAAAAGTCCAAGGTCAAAATGATCTCTCATGGAAGTCTGCTGAGTCACAGCTGCCATGTCCTTTTTAAAGTGATTTTTACTTCTTTTTTAAAAAAGATTTGTTTATTTAGAGAGAGAGAGAGAGGAAGAACAGGGAGGGGCAGAGGAAGAGGGAGAGAGAGAATCTCAAGCAGATTCCCTGCTGAGCATGGAGCCTGATGCGGGGCTCGATCCCATGACCCTGAGATCATGGTCAGAGCCGAAATCAGGAGCCAGATGCTTATCCGACTGAGCCACCCAGGTGCCCCAAGTAATTTACGTCTTTTAAGTAGTCAACATTTTCAACATTTAGATATGGATATACACAAACATTAATTTCTTTCAATTTTGGCTTAGTACAGTCTTTACTACTTTACTTAGAACTTGTAAAAGTAAGTTTATCATTGCTCCCCACTCACCCATCTGATAATCTCTTTTCTCTTGTTGCTGTGGAACCCCTCACAAAGTGAGCCTTTTCTCTCTTTACAGGATGTCATTCTGACTAGTGGCTGCAGTCAGGCTATTGAACTTTGTTTAGCTGTGTTGGCCAATCCGGGACAGAACATCCTAGTTCCGAGACCTGGTTTCTCTCTCTATAGGACTTTGGCTGAATCGATGGGAATTGAGGTCAAACTCTACAATTTATTGGTAAGCAACTTTTTAATTTTAGACTCAAGGGCTCAATTATTATGTCGTAATAATATATGATCATTATCTTAGCACAGAAAGATCCGGAAGTGGGTGGTGGAGGCCACAAACACATTTTATTATTTAGAAGACGCTGTTAGGTGAGTGTTCCCCCTAAATTTTTCAGAATCATCTTAGTCTCACCCTTTCTTCCTCCCCAGCCAGAGAAGTCTTGGGAAATTGACTTGAAACAACTGGAATCTCTGATTGATGAAAAGACCGCTTGTCTCATTGTTAATAATCCATCAAACCCCTGTGGGTCAGTGTTCAGTAAAAGTCATCTCCAGAAAATTCTGGCTGGTAAGTCCATCAGACTTCATTTGACAGGAGCAGATATGGGGATGGAATCCTTTATCTGTTTCCTGGAATGAGAAAAGAGTCAGTTCCAAGCTGAGGATGGAAATGGGGGAGCTCCACGGGGGTCTCCAGTGAATAGTGTGCCACGGGAATGGTAGGACTTGCCTGCAAGACGAAAAAGGCAACACTTGCCTCTGTACCATTTCCATATGTGGAAGAGAGGGTTTGAAATATCCGGTTGATTAAATGGCAAATTTAGGCTCTGTACCCTGGAAGGGTATAAGAAGAATATATAGTTCTTAAAGAGGAAAACAAAACACACAAACATGAAATGCAAAGTAAAAGAAGTCCAGGTGAATATTAATTGCTAAGGCAATTCACATTAAAAATGATTTGAGCCTGTTTCTCTTATTTTCAGTGGCTGCAAGGCAGTGCGTTCCCATCTTGGCTGATGAGATCTATGGAGACATGGTAAGTCTTGGGCAGGATATATCACTATAATAATCTCATATCCAAATTATTTCATGGAACCTTTAGAGGTGGCATCTAGAATAACCAGAAGTAATTCCTAATCATTTCAGTACAGCAAATCAGTATCCGTGTACTCTAAATAAATAGATCGGGGTGCCTGGATGGCTCAGTCGGTTAAGCATCCAACTCTTGATTTTAGCTCAGTCATGATCTCAGGGTTGTGAGATCGAGTCCCGTGTCAGGCTTTGCACTGAGTGTGGAGCCTGCTTAAGATTCTCTCTCTCCCTCTCCCTTTCCCCCTCATCCCCCCACCTTAAAAAAACATACATATAGATCTACGACACCTTAGCCAGTTTTCCAAAGTCCAAAAAGCTATGAAAATCTGAAGATTTTTGAAATTCATTTGGTGGAAAAACCTGACTTGACCTGATATAAAGATATTTGTAGAATTTTTTATATATCTCACTTACAGATCTATATATTTGTCAAAAATGTAAGGAAAGGGACAGAAATGTTAATATGCTTGATTAGGAGTGCTGTCCCAGACTGCCTTGGTGTTAGGTAATGTATGATACATGTGCTACATAACTTCTCCAAAATCCAAACAGTTCTGCATTCTGCAACATTTACATACGGGCCCGGGAATTTCAGACAAAGCGTTGTGGGCTATTTTATTTTTAGATCTCTAATTCCAACAGACATTCATTCCCTAGAGCAAGCTTCATTGGGTTATACATATTCCTAGGCTAGAATCAGTGTCCTCATTGTAGGCTTCCTTTAATCCAGACCAGAAACCAGATTAAATATCTTGAGATAGTCTCCTTTGAAGCCTCTTGGGCTCCCAATTATGCTTTGGGGTAGGATGAGCCCAGAAATCCAAGGCCCTGTCCCTAGTTATACAAGGTAAAGGGTGGGAGACGGGATTTGGAGGAAAATAAGCCAGAAGACAACTCTAACAAGCATCTCCTCTTCTCAGGTGTTTTCGGATTCCAAATTTGAGCCTCTGGCCACCCTCAGCAGCAACGTCCCCATCCTGTCCTGTGGAGGGCTGGCCAAGCGCTGGCTGGTTCCTGGCTGGAGGTTGGGCTGGATCCTCATCCATGATCGAAGAGACATTTTTGGCAACGAGGTAAGAACAATGTGGTGAAATGGTATGTCTAATTTAGTATACATACATGTATTTACTTTGCATGCACAGTGGTTGGGAGGTGATTTTTGCTGTTGTGTTTTTTCCTTCTTCTTGGCCCTGTAGTTTCTGGGTGCCTGGAAAGATGCCCGTAAGATGGTACTAGTTATTCCTCTCCAAAACTCAGTTTTCCTGTACCTGGCTCTGTGAAGAAGTTCTATCTGCTTCTGATTTTAGGACCGCAAAAAAAGGAAACAGTAGCTCTAATGACACCTGATACTGTTTGCAGGCTTACGATGTGCCAGCGTTCAAAATACGTTATTTTAACTTAATCCTCCCAACAACCCAATGAGGCCAGGATTAGTATTATCTGCATTTTTCGGGTGAGACACATGAGGCACTAAGATGTTGTATAATTTGCCCAGAGTCACACAGAAGGCGTGTGACAGAGCTGGGCTGAAACCCAAGCGGTCTGATCCAAGAATGCTACTAGGCATCATCACTTCCCCAGAGATTAAAAACCTGATGAAAAGAATGGTCAGAACAAGAATCCCCAAAGCTGGAACACTTAAGGAAGGCTAAGTAATATGTTTGCCGGGGCACTTTAGATCCGAGATGGGCTGGTGAAGCTGAGTCAGCGGATCCTGGGGCCCTGCACCATCGTCCAGGGAGCTCTGAAAAGCATCCTGCATCGCACCCCTCAGGAGTTCTATCACAACACTCTGAGCTTCCTGAAGGTAAGGGCAGCCCATGGTCTTCCACTCTGGCAGTCAGGGAAAGCCACCAGGGGAATTAGGAATAATGGGTCCTCATTTCGGGAGCAATGTTCCATTACAGGGCTTCCAAATCAGGTGGCATTAGTGTAACCATCCACCCTGACATTTATCTCATTTCTGGCACTTCACTCGGCTCTGGGCCAAAAGCTTCCAGTGATTGGACTTTTTCTTGTTGACTCCTTATGCCAGCAGAACAAACGTAGGTTCCCTGCCTTCGGTGTGGGCTCTACTTTTAATGACTTGCTTTTCTTTCACTTAAATTTTGATCCTTGACATCTTTCTTCCTCCTCTTATAGTCCAATGCTGATCTTTGCTATGGGGCATTGGCTGCCATCCCTGGACTCCAGCCAGTCCGTCCTTCCGGGGCCATGTACCTCATGGTAAGTGCGTGGGTGGCAGGCATTTGCTGTAGGGCAAGCAGAAGCCAGTCTGCAGCACTCACAGAGACAACCAACTAAGCTTCTGGCCCAGTCATTTTAGGAATTCCCCTTGTTCTGAATTGCCCCAATAACATGATTTAACCTCAGTGTTAAAAAAACAACAACAAAAAACCCTTTTAAAATGACTTAATTTCTCGATTCAGAAAATCGTTTTATGTATAGATACAGGGAAGATAGACAAAATAAGAGGCTTTCCGCACCATTGTACTTCTCAACTAGGATTGATACTGGTTCCCTAGGGGTGTTTGGGAATATATGGGAATTTTGTTTGTTTGCAGAATGACTTGGGGCAGGTTGGGGGGATGCTCTTGGCATTTTGTGGACTGGGGATACTAAATCTCTTGCAATGGGTGGGATTGTTCCATGCAATCAAGAATTTCCTGGCCCATAATGCTTATATTGCCTTTTTAGAGGAACACTGGCATTCTGTTTGCAGCTCTCATTTATCATCGTCTAGGAAGGAACGCTTCAAAAAACTAAAATATTCATATAAATATATCCTCTCTTCCCTATGAAAAATTCCAGGAGCTCCTAAGTGTGAGAACTCTTAGTTATCAGTAGTAGAGTTCCAAGATATTTTGTAGAGCCGCCCTATCTTAATTTCTAGCATAGGGAGTTGGCCTGTTTTCCCTCCTTCTGATAAGTTTGCCTCTCCCTGTTATTGGTATAGGTTGGAATTGAGATGGAACATTTCCCAGAATTTGAGAATGATGTGGAGTTCACAGAGCGGTTAGTTGCTGAGCAATCAGTCCACTGCCTCCCAGCAACGGTGAGTGCTTATGTCTCTCTCAGGACGTTCTCAACTGTTTCTAGAGCCTTAGGAGCTCTCCCTGAGTTGGTCCTTAACCTGATTTTTTCCTCCCCCAACAAAGTGTATTCTCATTTGATAAAATTTAAACTGATGTGTCTCATGGCCTTGATTTAAAATTTGTTTCTCCCCCATCATTATCCCATCTGTACTGGGAAGAAAAGTTGTGGCTGAACATTCTAGGTGAGGGGAAATAAGCTTGTCCCACAAGTCCCTTTTAAGATGAATTAACTGTTACTAGACTTAGCACCCCAATGATGGTGTCAACTCAGAGAAGAAGCAGAGCTAAAATAAAACAAAAACATTTATTTGGTGTCTCAGAATTGCAATTTGGGGAACACAGATTTAGGCAGCAACCCAAATAGTATCCTCCTACCCCCTACCCTTCCCCTCCCCCCAGAACAAAAGTCAAGTGTTTTTAAAGACAAAACGGAATGCTTGTATATATTGTTTGTAAAGAATTTTAGTTGACTGGTGGCAGAAAACTAATCTTGGCTGAATATAATTGGTTACTAAGGCTATCACTGAGCAAAGACTCTTACTATAGCAAGTTGCAGTAAGGAGTAACTAAGGACTCTGGCTGAGTCCTTTTAAGATTCGTGGTTTAGCCCAGTTCAAAAATTCACGGATTCACCAGTGAAGAGGTGCATAAGGTCCATCTCCTTAATGACCTCCTGGGTCCATTTTAAAACCCCCTGACATAAGTGACCCCATTTCATTTCACCTTCCACAGTAGAACTGAGCGAACTGATAGCTCTGAGTAAATGACATCACTGCTTCTTGCTGATCGGGACCCTGGTCATTTTAGGGTGGTTTAGTACCAGATTCAACTGCTACAAAAATAACAGGCGCTTATTTTTGCAGTGCTTCGAGTACCCGAATTTCTTCCGAGTGGTCATCACGGTCCCCAAAGTGATGATGCTGGAGGCCTGTAGCCGGATCCAGGAGTTCTGTGAGCTGCACTACCATTGTGCTGAAGGGAGCCAGGAGGAGTGTGACAAATAGGCCCAGGTCCATTCTCTTGAGCATGTGTCCCATCCGGGGAGGGCTGGACTGGGCCTTGCTGTTCCTCAAGAGGAATCAGGTGCCCCTACTGGGAGAGGGGCCTCAAAAGCATGTCAAGGGTTCAGAATTGCTCCTGCTTTCCCCCAACTATGTCCACATACACACTCTGCATCCCAGATTCTCCTCTCACTCTGCTCTGCTGGAGTGACTCACTAATTCATGAATCCGCCCCCTCCTATATGACTTCCTCCTTTTTTCCTGAGAGTACTAGGTGAGCAAAATTTACCAGAAAGTGGTAGATACAAGAAAAGTAAAAGCTCATGATGAGAGAAACAAAAGATTGAGAGAATTTGTGCCCCCAAACATTTCCTCATACTGTAAGTAAGAGTACACTCTCTCCAGTCAGGTCTGAGGCCCAACTCTGTTACTGCTTCACTTCAGGTATACCTCGCTTTATGCAATAGAACTATAACGAAAGAAGTTGGGGACACATATATTTGGTTTGTTATATTTTAAACACATTAGGAAAATTTGCTAATTTGAAGGATCCCTTACAGAAACCTTCTTGTTAATTTTTTTAAAAAGAATAATTGATTGTACGGGGCGCCTGGCTGGCTCAGTTGGTAGAACATGTGACTCTTGATCTTGGGGTCATGAGTTTGAGCCCCACACTGGGTACAGAGATTACATACACACGTAAATAAATAGAATTACTGATTGTAAAGGTAATCAATGGACTTTCTAAATTTAGATATGTGTACATCAGGGTTTCTTAAAATGAGGGCACATCTGTAACTTTAAAAAAAAAAAAGAGGAGGAATCAGAGGACCTTCCAGAAATACTGTGGTGTAAGGGCCAGAAATATCCTCACTTATCATTTTTATGGAATCATTGCTTTTGCTGTAAGGTTGATATTGATTTATTGATATATATATTATATTATCTTTTCATATGTTTTCTAAGGAACATTTATATTGACAAGATCCTTTATTTTGCCAAGGGCATAAATTATTGTTTTTCTTCTTTTTTTAAAAAAAAATAAATTTTTCTAAGTATGCTCTTTTGGAATGTGGTTTTTCTCCTCTGTAGGGAATTCTTATTTCTATTGAACAGCAATTCTTATTGCTGTTCATTGTTTAGTCTGATTGATGCACTACCCACTAGGCTTCATTTATTTCTTTGTCCATGTACTGACATTTGGAGTTACTTAAGAAACACTATTCCTAAAACATCTTATTTGGGAGTTCAACTTCTGGCTTCCTACTTACAAACAAGGCAAACTAAGAAGCAACATTACAAACCTCTGGCATTTGACTTCACACTTTACACTTTTTGGGATTCCCAATCTCTGGTCCCAAATTCCTATGCTCTAGATCCACTAACCACTCAGTGGTGAATGAAACTGAAGGGGTTCAGTTGACCCAGGGAATGAGAGATATCAGACATCTTTCATTATGGGCCTTTTGCTTACAAATCCTCTTAGGCCCAGCTGACTACTTTTTTCCTCACGACTTCTCTTAGAGGAGGAAGCATGAAGTTATCTTGCAAGGTTGGGGGCGGGAGTATACTATAATCAGTCTGGAGATTACTCACTAAAAGAAATTTTCCTCATCTAGAAGAGGAACTTCAGGTCTCAACCCTGCCAGTCACACCCAGTTAATTTCCTTTATAAAAATAAATACCAAATATCCATATTTAGTGAGTTCCCACTAAAATTTACCTTTTAATTTTCTTTGGCAAATCCAAAGGGAACATACAACAATTGAGATGATAAAAATTTGTTTCCTGTATGCCACCAATGCCAATAATTTTCTGAAAGTGCCTGGTTCTCTTTTCCTATACCCCCCTGGCCCCAACCCCCAAAAAAATCTCTGTCCAGAACTATACAGGAAGACTTGGTGGTTTACACAAGACGTTTTATCTTAACATGTGCATATAATTCTATCCAGTTTACTGAATTCTACTCAGACTTCTTAAACTTCCGAATTTCGTGTCTACATTTTGATAAGGGGATCAAGGAAATAACTCAAACATTAAAAAAAATAATACATGCACACTGGGCAAATTTCAAAGGATGCAAACGAACAAAAAACAAAAACATTCCTCATGCCCGTGTCCTTCAGCCACCCAGTCCTTTGTCCCCTGAGGTAATCAGTTAGCAGTTGCTGGTCCATTCTTTGAAATTATTCTGTGATTACGTAAATGTGTGTGTGTATTAAGTTTTCCTTTTTTCTTTCCTTTCTTCAAAGTAACTATTACTCAACTTTATAATTCAGCTTCCTATGGAAGACAAATAAGGGATATTTCTGAGGTGTCCATCACCTCCCGGGCGTTCCTAGATAAACAGAACTCCTGGGCGGGTCTGCTTCCAAAGGAGATTAAAATTCCCCCAGGGATAGCTTCCAGATGCTTCTCGGACAGCAGCGGCAGGAGAGAGGGTGCAGTCCGAGCATCTCAAAAAACAATGCGTTAAAAAAAGGTCTGTGAATTCACCTTTCTTTCTAGGCCAGAGCACCGCCTATCGGGTAACTGGCAAGTACCACACAGCTGATGCCACACCGTATCCCACCCCAGGCCCTAAGGAGCCAACAACACCCTGACAGGGGGCGGGAGTGGAATCGCGTGAGGAGAAACTACGGCTGCGCAGGCGCTGATGCGATTGTGGGGCGCCCTGCAGCTCAGGGAACGTGCGCCATCACGGGCGCCGAAGCGCTGCTCAGGGCGCAGCCGCAGAACCTGAGCAGACGGCGAGGGTCGATCTCTTTAGCCGGTGCTGGGTTTTTCTCAGTTGGGCGTTTCGGTTTTGTTTCCTCCTCCAGCTTCTGTCTCGGACCCGCGTCCTGTGGAGAGATTCTCTTCCTCGTTTGCTCCCTGTCTGGGCTACATCTGGCAGGACGCTTCCCGGAAGTTGACACATGCCTAGGTAATGTAAACACCTGTTAAATAAGTGAACTGTGCATTTTCCTTTTCCGATGAGTTGTGACACAGAAGCAGAAATTCCCCGTAGCTGTTGTTAGCTGACAATTGTGTGGTCCCTGGAACTTTTCTCCAAAGAATTGTGCCCTTCATGGTCCCGAGTACTCGGCGGTTATGTTCGAATCTCTCCCCAGGCAGAAAAAATGAATCCACCGCTATGCTCCACACACTCCGCACATTACTACCAGGAGGGGCTGTGTTTTAAGTACCCTAGAGGTTGAATTATTGAGTCCGTAGAAGAACTGAATTCCCGGTACATCTTATTCATACTCCTTTATTTTAAACAATTTGCCTATATTTACAAACAAGTTTCATAGGGTTTCCTAGAACCTGCAAATCCGGATGATTTCCATGGGTCACATTGTTACAGAGCACCTTCCAAAGAGGCAGTCACTTTCCGACATTACAATTGAGGTATATTATGTAGTAGGTGATGCCATTTCTGCAAAGGAAACAATGAGATGAACCACCAAGTGTGTCCTAATTTTTGTCAATGTTTCGAGCATGGAAAAGAATTCTTGCTCTTTGAGACATTTACTCATTTGGTAACTGAAATGCAAAGGACATCATGGAATTCAAAGTACATTATGCCCCATTTAAAAAATAAAGCCACAGGAGTTCTTTGGCAGCACGTATACTAAAATTTGAACAATACAGAGAAGATGGGCGTGGTGCTAGTACTTTAAAATTGAAGAGCACATTAAAAGGATTATACACCATGACCAAGTGGGCTTTATTCCAGGAATCCAAGAATGGTTCAACTTAGGAAAACCAATCAATGTAATACACAACCACAACAAAATGAAGGGTGAAACAACACGATCATCTCTATTGATGCAGACAAAGCATTTGACAAGATTCTACACTCTCATGATAAAAACACTCAAGCTAGAATTAGAAGGAAATGACATCAACATAATAAAGACCATCCATGAAAATCCCATGGCTAACATCATACTAGTGAAAGGCTGAAAGCTTTTCCAAGGATGCCCACTCTCGCCAGTTCTACAGTTCTATTCAACCTTATGTCGGAAGTCCTAGCAGATAGGCAAGAAAAAGAAATAAAAGGCATCCAAATTAGAAAGGAAGCAGTAAAATTATCTCTATTATTAAATGACATCATCTTATAGGTAGAAAACCCTAATATTCCATAAGAAAACTACTAGAGAAAAAAAACCTACTAGAACATAACTATACTTCAATAAAAAAATAAAAATTAAAAAAGCAAAAATTAAGAAATACCTATTACAACTAACAATGGAATTCAGCAAAGTTGCAGGATACAAAATCAATGCACAAAAATCAGTTGTGTTTCTATACACTAACAACAATAGCATCAAAAAGAATAAAATACTTGGGAATAAACCTAACCAAGGAGATGAGAGGTGAAATGATGCTCAACATCACTAATCATCAGAGAAATGCAAAACAAAACCACAATGAGATATCACCTCATGTCCATTAGGATGATTACAAAGAAAAAAGGGAGGGAGGGAGGATGGAAAGGACGGAAGGAAGGGAGAAAGAAAGGAAAAGAAAAGAAAAAAGTGCTGGAAAGGACGTGAAGAAATTGGAATCATTGTTCACTGTTGGTGAGAATGTAAAATGGTGCATGCACAATGGAAAACATGGCAGTTCCTCAAAAAATTAAAAATTGAACTACCATTTAATCCGACAATACTACTTGTGGGCATATATCCACAAGAATTGAAAGCAGGGGTCAAAGAGATATTTGTAAATCTGTGTTCATAGCAGCATTATTCACAAGAGTCAAGGGGTAGAAGCAATCCAGATGTTCACTGAGGGATAATGGTTAAACAAAATAGAACAGAATGCTATTAAAAAGGAAGGAAATGCTATAACATGGATAAACCTTGAGAATATTATGTTAAATGAAATAAGCCAGTCACAAAATGACAAATAATGTATGATTCCACTTCTATGAGGTATCTACAGTAGTCAAGTTCATAGAAACAGAAAGTATAATGGTGGTTACCAGGCATTGGGGGAGGGGGAAAAGGGGATTTCTTGTTTAGTGGGTATAGAGTTTCCTATTTGCAAGATGAAGAAATTCTGAAGATTTGTTTTACAACAATGTGAATATACTGAAAATTACTGAACTGTACACTTACACTTAGAAATGGTTAAGATGTGGGTGCCTGGGTGGCTCAGTTGGTTAAGCGACTGCCTTCGGCTCAGGTCATGATCCTGGAGTCCTTGGATCGGGTCCTGTATCGGGCTCCCTCCTCGGCAGGGAGCCTGCTTCTCCCTCTGACCCTCCCCCCTCTCATGTGCTCTCTCTCTCTCATTCTCTCTGTCTCAAATAAATAAATAAAATCTTTAAAAAAAAAAAAAGAAATGGTTAAGATGTTAAATTTTATGCTATGTTTCCTTTCTATCGAATGAAAAAAAGCAGATCCTAAGAGTTCTCATCACAAGGAAAAAAAACATTTTTTTTTTCTTTTTTGGTGTATCTATATAAGATGATGGATGTTAACTAAACTTACTGTACAAGTCATTTCACAATATATATGTCAAGTTGTTATGATGTATCCCTTAAATTATATAGTGCTGTATGTCAATAATATCTCAATAAAACTGGAAAAAATTGAAAGCCACAAAAATGTGAGCTTCACGAGGGCAAGGACTTTTTTGTCTGTTTTATTTTCTTGTATATGCTCAGTGCCCAGAACAGCCTCTGGCACCTAATAGGTTCTCAAACCATATTGGATGAATGAGTGAGTGAATGAGAAAATACAAAGACTAATGTATTGCCATTACTTTTTATCTTCTGGTTAAGTGAACTACAGCAAGGAGATATTAAGTTTAACTGAAGATATTACTAGTGTAGAAGGAAGACCCAGAGACTAAGATACTTAGAAAGTTTACTTTCAAAGAGGTGCAAGGAAATGGTCAATAAGCACTTGAAAAGTTGTGCAACATCATTAGCCATTAGGAAAATGCAAATCCAAATCACAATGGGATATTGCTTCACATTCACTATGATGGCTATTTACTTTTTTTTTTTTTTTTTAACATTTTTTTTTTCCTTTTCAGTAATTTCTGTGCCCGGGGTAGGGCTTGAACTCATAATCATGAGATTAAGAGTTGCTTGCTCTACCAACTGAGCCAGCCAGGTGCCCGTGATGATGGCTATAATTAAGAAAATAGACAAGTGTTGTAAGGATGTGGAGAAATTGGAATATTTATCCACTGCTGGTAGGAATATAAAATGTTCAGCCACTTCGGAAAGCAGTTTGACAGTTTCTCAAAAGGTTAAACATGTAGTTACCATATGACCCATCACTTCTACTCCTAGAGCAAATAAAACAAGAGAAATGAAAACTATGTCCACATAAAACTTTTATAAGAATGTCCATAGCAGCATTACTCATAATAGCTAAAAGATAGCAACATCCCAAATACCCATCAGCTGATGAATGGCTAAAGTGTGATATATCCATACCATGGAATATTATTTGGCAGTAAAAAGGAAGTACTGATACATGCTACAATGAGCTTTGAAAATACTGTGCTAGGGTGCCTGGGTGGCTCAGTTGGTTAGGCGACTGCCTTCGGCTCAGGTCATGATCCTGGAGTCCCGCATCGGGCTCCCTGCTCGGCAGGGAGTCTGCTTCTCCCTCTGACCCTCCCCCCTCTCATGTGCTCTCTCTCATTCTCTCTCAAATAAATAAATAAAATCTTAAAAAAAAAAAAAAGAAAATACTGTGCTAAGTGAAAGAATCCAGTCAAAAAAATGATATATTTTGTGTGATTCCATATATGTCAAATATCCAGAATAGCCAAATTCATAGAGATAGAAAAATTAGTGATTGCCTGGAGTTGAGGGTGAGGGTATATTTGGGGGGTGGAAGGTGGAGAGTGACTGATTACATGTACAAGATTTTTGCGGGGAGGTGATGAAAATGTTCTCAAATTTATTCTTTTGATAGTTGCACAACTTTGAATATACTAAAAACCATTAAATTTTACACTTAAGTGGGTGAATTTTATAGTATGTAAATTCTATTTCAGTACGCTGTTTTTCTTTTTTAAAGGTACAAAGGAGTCAGATTTCAGGAAGATCAAGTCAAATATTTGTTTGGCATTTAAAGGAATTTCAGGTTTTTAAAAGAAAGGTAAGCCCATAAAATTACCAGTTTCATTTATCTGTTCATGGTGGAAAATAGTAACTTTTTCTCATATTAGCCATATTCACAAAGATTGTGATATTATTTTAGACATAGTATTCTAAAAGGGATGACACCATTTTTTATTAAGGAGTCCACACTAGATATTACTTAGTTTTAAATTTTTTCTTGGGGGATGGAACTAGTGAGGTGACTTCATCATTGCTGATTCATCTCAGGGTACAAAGTGTTTTTCCTGATTCTGGCATTTGATAATAGAAACAGAAAAGCATCAGTTGGGCCTCCACACTGGGAAGAATAAGAAATTTCTAGCATAACTTACATGCTATACTAGTGCTCTTTAAGCACTTTTGTTCATGTGTTCTCTAAATAATTTTGAATTTTGACCTTGAAATTTTTAAACATATATAAAGTAGAAACAATATATAAAGTAGAAACAAGAGTATAATCAGCACCCATATACCCATCATCCATTATCAAGACTTTTCCGTATCTTTTTCTTCCCTGCTTGTTTTCTTTGTTAAAGGTTTATAAAGTAAATCCTAGGCATGTGTCATTTTCCCTCATACACCCAGTATACATCTCTAAAAACCTGATTGCTTACTCACAATGCCACATTGCACCAAATAATCAGATCTCTTCAGTTATCTTCAAAATGTCTTTTATAGTTGGTTCATTCAAATTAGGATCCAAACAAGGTTCAAATACTACTTTTAGCTTTATTTTTTAATTTTTAAAAATTTTTAAAAGATTTTATTTATTTGAGAGAGAGAGAGAAAGCAGGAGCAGGTGGGGTGGGTGCAGAGGGAGAAGCAGGCTTCCCGCTGAGGAGGGAGCCTAATGCGGGACTCCATCCCAAGACCCTGGGATCATGACCTGAGCAGACCTTTAACCAACTGAGCCACCCAGGCGCCCCTTACTTCTGGTTTTAGGTCTCTTAAATCTCTCTTAATCTTTTCATGCCATTGACTTGTTGCAGAAATAGTTGTCCTGTGAAATGTCCCTAAGTGGGTTTGTTTGCTTCCTTGTGGTGTCATTTAACTGGTTCCTCTAAACCCCAAATGTCCATTAAATGGAATTTAGCTCTAGAACATGCATTTTTCAATAGGGATGATACTAGAAATTTTACATTATTCCTTTTCTTTCTCAATCTTGTATTTTGAGTCCATGTTTCCCTCCAATTTTATTTTAATGTAATCCTTTATTATCCTTGAAAGTGTTGTGTTGATCATATTTCTCTTCAACAAAAATACAGACTGAAGTGGCAGACTGCTAGGTATTCTAACACCCATTCTCCACTTCTTCTCCAGTATTAAAATGCCTGGACAGGAACCCCTTTTCATACGAATTTCTCAACTTGGGGTCCCAGACTGTTCAGATGGAATACATTTGAACACCAAACCCCTGTGAAGGAATGTCCATGGTTACAGATTCTTAGGGGGAGAGGTTTTTTTTTTTTTTTCTTCTTTCCAGAAGCCAGACCAAGAAAGATTTTTTTTTTTAATCCATCTTTTCATTCAACCTTAACATTTGGAGAGTCCTGACTTCGTGCAGAGTCTAAATTTTGTCTCCCTGCCTTACATGGGCCTAAGGCCTCCGTTCCTCGTGTTAAAATCCAAACCCTTGGATTGCTGAACTAGTACCAGGATAAGTGTACTCTTATTGTCCTAGTTTTCAGTCCCTCTTTACTTGTGTTCCTTGGGAGATTCCCTTATTGCCTTGCAAGTTTAGCTCTGAATCTGAAAATGTTTGTTAAATTTGATTCAGCATATCTAGGTGTTTTGAAGGCCAAATATTTTCACGTTATCTAGTTTCTGATATGGTGATAGAAATTCCCATGCTTGTAGCTCCCTCCAATCTGATGCTTCCTCTTCCATTCTTTCCCGCAGGAATCCTTGTTCCAATGCAGATAAAATTCCCTGTCATTCCCAAATTCTTTAGAATGTTCCTTTACCTCTTTGCCTTAACTATAACTTGGCTGTTCCCCCAGAAACGCTGGCATGCCTAGAGCCAGTTTGAACTCTCTCTCTGAGAGAGTCTTGTGATAATTATCCTTCTTTAAAATATAGGCTACATTATTTTATACCCTTTCTGTGCACTCTCCTTTGTTTACTTAGGGCCTTGACATGTGGGACATTTCAACATTTCTGTGGATGACCTAACTAACCCACACCCTAACCTCAAGTCCTCCTGCCTGTCTTAAACCCGAGCTGCTATAAATCCTACCCACTTTTGGCCACCCAGTCCCATAGCTGCACCTTTGTTTTTTCATCATCATCCTGAACTAGACCATTTTAGGAATCTTAAACCTTGATGCATTGTATACTCCTCTCAACCTGCTTGCCCTCCCAACTCTCTCACAAGTTTACACCTTGACTTTGTTCAGCCCTCTAATCTCCATGTCTTTCTCCTGGTCCATTCACTCTCTTGCACTGTTACTCTTCTTTCTGCATATACCCCATGGTGCAACACTCACCCACATTCTTGCCAGCTACTTCAGCTTCTTTGATTCCTTATCTTTCTATAGCATTTACCATGCAAAGTCTCTACCTGGGATTAATCTGTGAGCCTTCTCCATCTCTATACTTAAAAATAAGATAAATTGATGCCAGTGGTGCATGGTCTTCGGCCTCACTGGGCCCTCTGCACTGCGTCAGCAACCCTTTTACAAATACTGGACCAGTGACTCCTTAGAAGCCTTGAGCTGAAGTTGGCAGAGCACATATAAAAGGACCTTAAGGGTCTGCATTGCTGCTTAAGAAAGCCATTTACTGAACATGTTGGGGTTTATTTGAACAAGAAAAAAACTTCATTTGTGTTTGAGCCATCAAATATTTGGGGATTCATTTGTTATAGCAGCTACCGTTACCTTAATTAATGCAATAAGATACCATTTTGAATTTTTTTATTAAAGATTTTATGATTTTACTTATTTATTTGAGAGAGAGTGAGCGAGCACGTGAGTGGGGGGGGGCAGAGGGAGAGAGAATCTCCGACTCCGCGCTCTGTGTGGAGCCTGACGGGGCACGATCTCACGACCCCAAGATCGTGACCTGAGCTGAAATCAAGAGTCCAATGCTTAACTGACTGTGCCACCCAGGTGCCCCCCATTTTGATATTTTAATCAGTAAGAAGAGAAAATTCTATTCAGAAACAGTAATATAAAATTTAATCCCTTTGTTTTAAAATACATCATTAATGATACAAGTAAAAATCATACATCGTCGGGGCACCTGACTAGCTTAGTCAGTAGAGCATGTGACTCTTGATCTCAGGGTTGTGAGTTCAAGCCCCACGTTGGGTGTAGAGATTACTTAAAAATAAAATCTTGAAAAAAAACATACCCTTGAATAAACATGTCTCCAAAAAAAATATGCAGTGGCCAACAAGCTTATAAGAAGATGTTTGACATCATCATTGGTCATTAAGGAAATGCAAATCAAAACCACAGTGTAATATCACTTCTCACCCACTGAAATGACTAACAAAAACGAACAATAAGGTAACAGGTGTTGTCAAGGCCATGGAGAAATAGGAACTCTTGTATGTTGGTGGTAGGAATGTAAAATGGTATAGTTGCTGTGGAAAACAGTTTGTTGATTCCTTGAAAAGATAAACATACGACTACTAGTAATTCTACTTCTAGGTTTATATATATCCGAAATAATTGCAAAAAGGAATGTAAATAGAACCTTGTTCATAAATATCCTTGGCAGCTCTATTTACAATAGCCAAAAGGTGGAAGCAACTCAAATGTCCATCAACAGATGAATACAGAAACAAATTATGGTATATACATATAATGGAATATCATTTAGCTATAAAAAGGAATGAAGTACTGATACATAATACAACTTGGATGAGCCTTGAAAATATGCTAAATAAAAGAAGCCAGACACAAAAGGTCACATATTGTATAATTCCTTCTGTATGGAATATCCAGAAAAGGCAAATCTGTAGAGACAAAAAGCAGATTAGAGATTGTTACAGGTGATTGGGGGGGATAGGGAGTGATAACTTAAGGGATATGGGGTATTCCTCTGGGGCAATGAAGCAGTTTGAAATTAAGGAGAGGTGGTTGCACAACATTGTAAATACAAAAAATGCCACTGAATTGTAGTTTTACATGGTTAGTTGTATATTATGTGAATTTTCCCTCCAAAAAAAAAGAGATAAAGAAAAGAAAAAGAAAAGAAAACAACTATAAAACTGTAAAGAAAAAAAGAAAAAGTTAAACCACCTATAATGCTCATGCCTAGAGAGGATCACTATTCCTATTTGGCTGTGCTGGATTTCCTTCTAGATTTTTTTAAAATTATGGGATTATACTAGATACATTGATTTGTAAAATATGTTATTTAATAAATCATGCATCTTAAGTATTTTTAAAATGGCACATAATAGTGATGGAAATTGTCTGTATCTTGACTGTATTAATGTTAATATCCTGGTTGTGATATTGTATTACAGCTTTATAAGATGTTATCATTATAGGGGGAACCTAGGTGAAAAGTATATTGGATCCTTCTGTATTATTTCTCTCAACTGCTTGTGAATCTACAATTATCTTAAAAAATTAATTATAAAAATATCACACTAAATAAATAAATAAAAAATAAATAAAATAAAAAAATAAAATAAAAATATCACACTAGCCAAAATCAGTTTCTTTTTTCTTTTTTTTTTAAGATTTTATTTATTCATTATTCATTTGAGAGAGAGAGAGAGCACAAGTGGAGGGGAGAGGCAGAGGGAAAGGGAGAAGCAGACTCCCCACTGAGCAGGGAGCCTGATGCAGGACTCGATCCCAGGACCTGGAGATCATGACCTGAGCTGAAGGCAGATGCCTAACTGACTGAGCCACCCAGGCACCCCAAAAATCAGTTTCATTAAAAAATATAGAATATGGAACTCATGAAACTTATATTGGAAAATGGCATTTTTCCAGGCTTTTTAATTTAATTTTTTGAATAGGTGATATAGTCATAAGGCTTAGAAAATTTTAAGTATAAAGAGTCATGTAGTAAAAGTCCTCCTTTCATCGTTATTCCTCATCTCCAATCCAACCTGCCTTATTCCCTATGGGGTCATTGTTTTTAGTGTCTCATGTATCCTTCCACGGAATATAGGTGTATATAAACAAATTTGAATACAGGTTTATATATTCTCCCCTTAATATGAAAGATAGCATGAATCCAGGTCTTGTACTTTGTCTTTTTTCTTTAAATATACATATATGTGTATGTGTGTGTATGTATAACATATATAATGTATGTGTGTGTATGTATAATATATATATGAATTGGGGAGCTTTCCATATATGCACACAGAGAAATTTCTCTCTCCCTCTCTTTCTCCTGCTACTTAGTATTCCATAGTATGGTTATATCATAATTGTTGCCCATCAATTTTGCCCATCGCTAAGGGATTAGTTAATAAATAAGTTAACTGCTTATTTGGAAGACACCAGGAGAGGAGCCCAGGGATAGAGCAACTTGCCCCATGAATCAATGGCAGCAGATGTGGAGGCTGCCAGCAGAGGCTTGTCTGGAGGGTGAATGGGAGAGCCCACCAGGTGGAAGAGAACATCAGCCATCCTCTAACATAGAATGCAGCACTTCTAGAAGTTGTGAGAATGACACTAAGGCTCTCCCCCAGCCCACCACTTCTCCCTCAGGCTCCACACTCAGCCCTCCCCCTTCCACAGCTCCCTTCCAATATTTCTGCCTCAGCTGCCATCTTGTTAAGAACCATCCAATCCCAGGGGTTCCCATCGACTAACTCCTCCCTTTCTGAGACCATCTTATCCATATTTCAGTAACCATAATTTGATGGCTCCCAAATGTACATTTCTAATCTAGACTTCTGAACTTCAGACTTGCACATCCAACTGCTTTCTCCCATCTAAAAAGTACCACCAATTCCTCATTTCCACTTGTGTCTTCCCAAATCCGGCCTTCTTCCGCTCTTCCCTCTCTCAGGAAATGGCATCTCCATCCCAACGGCACAAGCTAGAAACCTAAGAGTCATCTTCAACACCTCCTTCACTTGAATTTCCCCATATACTCTCAAATATCCCTTAGATCTGGCCACTTCCATCTCTATAGACTGCTCACTCTAATCCACATTACCACTGGCTGCTACAATCTCTTAACTGGTCTAACAACATCTATTCTGCTCTGCCATCCTCTCAACATTGCAGCTGAAGTGTTGTTGCTTTTTAACTTGAAATCTGATTTTGTCACCTGCTTAAATGATAACTTTCCATTGCTTTTAAAATCAAACAGAATCCCTAGCATGGCCTTCGGGGTCCTCCATTGTCTGGTTCTGCCTACTTTCCTCCATTTTCACCTTGCACCAGGCACCTGCTAGCTTTTGGGGCTTTCCTACTGCACAGTCCTTGCCATCAGCCTTTTGCTCACACTCTTCCCTCTGTCTATCATTAACTTTGATTCATTTTTCAAAGCACAACTCGTAGGTCTTCCGTAGACCCTCAGCTTAGGTCAGCTTTCTTTTCGTCATTGTTCTTTTTTTTTTTTTTTAAGATTTTATTTATTTATTTGACAAAGAGAGCAAGACAGCGAGGAAGCGTACAGAAGCAGGGGGAGTGGGAGAGGGAGAAGCAGGCTTCCTGCTGAGCAGGGATCCCAGGACCCCAGGATCATGACCTGAGCCAAAGGCAGACGCTTAACGACTGAGACATCCAGGCACCCCTTCTTCATTGTTCTTTTTTTATAAAGATTTTATTTATTTATTTGAGAGAGAGAATGAGAGACAGAGAGCACGAGAGGGGAGAGGGTCAGAGGGAGAAGCAGACCCCCCGCCGAGCAGGAAGCCCGATGTGGGACTCAATCCCGGGACTCCAGGATCATGACCCGAGCCGAAGGCAGTCGCTTAACCAACTGAGCCACCCAGGCGCCCCCCTTCTTCATTGTTCTTACCTTCTTTTGTTATTATATATTTCCTTGAGTGGTTCCAACATTTGATTAACATTTGTTTCCTTCATTAGGCTGTAAGCATCCTGAGTCTAGGAACTGGCCTGTTTTTGCTTATCATTGTCACACAGCAATTAAATTCTGTATCAGTGAATTACTGCTGGTGCCATGGCAAGAGTGAGGGGCCTCTTTACCTCCTTTAGCTACTACCATACCCTGGGAGATAATGTAGATCACAGTCCTATCTCTCAATTCCTGGGGATGCTGCAGAGGAGGAAGCATCCACCAGCCAAGAGCTTATTCTCTGGAGGCAGGGAGATCTGGGCCTGTTTGGGTGCTGCCATTTGCCAGCTGTGGATTCTTGGGCAAATCCCTTTATTTCTCTGAAGCTTAGTTTCCCAGTCTCTAAAAGAGGGTTACCACCTACTTCAAAAGGTTATTATTTTTTTTGTCACACTCATTATGTATAATGTTTTTCAAAAATATTATCTAATACGTTGCCCATTTTGAAAGTTTTTGATTGTCCCCATAGTGTCTTTTTTCAGACTTTCTTTGTTGAATCTAGGATCCAATCAAAATTGGATCCAATCCCATTGCATTTTTTTATTCTTATGTTAATCCCCATACATTACATCATTAGTTTTAGATGTAGTGTTCCATGATTCATTGTTTGTGCATAACACCCAGTGCTCCATGCAGAATGTGCCCTCCTCAATACCCATCAGCAGGCTAACCCATCCTCCCAACCCCCTCCGCTCTAGAACCCTCAGTTTGTTTTTCAGAGTCCATCGTCTCTCATGGTTCGTCTACCCCTCCAATTTCCCCCCCTTCATTCTTCCCCTCTTGCTACCTTCTTCTTCTTCTTTTTTTTTTCTTAACATATATTGCGTTATTTGTTTCAGAGGTACAGATCTGAGATTGAACAGTCTTGCACAATTCACAGCGCTTACCAGAGCACATACCCTCCCCAGTGTCTATCACCCAGTCACCCCATCCCTCTCACCCCACCCCCCACTCCAGCAACCCTCAGTTTGTTTCCTGCGATTAAGAATTCCTCATATCAGTGAGGTCATATGATACATGTCTTTCTCTGTTTGACTTATTTTGCTCAACATAATACCCTCCAGTTCCATCCACGTCATTGCAAATGGCAAGATCTCATTCCTTTTGATGGCTGCATAATATTCCATTGTATATATATGTCACCTCTTCTTTATCCATTCATCTGTCAATGGACATCTTGGCTCTTTCCACAGTTTGGCTATTGTGGACATGGCTGCTATAAACATCGGGGTGCACATACCCTTTCGGATCCCTACTTTTGTATCTTTGGGGTAAATACCCAGTAGTGCAATTGCTGGATCATATGGTAGCTCTATTTTCAACTTTTTGAGGAACCTCCATACTGTTTTCCAGAGTGGCTGCACCAGCTTGCATTCCCACCAACAGTGTAGGAGGGTTCCCCTTTCTCCACATCCCCGCCAACATCTGTTGTTTCCTGACTTCTTAATTTTAGCCATTCTTACTGGTGTGAGGTGGTATCTCACTGAGGTTTTGATTTGGATTTCCCTGATGCCGAGCGATGTTGAGCACTTTTTCATGTGTCTGTTGGCCATTTGGATGTCTTCTTTGGAAAAATGTCTGTTCATGTCTTCTGCCCGTTTCTTGATTGGATTCTTTGTTCTTTGGGTGTTGAGTTTGATGAGTTCTTTATAGATTTTGGATACTAGCCCTTTATCTGTTATGTCATTTGCAAATATCTTCTCCCATTCTGTCGGTTGTCTTTTGGTTTTGTTGACTGTTTCCTTTGCTTTGCAAAAGCTTTTTATCTTGATGAAGTCCCAATAGTTCATTTTTGCCCTTGCTTCCCTTGCCTTTGGCGATGTTTCTAGGAAGAAGTTGCTTCGGCTGAGGTCAAAGAGGTTGCTGCCTGTGTTCTCCTTTAGGATTTTGATGGACTCTTGTCTCACATTGAGGTCTTTCAACCATTTGGAGTCTATTTTTGTGTGTGGTGTAAGGAAATGGTCCAGTTTCATTCTTCTGCATGTGGCTATCCAATTTTCCCAATACCATTTGTTGAAGAGACTGTCTTTTTTCCATTGGACATTCTTTCCTGCTTTGTCAAAGATGAGTTGACCATAGAGTTGAGGGTCCATTTCTGGGCTCTCT